>NC_081310.1:144788812-145097479 GCF_026419965.1 Kogia breviceps | reverse complement strand
TAAGTTTCTCTGAGGGATAAGATTTCGACTGGCTTCTGTTTTACACTTTTCTATGTTATTCAGATTTTCTACAATTAGAATGCACTATTCTATAATCAGAAAAAAAAAGAAGAAAAGGATTAAAAATATGTTTAAAGATCTTAATCACCAGCTCATAGGATGTCAGCATTTGAAAGAGCATTAGCAAGAACCTAACTCAATTCCCTCGTTTTTCAGACAAAGAAACCAGAAAACTGATGATTGGAGAAGCCAAGTATTCTTTGCAGGTGTAGAAGGTTTATCCCTCCAAAGCCCAGACTATTTTGGAGGGTCCCTGTGCAGTCATGGTGCTCTTGGGGACATGGAAGGCCAATGGCAATTTTCCCATTCATCTCAAGCTCTGGCCATTCCTGCTTGATACCTTAAGACCAGAAAGTGGAGGGTATAACCACGACCCAGGGACTGTGGGAAGTCAAAAGCAGGGGTGGGCAAGTGGGAAGGAGTAGGAAATGGACAAAGCAAGGCCCAAGCCCTGACAGAGGATGAGCCACCACTGACCAAAGGGGGGTAAGCTGACTCATGAAGAGAATTAGAAGCATATCCTGGGGGACCACAGCCAGAGTCAACAAATGTCTTCAGCCTCAGGCCCAGGCCAGTCTGGACAGTCTCAGGAGGAGGATCTGGATTGCCAAGACCATAATCCTGCCCTGGCTGTGCATTTTCTCCTTGTATGGCTGAGAGTGGACAGCTGACACATCTATGGTTTCAAAAGAAAAAGGTGAAGCTGAGACTAAACCAAGAGAAGAAGTGGCAGAACCTTGCTGAGAAGAATTCTCAGCTATCAGGAGAATCTGCCAGAAAGGCTACAAGGAGGCCTGGTCCACAGCTGCTTGGCTGAGAGCTGCCAGCTCAGTTCATGGGTGTCAGAAAGGCTTGGGTGGTGGATAAGCTTGGAGCTGGAGGCCCATGTTCATGTCCCAACTCCACCACTTCCTAGTGATGATGAGCAAGTTACTTATCCTCTCCAAGCCTCCGTTTTCTCATACATAAAATAAGGATAATAATAATCCCTATCTTGTAGGGTTGTGGAGAAGATAAAAGAATATATTGCATGGAGCATGAATAACACTGAATTATTATTATCTTTTCTTTCTCTTTTCTTCTTCCTGGGAGCCAGATCCATTATTTGCATTTATATTAGAAGAGAAGAGGAACGGAATAAGAAGTAAACAGCTACTTATTGAGTCTCTGCCCCACACTTTACACTAACTGCCCTCTTAATCTTCCCCAAGGCCCACGAGGAGGGCAGTAAAATCTTTCAGTTGTAGAGAAGTCGTAACTCAGAGAAGCTAAGTCACTTGTGTAAGATCTAACTTGAAGCAGACAAAGAATTCTGTATTCTTCCAAAATTCCTGCCTGATCTGGCAGTCAGGCTTCCCCCAGCCGGTGCTGCCTTCCCAGGCCCAAATGCCCACAAACTCAGTGCCATGGCCCCTACACACCTGCTGCCATGGGAACCCGGCTCCTGGCCCCTCAGTCACGCAGACCTGGAACACTGCCCCAGTTTTACTAGCCAAGCTGACCCAGGCCAGGACAGAGTCAGATCTGCTATGCCTGAGCTCAGGACTGCTGCGGGTCACAGGCACCCTATTGACAGAGAGACGCCACATGCAGAGTCCACAGCCTAGCAAAACACGGGAATTCAGAGGAAAGCACTGATCAGAAAACTCTGTGTGTGTGCTTCTATGGCACAGGGACTTTCTGGAGCTGAAGGAAGCCTGTGAGGGTAGAGAGAACCCAGAGGGATGAGGGGCTGGGAAGGATGTTAATGAAGCGGGATCGTGGGGGTGGAATCTGTGGTAGGGCGGAGAGTTGCAGGAGACTCCTTCATACTACATGTCCTGTAAGACTCCCTAACATGGCTTAGCCCTTTCACTCCATGAAGTAGGATACTGAGGCTCAGACGTGCCAGAGAGAGGCTGCTTCGCAGGACAGAAAGAGCTGGGCTTGTGATTCTCTGAGATCTTTGCTCCAGTTCTAGTTTCTTTATTTACTTTGCTGTGTGATCTAAGACAAGTGTAATAACACAAAAACTGCAGCTCATATTCACGGAGTGCTTAGTAAGGGTGAAGCCCTGCCCTAAGCTTTGAACATTTATTACCCCACTGCATCCTCAGAGTAACCCTAGGAGATAGGATCCATTCTGTTCTCGCTTTCACGGCTGTGACTGAGGCACTGAGCAGACTCCCACCTCTTCTTAGGGCTCAGAGTGCTCGGCATATGTCCTAAGGCCACCTTGGGCAGACCCTTGTCCTTTATAGTCCAGGGAGACTCTGGCAATCAAAGGGCCAATGTCAGAATTTTTTTTCTATTAAAAACACTTCTCTGGGTAAAGCTGTGTGAAGGACTTTCCTAGAGTGACGTTCATGAAGTTTGTGAAGGGCAGAGGCAGTGTGGCTGGAGCCCTGTCTGCTAAATCTGATCACCAAGACTCCCTCCTATTCAGAGGAGCAGTGCTCCCCTCCCCCATGCTGGGCTCTGTATTTCCAGAACCTTGGGCTTTGCTCTCTAAGAGGCTCAGTTGTGTTGAAACTTTGTAGAATTCAGGGGAAATCTGTGCTGGGTCAGATCCCGTGTAGTTATCCCTGTGGGAGTTTCCAGCTTTGTGTGGCTCGATGTCAACAATTTGTATCCGAGAAACTCTAGAGCTGGTCAAGGGCCAAAGTTCTCTTTACCCTTCCCAGGTTATTGGCAAGAAAACTCAAAGTTCACATTTTTATGAAGGAAAGAGATTTGATTGTCATGAGAGGAAAGAGCCAATGTTTTTGTCTGATGCTGGGCGTGTGCAGGGCTTTTACGTTTGTCCTCTCACATGGCTCCCGCTAGAGGGTGGGGTGGGGAACACGATCTCCATTTTATGTTATTTTATTTTTATTTTTTGGCATGGCATGTGCTATCTTAGGTCCCCAACCAGGGATCGAACCTGCACCCCCTGCATTGGAAGCACGGAGTCTTAACCACTGGACCGCCAGGGAAGTCCCACAATCCCCATGTAAGAGAATGGAGAACTGAGCTGGCCAGGTCACCCACTGAATAGTAAAACTGAGATATTTTTCTCTTTCCAAAGCTAATGATCTTTTCACTGCCTAGGATTCCTTGCTAAATTTCCAGCCAAGAGACAGTATCATGTAGTGGTCTAAGAGTATAAACCAGAGGCAGCTTCAAGATGGCAGAGGAGTGAGACGTGGAGATCGCCTTCCTCCCCACAAATACATCAGAAATACATCTACATATGGAACAACTCCTACAGAACACCTACTGAACGCTGGCAGAAGACATCAGACCTCCCAAAAGACAAGAAACTCCCCACGTACCTGGGTAGGACAAAAAAAAAAACCAGAGACAGGGACCTGCACCAGTGGGAGGGAGCTGTGAAGGAGGAAAGGGTTCCACACACTAGGAAGCCCCTTCACTGGCGGAGATGGGGGCTGGTGGAGGGGGAAGCTTCCGAGCCACGGAGGAGAGCGCAGCAGCAGCGGTGCGGACGGCAAAGAGGAGAGATTCCCACACGGAGGATAGGTGCCAACCAGCACTCACCAACCCCAGAGGCTTGTCTGCTCACCCGCTGGGATGGGCGGGGCCGGGAGCTGAGGCTTGGGCTTCAGTCGGTAGCCAGGAGAGGACTGGGGTTGGCTGCGTGAACACAGCCTGAAGGGGCTAATGCACCACGGCTAGCCGGGAGGGGGTCCGGGAAAAAGTCTGGAGCTGCCAAAGAGGCAAGAGACCATTGGTTTGGGGTGCGTGAGGAGAGGGGGTTCAAAGCACCACCTAAATGAGATCCAGAGACTGGCGCGAGCCGCGGCTATCAGTGCGGACTCCGGAGACAGGCATGAGACGCTAAGGCCGCTGCTGCCACCACCAAGAAGCCTGTGTGCGAGCACAGGTCACTATCCACACCTCCCCTCCCGGGAGCCTGTGCAGCCCGCCACTGCCAGGGTCCCGTGATCCAGGGACAACTTCCCCGGGAGAACGCACGGCGCGCCTCAGGCTGGTGCAACGTCACGCCGGCCTCTGCCGCTGCAGGCTCACCCCACATCCTTACCCCTCCCTCCCCCCAGCCTGAGTGAGCCAGAGCCCCCAAATCAGCTGCTCCTTTAACCCCGTCTTGTTTGAGCGAGGAACAGACGCCCTCAGGCGACCTACATGCAAAGGCGGGTCCAAATCCAAAGCTGAACCCCGGGAGCTGTGCGAACAAAGAACAGAAAGGGAAATCTCTCCCAGCAGCCTCAAGAGCAGCGGATTAAATCTCCACAATCAACTTAATGTACCCTGCATCTGTGGAATACTGGAAGAGGCAAGGAATTATTCCAAAATTGATGTGGTGGACTTTGGGAACAATGATATATATATATTTTCCTTTTTCTCTTTTTGTGAGCATTTATGTGTATGCTTCTTTGTGTGATTTTGTCTGTATAGCTTTGCTTTTACAATTTCTCCTAGGGTTCTGTCTGTCTGGTTTTTATTTTCTTTAGTATAGTTTTCAGTGCTTGCATCACTGGAGGATTTTTTTTTGGTTTGGTTGCTGTCTTCTTTCTTTTTTTTTCCTTTTTAAAATTACTTCTTAATTTCTTTATTTTTAATAATTATTTATTTTTTATTCTAATTATTTTATATTTTTCTTTCTTTTCTTCTCCCTTTTCTTCTGAGCCATGTGGCTGACAGGGTCTTGGTGCTCTGACTGGGTATCAAGCATGTGCCTCTGAGGTGGGAGAGCCAAGTTCAGAACATAGGTCCACCAGAGACTTCCCGGCTACACATAATATCAAATGGCGAAAGCTCTCCCAGAGATCTCCATCTCAACGATAAGACGCAGCTCCACTCAATGATCAGCAAGGTACAGTGCTGGACACCCTATGCCAAACAACTAGCAAGACAGGAACACAACCCACCCATTAGCAGAGAGGCTGACTAAAATCATAATAAAGTCACAGACACCCCAAAACACACCACCGGATGCAGTCCTGCCCAACAGAAAGACAAGATCCAGCCTCATCCTCCAGAACACAGGCACTAGTCCCCTCCACCAGGAAGCCTACACAACCCAGTGAACCAACCTTAGCCACTGGGGGCAGACACCAAAAACAATGGGAACTACACACCTGCAGCCTGAGAAAAGGAGACCCTACACACAGTAAGTTAAGCAAAATGAGAAGACAGAGAAACACACAGCAGATGAAGGAGCAAGGTAAAAACCCACCAAACCAAAAAATGAAGAGGCAATAGTCAGTCTACCTGAAAAGGAATTCAGAATAATGAGAGTAAAGATGATCCAAAATCTTGAAAATAGAATGGAGGAAATACAAGAAATGTTTAGCAGGGACCTAGAAGAACTAAAGAGCAAACAAACAATCATGAACAACACAATAAATGAAATTTAAAATTCTCTAGAATGAATCAATATCAGAATAACTGAGGCAGAATAATGGATAAGTGACCTGGAAGTTAAAATAATGGAAATAACTACTGCAGAGCAGAATAAAGAAAAAAGAACAAAAAGAATTGAGAACAGTCTCAGAGACCACTGGGACAACATTAAATGCACCAACATTCAAATTATAGGGGTCCCAGAAGAAGAAGAGAAAAAGAAAGGGACTGAGAAAATATTGGAAGAGATTATTGTTGAAAACTTCCCTAATATGGGAAAGGAAATAGTTAATCAAGTCCAGGAAGTGCAGAGAGTCCCATACAGGATAAATGCAAGGAAAAACACACCAAGAAACATATTAATCAAACTATCAAAATTTAAATACAAGGAAAAAATATTAAAAGCAGCAAGGGAAAAACAACAAATAACACACAAGGTTAACCCATAAGGTTAACAGCTGATCTATCAGCAGAAACTCTGCAAGCCAGAAGGGAGTGTCAGGATACATTTAAAGTGATGAAAGGGAAAAACCTACAACCAAGATTACTCTACCCAGCAAGGATCTTATTCATATTTGATGGAGAAATTAAAACCTTTACAGACAAGCAAAAGCTGAGAGAATTCAGCACCACCAAACCAGCTCTACAACAAATGCTAAAGGAAGTTCTCTAGGCAGGAAACATGAGAGAAGGAAAAGACCTACAATAACAAACCTAAAACAATTATGAAAATGGTAATAGGAACACACATATTGATAATTACCTTAAATGTAAATGGATTAAATGCTCTAACCAAAACACATAGACTGGATGGATGGATACAAAAACAAGACCCATAAATATGCTGTCTACAAGAGACACTACTTCAGACCTAGGGACACATACAGACTGAAAGTAAGGGATGGAAAAAGATATTCCATGCAAATGGAAGTCAAAAGAAAGCTAGAGTAGCAATTCTCATATCAGACAAAATAGACTTTAAAATAAAGACTATTACAAGAGACAAAGAAGGACACTACGTAATGAATAAGGGATCAATCCAAGAAGAAGATATAACAATTATTAATATTTATACACCCAACATAGGAGCACCTCAATACATAAGGCAAATACTAGCAGCCATAAAAGGGGAAATCAACAGTAACACAATCATAGTAGGGGACTTTAACACCCCACTTTCACCAATGGACAGATCATCCAAATGAAAATAAACAAGGAAACAAAAGCTTTAAATGATATATTAAACAAGATGGACTTAATTGATATT
This sequence comes from Kogia breviceps, assembly GCF_026419965.1. NCBI lineage: Eukaryota > Metazoa > Chordata > Mammalia > Artiodactyla > Physeteridae > Kogia > Kogia breviceps. The sequence continues at coordinate 145,090,809 of NC_081310.1, read as the reverse complement.
TATAGGACATTCCATCCAAAAAAAATAGAATACACTTTCTTCTCAAGTGCTCATGGAACATTCTCCAGGATAGATCAGAACTTGGGTCACAGATCAAGCCTTGGTAAAATTAAGAAAATTGAAATCGTATCAAGTATCTTTTCTCACCACAATGCTATGAGACTGGATATCAATTACAGGGAAAAATCTGTAAAAAATACAAACACGTGGAGGCTAAACAATACACTACTTAATAATCAAGAGATCACTGAAGAAATCAAAGAGGAAATAAAAAAATACCTAGAGACAAATGACAATGAAAACATGAGAATTCAAAACCTATGGGATGCAGCAAAAGCAGTCCTAAGATGGAAGTTTATAGCAATACAATCATACTTCAAGAAACAAGAAACTTCTCAAATAAACAACCTAACCTTACACCTAAAGTAATTAGAGAATGAAGAACAAAAAAACACCAAAGTTAGCAGAAGGAAAGAAATTATAATGATCAGATTAGAAATACATGAAAGAAATAAAGGAAATGATAGCAAAGATCAATAAAACTACAAGTTGGTTCTTTGAGAAGATAAACCAAACTGATAAACCATTAACCAGACTCGTCAAGAAAAAAAGGGAGAAGACTCAAATCAATAGAATTAGAAATGAAAAAAGAGAAGTAACAACTGACACAGCAGAAATACAAACGATCATGAGAGATTACTACAATCAACTATATACCAATAAAATGGACAAACTGGAAGAAATGGACAAATTCATAGAAAAGCACAACCCTTGGAGACTGAACCAGGAAGAAATAGAAAATATAAATAGACCAATCACAAGCACTGAAATTGAGACTGTGATTAAAAATCTTCCAACAAACAAAAGCCCAGGACCAGATGGCTTCACAGGTGAATTCTATCAAACATTTAGAGAAGAGTTAACACCTATCCTTCTGAAACTCTACCAAAATATAGCAGAGGGAGGAACACTCTGAAATTCATTCTATGAGGCCACCTTCACCCAGATACAAAAACCAGACAAAATGTCACAAAGAAAACCACAGACAAATATCACTGATGAACATAGGTGCAAATATCCTCAACAAAATACTAGCAAACAGAATCCAAGAGCACATTAAAAGGATCATACACCATGATCAAATGGGGTTTATCCCAGGAATGCAAGGATTGTTCAATATACACAAATCAATGTGATACACCATATTAACAAACTGAAGGAGAAAAACCATATGATCATCTCAACAGACGCAGAAAAAGCTTTAACAAAATTCAACACCCATTTATGATAAAAATGCTCCAGAAAGTAGGCATAGAGGGAACTTACCTACATAATAAAGGCCATATATGACAAGTTCACAGCCAACAGCAATCTAAATGGTGACAAACTGAAACCATTTCCACTAAGATCAGGAACAAGACAAGGTTGCCCACTCACACGATATATTATTCAATATAGTTTGGAAGCTTTAGCCATAGCACTCAGAGAAGAAAAATAAATAAAAGGAATCCAGATTGGAAAAGAAGTAAAGCTGTCACTGTTTGCAGATGACATGATACTACATATAGAGAATCCTAAAGAAGTTACCAGAAAACTACTAGAGCTAATCAATGAACTTTGTAAAGTAGCAGGATAAAAAATTAATGCACATAAATCTCTTGCATTCCTATACACTAATGATGAAAACTCTGAAAGAGAAATTAAGGAAACACTTCCACTTACCATTGCAACAAAAAGAATAAAATATCTAGGAAAAAACCTACCTAAGGAGACAAAAGACCTGTATGCAGAAAACTATAAGACACTGATGAAAGAAATTAAAGATGATACAAACAGATGGAGAGATATACCATGTTCTGGATTGGTAGAATCAACATTGTGAAAATGATTATACTACCCAAAGCAATCTGCAGATTCAATGTAATCCCTATCAAACTACCAATGACATTTTTCACAGAACTAGAACAAAAATTTTCACAATTTGTATGGAAACACAAAAGACCATGAATAGCCAAAGTAATCTTGAGAAAGAAAAACAGAGCTGGAGGAATCAGACTCCCTGACTTCAGACTATACTACAAAGTTACAGTAATCAAGACAGGATGGTACTGGCACAAAAACAGAAACATAGATCAATGGAACAGGACAGAAAGCCCAGAGATAAACCCATGCATGTATGGTCACCTTATTTTTGATAAAGGAGGCAAGAATATACAATGGAGAGAAGACAGCCTCTTCAATAAGTGGTGCTGGGAAAACTGGACAGCTACATGTAAAAGAATGAAATTAGAACACTCCCTAACACTATACAAAAAATAATCTCAAAATGGATTAAAGACCTAAATGTAAGGCCAGACACTATCAAATTCTTAGAGGAAAACATAGGCAGAATATTCTATGACATAAATCACAGCAAGATCCTTTTTGACCCACCTCCTAGAGAAATGGAAATAAAAACAGAAATAAACAAATGGGATCTAATGAAACTTAAAATCTTTTGCACAGCAAAGGAAATCATACACAAGATGAAAAGACAACCCTCAGAATGGGAGAAAATAGTTGCAAATGAAGCAACTGACAAAGGATTAATCTCCAAAATTTACAAGTTACTCATGCAGCTCAATATCAAAAAAAGAAACAACCCAATCCAAAAATGGGCAGAAGATCTAAGAAGACAATTCTCCAAAGAAGATATACAGATAGTCAACAAACACATGAAAGAATGCTCAACATCACTAATCATTAGAGAAATGCAAATCAAAACTGCAATGGGGTATCACCTCACACCAGTCAGAATGGCCATCAGTAAAAAGTCTACAAACAATAAATGCTGGAGAAGAGTGTATAGAAAAGGGAACCTTCTTGCACTGTTGGTGAGAATGTAACTTGATACAGCCACTATGGAGTACAGTATGAGGGTTCCTTAAAAAACTACAAATAGAACTACCATACGACCCAGCAATCCCACTACTGGGCATATACCCTGAGAAAACCATAATTCAAAAAGTCTTGTACCACAATGTTCATTGCAGCTCTATTACAATAGCCGGGGCATGGAAGCAACCTAAGTGTCCATTGACAGATGAATGGATAAGGAAGATATGGCACATATATACAATGGAATATTACTCAGCCCTAAAAAGTAACAAAATTGAGTTATTTGTAGTGAGGTGGATGGACCTAGAGTCTGTCATACAGAGTGAAGGAAGTCAGAAAGAGAAAAACAAATACCGTATGCTAACACATATATGGAGTCTAAAAAAAAAAATGGTTCTGAAGAACGTAGGGGCAGGACAAGAATAAAGACGCAGACGTAGAAAGTGGATTTGAGGATAGGGGGAGGGGAAAGAGTAAGCTGGGACGAAGTGAGAGAGTGGCTTGGATATATATACACTACCAAATGTAAAATAGCTAGCTAGTGGGAAGCAGCCGTATAGCAAAAGGAGATCAGCTCAGTGCTCTGAGACCACCTAGAGGGGTGGGATAGAGAGGGTGGGAGGGAGACGCAAGAGGGAGGAGATATGGGGATATATGTATATGTATAGCTGATTCATTTTGTTATAAAGCAGAAACTAACACACCGCTGTGGGGCAATTATACTCCAATAAAGATGTTAAAAAAAAAGTATAAACTGATTAGGTTTAAATCCAGGCCCAATTATGATTAGCTCTGTGACTTTGGGTAAGTTACTTAATCACTCTTAACCTCAGTTTCCTCATATGTAAAATGTAGCTGTTAATACTAGTGCTTGCTTGATAGGGCTCTTGTGAGTTTATTTGTTTATTTATTTATTTATTTAATGCCTATTATAAAACTAACACAATTGCTATAGAAAGTCTGTCATAAGTTTGATTCTGAGCTTTTCAGTAGTCAATTCTACAATAAAAGGGAAACATTGTGGTCAGTTACACAATTCCCAGTGTCTGTATACAGAAACTGTCCAATTGTTCATGAGCCCAACAATGATTCAGGAGGGTGAAGTCAGAGAAGAATATATTCTGGGACTCCTTGTAAAGGTAACTGTGCTATGTAATGTCCCATATCTTCAACAGCATGCTTACAATAAAAGAAATAGCAAGATTTGTAAAAACTGTTTATCTTGTCCCTCAGCTAGTGTGGGGTAACTACAGAAAGCATATTTTAGTTAAAAAAATAGTTTACAGGGGGTGCTGAGTGGTATTAAAAGAAATAAATAGCAATAGTCCTCAAATGTTCAGAAATTCTTACTAAAGACAATATAATGCTGCATTGCCCCAGTGCCTCTTGGTCTCAAGAGGGTTCTCTATGACCTTCCAGAAACAGCTCATAGACCTCCATTGGGCACAAGTGGTTTTGAAACAGTAAGAAGAGATGGTAAGTGGATTCAGGAAAGAAAATGTCATAGTTGGATGATGAACTAATGACTTGATTAAACTTCCAGTTTCTTTGGACCCAGCTATCTTTTTTTTTTAATTTTTAAATTTAATTTTATTTTTTTATACAGTAGGTTCTTATTAGTCATAAATTTTATAGACATCAGTGTATACATGTCAATTGCAATTGCCCAATTCATCACACCACTATCACTCCCACCCACCACTGCTTTCTGCCCTTGGTGTGCATACGTTTATTCTCTACATCTGTGTCTCAATTTTTGCCCTGCAAACGTTTTCATCTGTACCATTTTTCCAAGTTCCACATATATGCATTAATATATGATATTTGTTTTCCTCTTTCTGACTTACTTCAATCTGTATGACAGTCTCTAGATCCATCCACGTCTCAACAAATGACCCAATTTTGTTCTTTTTTATAGCTGAGTAATATTCCATTGTGTATATGTACCACATCTTCTTTTTTTTTTTTTTGCGGTACGCGGGCCTCTCACTGTTGTGGCCTCTCCCGTTGCAGAGCACAGGCTCCGGACGCGCAGGCTCAGCAGCCATGGCTCATGGGCCTAACAGCTCCGTGGCATGTGGGATCTTCCTGAACCGGGGCACGAACCTGTATCCCCTGCTTCAGCAGGCGGACTCTCAACCGCTGCGCCACCAGGGAAACCCGACCACATCTTCTTTATACATTCATATGTCAGTGGGCATTTAGGTTGATTCCGTGACCTGGCTATTGTAAATAGTGCTGCAAATGAACATTGGGATGCATTTGTCTTTTTGAATTATGGTTTTCTCAGGGTATATAACCAGTAGTGGGATTGCTGGATCATATAGTAATTTTATTTTTAGTTTTTTTAAAGAACCTCCATACTGTTCTCCATAGTGGCTGTAACAATTTACATTCCCACCAACAGTGCAAGAGGGTTCCCTTTTCTTCACACCCTCTCCAGCATTTTTTGTTTGTAGATTTTCTGATGATGCTCATTCTAACTGATGTGAAGTGGTACCTCATTATAGTTTTGATTTGCATTTCTCTAATGATTAGTGAGGTTGAGCAGCTTTTCATGTGCTTCTTGGCCATCTGTATGTCTGCTTTGGAGAAATATCTATTTAGGTCTTCTGCCCATTTTTGGATTGGGTTGTTTTTTTAATATTGAGCTGAATGAGCTGTTTATATATTTTGGAGATTAATCCTTGTCCATTGATTCATTTGCAAATATTTTCTCCCATTATGAGGGTTGTCTTTTTGTCTTGTTTATGGTTTCCTTTGGTGTGCAAAAGCTTTGAAGTTTCATTAAGTCCCATTTGTTTATTTTTTTTAATTTCCATTATCTAGGAGGTGTGTCAAAAAAGATCTTGCTGTGATTTATGTCAAAGAGTGTTCTTCCTATGTTTTCATATAAGAGTTTTCCAGTGTCCGATCTTACATTTAGGTCTCTAATCCATTTTGAGTTTATTTTTGTGTATAGTGTTAGGGAGTGTTCTAATTTGTTTTACATATAGCTGTCCAGTTTTCCCAGCATCACTTATTGAAAGATTGTCTTTTCTCCATTGTATATCCTTGCCTCCTTTGTCATAGATTAGTTGACCATAGGTGTGTGGGTTTATCTCTGGGCTTTCTATCTTGTCCCATTGATCTATGTTTCTGTTTTTGTGTCAGTACCATATTGTCTTCATTACTGTAGTTTTGTAGTATAGTCTGAAGTCAGGGAGTCTGATTCCTCCAGCTCAGTTTTTTTCCCTCAAGACTGCTTTGGCTATTCAGGGTCTTTTGTGTCTCCATACAAATTTTAAGATTTTTTGTTCTAGTTCTGTAAAAAGTGCCATTGGTAATTTGATAGGGATTGCATTGAATCTTTAGATTGCTTTGGATAGTATAGTCATCTTCACAATATTGATTCTTCCAATCCAAGAACATGGTACATCTCTCCATCTATTGATATCATCTTTAATTTCTTTCATAAGTCTCTTATAGTTTTCTGCATACAGGTCTTTTGTCTCCCTAGGTAAGTTTATTCCTAGGTATTTTATTCTTTTTGATGCAATGGTAAATGGGAATGTTTCCTTAATTTCTCTTTCAGATTTTTCATCTCTAATGTATAGGAATGCAAGAGATTTCTGTGCATTAATTTTGTAACCTGCAAATTTACCAAATTCATTGATTAGCTGTAGTAGTTTTCTGGTGGCATCTCTAGGATTCTCTATGTATAGTATCATGTCATCTGCAAACAGTGACAGTTTTACTTCTTTTCCAATTTGTATTTCTTTTATTTCTTTTTCTTCTCTGATTGCCGTGGCTAGGACTTCCAAAACTATGGTGAATAACAGTGGTGAGAGTGGACACCCTTGTCTTGTTCCTGATCTTAGAGCAAATTTTTTCAGGTTTTCACCATTGAGAATGATGTTTGCTGTGGGGTTGTCATATATTGCTTTATGATGTTGAGGTAGGTTCCCTCTATGTCCACTTTCTGGAGAGTTTTTATCATAAATGGGTGTTGAATTTTGTCAAGAGCTTTTTCTGCATCCATGAGATGATCTTATGGGTTTTTTTCTTCAATTTGTTGGTATCGTGTATCACATTGATTGGTTTGTGTGTATTGAAGAATCCTTGCCCCCTGGGATAAATCCCAGTTGATCATGGCGTATGATCCTTTTAATGTGTTTTTGGATTTTGTTTGCTAGTATTTTGTTGAGGTTTTTGCATCTATATTCATGAGTGATATTGTTCTCTAATTTTCTTTTTTTGCAGTATCTTTGTCTGGTTTTGGTTCAGGGTGATGGTGGCCTCATAGAAGGAGTTTGGGAGTGTTGCTTCCTCTGCAATTTTTTGGAAGAGTTTGAGAAGGATGGGTGTTAGCTCTTCTCTAAATGTTTGATAGAATTCACCTGTCAAGCCATGTGGTCCTGGACTTTTGGTTGTTGGACGATTTTTAAACACAGTTTCAATTTCATTACTTGTGATTTGTTTGTTCATATTTTCTATTTCTTCCTGGTTCAGTTTTGAAGGATTTACCTTTCTAAGAATTTGTCCATTTCTTCCAGGTTGTCCATTTTATTGGCATAGAGTTGCTTGTAGTAGTCCCTTAGGATGCTTTGTATTTCTGTGGTGTCTGTTGTAACTTCTCCTTTTTCTTTCCTAATTTTATTGATTTGAGTCCTCTCCCTCTTTTTCTTGATGAGTCTGGCTAGTGGTTTATCAATTTTGTTTATCTTCTCAAAGAACCAGCTTTTAGTTTTATTGATCTTTGCTATTGTTTTCTTTGTTTCTATTACACTTATTTCTGCTCTGATCTTTATCATTTCTTTCCTTTTGCTAACTTTGGGTTTTGTTTGTTCTTCCTTCTCTATTTCCTTTATGTGTAATGTTACATTTTTTACTTGAGATTTTTCTTGTTTCTTGAGGTAGGCTTGTATGGCTATAAACTTCCCTCTTAGAATTGCTTTTGCTGCATCCCATAGGTTTTGAATCATCGTGTTTTCATTGTCATTTGTCTGTAGGTATTTTTTGATTTTCTCTTTGATTTCTTCAGTGATCTCTTGGTTATTTAGTAACATATTGTTTAGCCTCCATTTGTTTGTGTTTTTTACGTTTTTTCCCCTGTAATTCATTTCTAATCTCATAGCGTTGTGGTCAGAAAAGATGCTGGATATGATTTCAATTTTCTTAAATTTACTGAGGCTTGATTTGTGACCCAAGATGTGATCTATCCTGGAGAATGTTCTGTGTACACTTGAGAAGAAAGAGTAGTCTGATGTTTCTGGATGGACTGTCCTATAAATATCAATTAAATCTATCTGATCTATTGTGTCATTTAAAGCTTGTGTTTCCTTATTAATTTTATGTTTGCATGATCCATCCACTGGTGTAAGTGAGGTGTTAAAGTCCCCCACTATTACTGTATTACTGTCAATTTCCTCTCTTAGAGTTGTTAGCAGTTGCCTTATGTATTGAGGTGCTCCTATGTTGTACTGTATTACTGTCGATTTCCTCTCTTAGAGTTGTTAGCAGTTGCCTTATGTATTGAGGCGCTCCTATGTTGGGTGCATATATATTTATAATTGTTATATCTTCTTCTTGGATTGATCCCTTGATCATTATGTAGTGTCCTTCCTTGTCTCTTGTAACATTCTTTATTTTAAAGTCTGTTTTATCTGATAGGAGTATTGCTACTCCAGCTTTCTTTTGATTTCCATTTGCATGGAATATATTTTTCCATCCCCTCACTTTCAGTCTGTATGTGTCCCCAGGTCTGAAGTGGGTCTCTTGTAGACAGCATATATATGGGTCTTGTTTTTGTATCCATTCAGCAAGGCTGTGTCTTTTGGTTGGAGCATTAATCCATTCACATTTAAGGTAATTATCAATATGTATATTTCTATGACCATTTTCTTAATTGTTCTGGGTTTGTTTTTGTAGGTGCTTTTCTTCTCTTGTGTTTCCCACATAGAGAAGTTCCTTTAACATTTGTTGTAGAGCTGGTTTGGTGGTGTTGAATTCTCTTAGCTTTCACTTGTCTGTAAAGCTTTTGATTTCTCTATTGAATCTGAATGAGATCCTTGCCGGGTAGAGTAATCTTGGTTGTAGGTTCTTCCCTTTCATCACTTTAAAGTATATCATGACACTCCCTTCTGGCTTGTAGTGTTTCTGCTGAGAAATCAGCTGTTAACCTTCTGGGAGTTCCCTTGTATGTTATTTTTCATTTTTCCCTTGCTGCTTTCAATAATTGCTATTTGCCTTTAATTTTTGTCAAATTGATTACTATGTGTTTTGGCATGTTTCTCCTTGGGTTTATCCTGTATGGGACTCTCTGTGCTTCCTGCACTTAGGTGACTATTTCCTTTCCCATGTTAGGGAAGTTTTCAACTATAATCTCTTCAAATATTTTCTCTGGTCCTTTCTCTCTCTCTTCTCCTTTGGGACCCCTATAATGTGAAAGTTGTTTAATGTTGTTTAATGTTGTCCCAGAGGTCTCTTAGGCTGTCTTCATTTCTTTTCATTCTTTTTTCTTTATTCTGTTCCACAGCAGTGAATTCCACCATTCTGTCTTCCAGGTCACTTATCTGTTCTTCTGCCTCAGTTATTCTGCTATTGATTCCTTCTAGTGTAGTTTTCATTTCAGTTATTGAATTGTTTATCTCTGTTTGTTTGTTCTTTAATTCTTCCAGGTTTTTTTAAACATTTCTTGCTTCTTTTCAATCTTTGCCTCTGTTCTTTTTCCAAGGTCCTGGATCATCTTCACTATCATTATTCTGAATTCTTTATCTGGAAGTTTGGCTATCTCCACTTCATTTAGTTGTTTTTCTGGGGTTTTATCTTGTTCCTTCATCCGGTACATAACCCTCTGACTTTTCATTTTGTCTATCTTTCTGTGAATGTAGTTTTTGTTCCACAGCCTGCATGATTGTAGTTCTTCTTGCTTCTGCTGTCTGCCCTCTGGTGGATGAGGCTATCTAAGGCTTGTGCAAGTTTACTGATGGGAGGGACTGGTGGTGGGTAGAGCTGACTATTGCTCTGGTGGGCAGAGCTCAGTAAAACTTTAATCTGCTTGACTGCTGATGGGTGGGATTGGCTTTCCTCCCTGTTGGTTGTTTTGCCCAAGGCAACCCAATACTGGAGTGGAGTCTCTGTTACCCCCTTTCCTGTTGAAGTTCTGAAAACAAATCCCACTAGCCTTCACAGTCTGATTCTCTAGGAATTCCTCCTCCATTGCTGGACCCCCAGGATGGGAAGCCTGACATGGGGCTCAGAACCTTCACTCCAGTGGGTGGATTTCTGTGGTATGTGTTCTCCAGTCTGTGAGTCACCCACCCAGCAGTTATGGGATTTGATTTTACTGTGATTGCACCCCTCATACTATCTCACTGTGGCTTCTCCTTTGTCTTTGGATGTGGGGTATCTTTTTTAGTGAGTTCCAGTGTCCTCCTGTAGATGATCGTTCAGCAGTTAGTTTTGATTCTGGTGTTCTCACAAGAGGGAGTGAGAGCACATCCTTCTACTCTGCCATCTTGTTTCAGGTTCTGTGAGTTTAAAATAGATTAATATATGAGGAATGTTTAGACCACGGACCATAACATAATGTCAACTGTTTTAATCATATAACTTGATTGAAAAAACTCACTGCTGTTTACCCAGGTATGTAGTGTACCCTGGGGGAAGGTTGTATTATACAACAAGCCGACCTCTGTGCTGGGAGCATGCTTCAGATTCATTAGCCCATTGTGTCTCCCGAGGAATCCTATGAGTGAGGGATTTTACAAATGAGGAAATTGAGGACTAGAGAAGTTAGCCACATGAGAAATGTTGCACAGCTACAGAGTATTAGAGCTGGAACTCAAATCCCAGCTTGGCCACAGCACTTCCACTTTCTCTTTTATCACTCTACCCATTGTCTATGGATGGAAATGGAATAGCCCAGCAAGAGAGCATGTTTGCATTCATGTGACTAGAGGCCGGCTAGGGAAAGGAGAGTTGCCATCTGACTGGTGTGGTTCCATTTCACAAAAGGATTATTTCCTGACAGGTTCTCTGCATGTTTATTATGGTTAATACTTGAAATATTCAAAGGAGAAAGGAAACTCGCAGTTCAGGAGACTCCTGTAATGATTTGAAACTTGAAGACATTGGTCTGTAATTGTTTATTGTCTGCCTACTATGTGCCAGATATTGAGGCTTTGAAAGTAAACGGAGAAGTGATAGAATTGATTAAATAACAACACAATGAGTGCATATTCACAAACCATGGTAAGTTGCATGAAAAAAAGTTCTAGAGTGTTAAAAACGATAGATGGAAGGTCTGATCTGATCTAGCTGGGATGCAAGAGACAGCATATGAAGGTCTAAAGGAAGATGAGAAGTTCACCAGATAAAGAAGAAGATAAATATTACAAGAGAAAGGGCAGCACGTGCCAAGGCTCTGAGGATAAGAAAACATAGATTATTTGAGGGAATGAAAGATTCCCACTGTGTCTAAAGGACAGAAATAGAGGGGAGAAGAGATTCAAGATGAGGCTGGAAAACTGGGAAGAAACTAGAGTGTGCAGGACATTGGTGAGCACCCAGAAGTAGTCTTTGCTCTAAGAGAATGGAAAGGGATTTAGTTCAAAAGAATTAGGATTTTTTGATAGACTGTAAAAATTCAAGTCATCTGTTTAGGATATGGTTTACACAAGAGTACCCATCATATTGTGAAGAGATGAGAAAGTCTTCTGCTTGCCTGCCAACTCTGAAAGGTAATGAGTGGCCATGGGAGTAATGTGTTGGGGACTCTGTGGGTATATCTGGATCCAGTGGGAATAAGTATTGTCCATTGATGATGTATGCCTGGGATAGGCCGGAGCTGGCTGCTCTAACAGTGGCTGCATAAAGTACAGTGGCTCAGACTGACCCAGGTTTGACTCACAGCTCTGCCACTTGCTGTCTGTCAGAATGTAGGCAGTTTACTTAGTAACTCAGAATCTCTGCTTCCCAAGCTGTAAAATAAACAAAGCAGCACTCACCTTCAATAGATTTTGTGAGGATTATAAGAATTAAAATGTTAAACAATCCCCCATGATGGACTCCCTAATAATAAGCTCCCTTAGTATGGAAGGGAAATTGGGGAATATAATCATGGAATAATAAATGTTGAAATTACCTTAGAGTGAGAAGGAAGGACAAAAATAGAAAGGCCAATTTATTTCGTCTATTCACAACAGATTTTTGACCTGTTTTCTGTATACTGCGAAAACTCTCAGCACAGGGAACTGACAGCCAACATGTAGGCTATGTTGAATCAGGCTTCCAGGACACGGAGGAAGGTTTTGGAGAATACAAGCTGGCTTCAAGTATGAATGCTGTGCAATAGACTTGTACAGAAACAGCCAAGTGGGCAGTTTTGCATTTTGCATTCATTTACCAGGTTTGATAACTGAGATGTAAACCAAAGTACCAAGATAGCCTAGATCTTAGACACTGAAGCAAATTTTGAGGCTGTCCACCCAGAAGGCCTGCAGACAGGAAGTAGTCAGGAGACTGCTGGATAACTCAAACACACTGAGAGAGTAAGAGGTTTGGGATGCTGAAGATTAAGAGGGGATTTGTGAAGAGGATTTCTTCAGAGAGAGCTGTCAGTGTGCTGTCAGTGCCAGCCACCCCCAGCATTTCTGAATATGTAGAACCTGAAATAAGCGAGGAATAGGAAAGGAGCATAAAGTTTCTTTAACTTTTCGCCTGTAAATACATAGGTGTTATAACCCATAGGGTTGAGAAAACTAACTGGTCTGATGAGAGAGCAATTTTTCTATGATCTTTAACAAGTATGGAGTAAGGTTCCAGAAGACTGGAAATAAGCAGTTTCTAATTTTCCAAAAGTTGAATTTCAGAAATGATAAGCCTATGCCATTGATTTGGGCAAAACCCTAGAGGATATTTCTAAACATTTAGGCATGAAAATGCTCATCACTAGGAGCTAGCATTTGTCTGAGAAGATTACTGGAGTAGCCTGGTCAGGAACATGCTAAAAAGAATGTATTCTGATTTTAGAGGGAGATTTGACAATTAGGTTAAGTGCAGAAATGTGGGTGCAGTGATAAGCCAGAGTCATATTTGATAATCACTTTACCCACATCCCTTCACAGCTTATTAGTCTGGGCGAGTATCCTTAAACTCATGACGTAGGGCTGTGGTTCTCAGTCCTGGTTGATGGTTAGAATAAACAGGGGAAGTTTAAGAACACGTCAATACCTGGCCCTACCCTCAGACACTCAGATTTCGTTTGTCTGAATTGCAATCAGCTATTTGTGTATTTCAACAACTCTCTAGCGATCTATTGCACAAAGGTTTAGCACTACTTCCTTAGTGTTGTCTTCTTGGCCATAGGCTTTACAATATATTTTTAAAGAACATATTGAAAGAAGACAGAGAAGCCACTTGGGTTATAGTTCAGAGTTTTAATTTGCTTATTTTAACCTTGATTCCATCACCTCCTATGATTGAAGTGATGGAATTAAGGTTAAAATAAGCAAATTGAAACTCTCAACAAGCTAGAAAAATAAGCAGAGACCCTAACAGAATGAAACGTTACAGAGATATCATGCAAATTAAATGAGTCAACACATGTGAAGGGCTTAGAGCAGAATCAGGCACATAATAAGTGTACTGCTCAGTACCGCTACCACATCCAACCCTCTTATCATATGAGGTCAATTCTATCTCCTTGCTAGAAAAACTGAGGCCCAAAGAATGTGTGCCTTCCCACTCCAAGGTCATGAAGTAAGTGGCAAAGTAGGTGGGAGTTAAACCCAGTCCTGGCCAACTCCAAAGCCCAAGCTCTTATTTACTATCTTGGATATTAGCATTAAACTTGATTTTAGGGCTGAAAGAGGTGTTAGAAATCACTTTATACATTTTAGAGACTCAGAGAGGTTAATTTGCCCAAGGGCACATAGACAGTGGTAAAGCCAGGACTTGGAAGTGAGTTTGATTAAAACACACACATACACACATACACACATACACACACACACACACATACACACACACACACACACACACAGATACACGGAGAAAAAAATAAATAAGTAAAGGAGAGAGGATAAAAGGAAAGGCAGGCAGGCAGGCAATTCCTGTGTTGAGGAGCGTCTCCAGAGCAAAAGAAATCTGGGAAGGTTCTGGCTTATCCCACAGAAATGGAAAGCATTAGTAGAGAGTTCTGGCTCTGATTAGGGAAACCCCCAAGGAAGCTTCTGAGAAATGCTCACAAAGAGGTTCTTCTGTGTTCTCACAGACAATGGTAGATTCTTCTGAACTGAAAGATTCAATTAAAAAGGTGAGCTCCCATGTGAAGGAGAATGTTAAGGGGTAGGAATTGAAATTTGTTTTCTTTGGCAAAGCAAAATCCAGGCCTGGAGATATGGAGAAGGATGTTGTAGGTGTTTTATAGTAAAACACAAAATCTTTGACAAGGAGCTAGTTCAGAAGGACTCTGTAACATGAGCTGTGGCTAGCTCTTGCCTCCACTTGTTAATGAAGAACTTTTAGGTCCCTGAGAGTATGCCCCAGTAGTAGGAGTCCCCAGGAGGGGTCCCACATGTACTCATGAATGAGATTTTTTTGGCTACCATGTTGCTTCTACTCGATTTTTCTTCTTCTCTTGCAGCATTTGCTTTCCATGAGACGTTCATCCCATGTGATGGAGCTACCTCACTCACTAGTGTGCATGGGGATTAAATGAGGTGACACATAGTAAGCACTGAACAAATCCAAGTTAGCTGTAATAACAGCATCAATAATGGAGAAAAACAACTCTGCTGGATCCTTCTGCCAATTTAAACTAGATGGCCATAGAAATGAAGAGGGACCTGTAGAAGCTAGTTTGGAATATTGGAAGGGAAAGACCATCCTTTTCTATTGATGATGGTGATTCAGACTTTAAATACAGGAGGACAACCCCGTCAGGATGCAATGACAATTGCAGGCATGAGTCGCTATATGTAACAGGGTCTCTTAAACTGATTCTTGGTGGACACTTGACCTAGAAGCCAGATTCCTCCAGCCTACACCTCTCAGCTCCAGCTACCTTGGAGAATGAGGTTAAAGACAGCAATGCTTTAGAGGGTGTGTGCTGAGGGTCAGGGCCTGAGCTAAATGACCTAGACACATATGTGACCTCACTTAGGCCTCACAGCAACCTATGAAGCCAGGACTCTTACTATCATCCCTGTTAGACAGAAGGGGAAATAAACAGTCTATGGAATTAAAGAACTTGCCCAAGGAAGAATCAGTTTTCTGATTCCAAGACATGTCCTTAACTCCTTTGGATGCCTGAAGAATCTCTGGCAGATATGCTGTACCCAGTCCTGCAGGAGGGCCTCCTGCTTCTCCCCTCATTTGCTCAGACCCTAAGACCATCCCCCCATCTTGGCCTCCTCCAGCTCTAGACAAGGTGCTTTCCTCTGTGGGAATCTTTGTGAAGGACGAATTTAGCTTCTTGCCTCTGCATCTTTGCTTCTGAACCAGACGGAAGACTCATATGACTCTGAGTATCGGGTCCCCAGGGAGAGTGTGTGCAAACACCAGCTGCCACTGCGGCTCCCTTTGCACACGCAGTGCTTGGAGGGGCTCAGACCCATTCTCTGAGGGGCTGAGCACACTGTCCCCTTTTGAATACAGAAGTGACACCTAGGGGTCATCCTGCCTTGCTTAAGATGCCTAATTCTCTGCAAGAAAAGGCAGGCTTTCCTCACCATTCCTAGCACAAACAGGCCTGATGCTGGGGAGAAAACTGCCAGCAAGAGGCAGTGCTGCCAGACTGTACCGGCTCTCCCCTCCCAGCTGATTTTCCTAATTTCCTCTCTCTGGAATGGAGGCAGTATCCACCAGATTCTGTTCCTCCTGCTGGCAAGAAGGTATGGTCTCAGCAGAACCTGCATTTGCATTTTGGGGAAGAAACATTGGTCATTGCCCGAGGTTTGAGGCAGGATTTCCCTGCCAGGTTTCTATGCAGGCCTTTGAAAGGCTTATCTAATTGAGCTGCCCTGTGTGTGTCTCAAACTCCCAAATCCTGCATCAGCTGCACAAGAGGAGGCCTGCCACTTCCTTGAATCCTCATGGCCTTCCAGAAAATATTTGCCTTTATCCCATGTTATTTTAAAATTCTCACAGAGAATTCTCTAGAGTCTATATTGAGGATTTCGGAGGAAGATAACTTTGATCTTCCTCTGTAACACACACCAACTCCTTGTCATCTAAGTGCAATACAGCAAGGCAAACAATTCTGAGCTCAGAGAGACTAAGCTGAAATCACCCAAATTGCCATTGGTCATATTTCCTGGAAATATATTCTGAAAGGGAAACTTATACCCTCAAATTCTTGGTGAGTGCTCTCAGGAACATCTATAAGGGGATGAGGGAAAGGAGACTGGACAGAGGAGAAGTTGAATTACAATGAAACAGAGAATTCAGCTGATCCCATGGGAGAGCTCTGAAGCTGGGACGGCCCTTCAGAGATGTCCTAAATTAGCTTCTCTGTACTTTGAACCTCTGCATAGACCCACCTCCAGGGAGGGGTTTGTGGAACCTGGGATGAGACATTTATCTTTGAGAGCCATTCTGCAAGACGAACTCAGCCATGGGCCATCAGCAACCAACAGACACTCCCTGCCGCTGGGGTTACTGAATGCCTCTGTTCTGAAGGTAGTTTGGGGAGGCACTCCACAGCATCCACCACACAAGTTAACTCTCTCACATTACAGGAAGCAGAGTCCTAGAGCAGGAAGTTGGATGGCCCAGGGTCACATAGTAAGGTGATGAATAAAGAATAGCATTACGCAGTCACCCACAGCAATAGAAATAAAAGCAAAAATAAACAAATAGGACCTAATCAAACTTACAAGCTTTTGCCCAACAAAGAAAACCATAAACAAAATGAAAAGACAACCTACAGAATGGGAGAAAATATTTGCGAACCATGTGACCAAAAAGAGTTTAATTTCCAAAGTATACAAACAGCTCATACAACTCAAAGCAAAAAAACAAACAACCAAATCAAAAAATGGGCAGAAGACCTAAGTAGACATTTCTCCAAAGAAGACATACAGATGGCCAAGAAGCACATGAAAAGATGCTCAATATCACTAATTATTGGGGAAATGCAAATCAAAACTACAATGAGGTATCACCTCACACCAGTCAGAATGGCCATCATCAAAATGTCTACGAATAATAAATGCCAGAGAAAAGGGAACCCTCCCACACTGTTGGTGGGAATGTAAATTGGTGCAGCCACTATGGAGAACAGTATGGAGGTTCCCTAAAAAACTAAAAATTGAGTTACCATATGATACAGCAATCCCACTCCTGGGCATATATCTGGAGAAAACTCTAATTTGAAAGGATGCACCCCAGCATGCACCCCGATGTTCATAACAGTGCCATTTACAGTAGCCAAGACATGGAAGCAACTTAAATGTCCATCAGTAGATGAATGGATAAAGATGTGGTACATATATACAATGGAATATTACTCAGCCATAAAAAGGAATGAAATAATGCCATTTGCAGCAAGATGAATGACCTAGAGATTATCATACTAAGTGAAGTTAAGTCAGAGAAAGACAAATATCATATGATATCACTTATATGTGGAATCTAAGAAATAGTGCAAATGAACTTACTTACAAAACAGAAACAGACTCACACATAGAAAACAAACTTATGGTTACCAAAGGGGAAAGGTGGGGGGGGAGGGATACGTTAGGAATTTGGGATTAACAGATACACACTATTCAATATATAAAATAGATAACCAACAAGGACCTACTATACAGCACAGGGAACTATATTCAATATCTTGCAATAAATTATAATGGAAAAGAATATATATATGTATATATATATAAAATCTGAATCACTTTGCTGTACACCAGAAACTAACACAACATTGTAAAGTAACTACTTCAATTAAAAAAAAAAAAAAGAACAGCATTCAGGACTGTGAACTTCAAAGCAGTGCTTTCCCTCTCATACCAATAACTATATCATTTGCTAAGCATCTCCTATGTGCTCGCCAACATGTTAAGCATATTACTTGGATTTGCATATTAACTAATCAGACCAAACCCCAAACAGTGGGCATTATGATCTTCATTTTCTAATGGAGGAAACTGAGGTCTCAAACGGATTTAGTAGCCTAGCCAAGTGCCTAGCACACATTACACATCTCCAAATCCTGTACTCATAACCCCAACTCTATCCCCCTAAAATTCACCCAGCTGCTCCCCTCTAGTGCTGCACATCATGCTGTTACCCTGATGGTTAACAATGAAACGGAGGCACAAGTTCTCCTTCCCTGCCCAGCAATCCCTCACCCCCACGAGAACCACTGTTTCGGTCGCCATTTGTGAGTCTTTTCTGGCACTTTGCAATTCCCATGCTCGCTTCATGAAATAATTTCTACTTTATCCAAAAAAGGAGGTCCAGGGATCACAACTCTGTGACTGAACATGGTTTCAGCCATTCAACAAATATTTATTGGGTTCTCAGTCTGGGCAACACCATGTGAAATGTTTTGCATTCCTTCTCTCAGACTGTGCTATGAGGTCAGTACTAATTCATAAATGAGGAAAGCAGAGGCTTAGAAAGTTCAGTCATTTACCCAAGCTCACACAGCCTGGATTTAAATGCAGACCTGCTGCGACAGAACTGTCTTCACTTACCATCTGTTATGAAGGAAATATTTATTAAATGCCTGTGCACTGCCCAGCCCTGTGCAGACATGTGCTGGGGACAGAGGTACACTCGGGACACATGCTCACATTTCTTGCCATCACTGATACTGCATTCTAGGGCAAGAGTCACAAAACAAATGCCTACAGGGTCTTTAAGTGAAGTGGTTGGGTAGGGAATATGGGGTAGTGGGGAGTAAATTCCTTGCTACCGGAGACAGAGGCTGCTCAATTCCAGCCAAGTGTTGCCATGTGAGAATATGGGCCCAGAGTGGCCAGATTTCCCATTCTTCAGAGGAGCCAGAAATCTGCATTCTATGTAAAATACCTTGATATTTTAAAGTTGGGAACTAATCCAAGAGTTCTGTAATCACTAATGTGGGCTAAAAGGAATATAGAGGCCAGATTGAACCCTGGAGTCCATAAATGCCATCTTACACTGAGGCTGCGAGAGAGCTGGCCCTCCTTGGGCTTCCCTGGTGGCGCAGTGGTTGAGAATCCGCCTGCCGATGCAGGGGACACGGGTTCGTGCCCTGGTCCGGGAAGATCCCACATGCCGCGGAGCAACTAAGCCCGTGAGCCATGGCCGCTAGGCCTGCGCGTCCGGAGCCTGTGTTCCGCAATGGGAGAGGCCACAACAGTGAGAGGCCCGCATACCGCAAAAAAAAAAAAAAAAAAAAAAAAGAGAGAGCTGGCCCTCCTGAATCTAGATCAATTTCACACCGAAAGATCAAGAGCACCCTACGCTCTCCCCAAGTCTGGGGACTTTGCCCATGTTACAGGAAGCTTTGGATAGTGTCTCTTAAGGTTTCTTGGTAGAGGAATCCTACAGTCTCTGCAGATCGTTTCTCTAATTCCTTGAAGCTCCATTTTTCCTGAACCCAGGCTATTAGCTGACCCACTTCTGTAAGGAAATAGCTTGCTTGTGGGCATCTGCAAACAGTAAGACAAGGCAACGTGACCACTGCTCAGAGCCTCCTTCCCCCTTCTTGTTCCTGCTGCCACCAGATGGTTCTGAGATAATGCCACGTCTTTCCGGCAAGAAATAACATTCCTGAGCCATTCTGCTGATCCCCTGTGATCGTCCTGGGAATGCAATTTCTCAGCTTCTCCTCTCTTGTCATCACTTCCCCTGTCTTATCTTTAGAGGGCTGGGGGACCTGAGCTGGTCACTTTCCAAGCAGAGTCAATCATCCCATGTGCGGAGCTCAGGGGCTCACGTAGATTGTATAAACGTGCAGTCTTGGAGTTCCGGCTCGCCCACGGATGCTTACAATGTATTTGTGACCACCCTATCATTCCCCAAATTATTTATGATACCAATTTCACTCCTTCTATCTTAAGATTCATGTTCTTTAATCAAACAAGTACAGTTTTTGCCTCTCACAATTCCCCTGGGAGACAAAAACAAGATGATGTTAGTTCATAAACCTGGCATCCAGACAAGCTTTGATCTCTGACCCCAGTCCTTCCCGTGGTCCTCAACATGACTCCAGCCAGTTACACAACATCTCTTTCTAGCTCTGCTGATGACAGAGAGGCAAGGAGTGGAGATCGAATCAATAGTTACTGCCTGCTCCTGGATATGAGGGAAAATTAGACCTCAGAGATGAGATCATTGTTAGCTGGAGGAAAAAGCTGGCAAGAAAAGATGGCACTATTATTCTGGATCATTCATCTTTTTAAGTGTGAAACTGATGGCTAACATGCAAAGATCTGAGGGTTTCAAACACAGAGAATATGGAAGATTCTTTGAATACATTGCTTGACATAGGCGAATCTGGGCACTTGATGTTTTCAAATTTGAGGTTTCAGTTATTTTCATGCTACCCTCCAAAGGCCATGCTGTGCCACCATTTAAAATTTTTGCTGAGGCACAAATGTGGATCACACTATGAAAAGCAAGTCATTGCAACTGAGTGAGCTTAGCTGACTGCCCAGCATCAGATTCTCTATGGTGTTTTATCTCTACTTAACACATGATTTCACTAAATTCTCACAAAGAGCCCTGTTGGGTGGATATTATCACCCTACTTTTACAGATTAATGTATAGGAGATCATGGTCTATGGCAATAGTCGTGAAGACGAGGATTTGAGAAAGTCTCAAAAAGTATCTCATTTGGATGTCAAGAATCTACGGGACTAATTTTCCTCTTCTCTACTTGAAACAATCCAGCTAAAAGAAAAAACATAAGTGCAATAACTTGGAGAACTCTTGTAACTGTAAGTCAAGCATCACCTGAGGTCTTTGTAGGCTATAAAATCTCATTAGCTATACTACAACCTTCCATTCTATGATCCACAAAGCTTCCTCACAGAGTCATCTGCCAGCCCCCCTCTGCTCATTAGGCTCATATGGTCAGCTTCCCCGAATACAAGCACTACCTCTATTCCTTTGGGAATACCCCCAGGCCAACCCTGTCAAAGGTTTCTATAAAAATCCAAACAAATGTTTTAGGGTTTTGTAGACTTTGCATAGGTTTTTTTTATTTTTTGTTTTTGTTTTTGTTTTGTTTTGGGGAGTAGGAATTAAAGAGGAGATACATGAAGAAGTGCTCATCATACCACCATTTTACTCACCCTCCCTCCTTTCCTCCTTTTTTATACTCTCATTCTCCAAGCCCTCCGACAGCTACAATTCATCCTCTCTTACACAATCCTGGTCCTTTTCTTTAAAATGGCACCAGCCGACTCTCAGACCTCAAGAGGCTTAGATTGGCCTCAAGTGAGGCTATCGAAGTGTTTTCCTGTGAAAATGTTCTTGTATCTGCTGCTGAAAGAATACAAATCTCTCCCTTTGGTGATTTAACAATGAGAACTGTCCTAAAATGGAACAGGCTGCCCCAGGAAATAGGGAGATTGCTTTCTCTAAGCCAAACACATGGAAAAGCATTTAGGGAGACATTGGAGAAAGATTTCGATGGACGGTTATGCCAAGCTATCTTTAAGATCCTTCCAACCCAGAGATCCTTTACTGCAAAAGCTCTGAGCACTCCCCGACTTTGACAGCAGACAGACCAGGATTAGAGTCCATGCTCCATCTCTCACTGGCTGCAGGGGTGTGGGCACGTAATTTTATCCCCTCCACAACTCATTTCCCACATCTGTAAAATGAGGTGGTAATTAATAAATGACAAAATGTTTCTCAGCTCTTTAGCACAATGCCTGCTACACAGCAGCAGCATGATGAAATAGGGCTGCTGGTATCATCTGTATTTCATTGTCACTGGTTTGTTGGTCAGTTGTCCAAGTCAAGGAGGCAGTAGAATTTAATGAAAACTCAATTAGGAGTCAAAGAAATAAACTCTAGTACCACTTTTGCTACATATTGCCTGAGTGGTGTTAAACAGACCATTTGACTGATCCGGGCCTCAGTTTCTTCACTTGAAACTGTGGGGTGATGATCATGATCCTCCTTGACCACCTTGCACAGTGGGTATGAGAGTGACATGAGAAAATTAAGGTAACCGCGCTTTGAGAATTTTAATTACCTTAAATATTGGTCAAAATGACAGAGTTTGCCACAGCTGCCTTAGATGTCCGTCCCACAGTTTCTGAGTCCTCTTTTCCCTGGTACTTTTGGAATGTTCCCAGCTTGTCTGGGACCCACCTAGGCACACCAGCTTGTTCATGGTCCTCAATAAATAACCCCAAATCTACCCTCTATACCTCCTCCCTCCCTTGAAAAGCTGGCTGTTCAGTGGTCCCTACTCTGCTGGTTCAAGAACTTATTAATGACTTTGTAAGCTACCATTCTCTGAGAACATAATTGTATTTTCAATTGGAGCCTTCTAGAGACATGATCCCATAAACCAATAGGAAGATAAGGATGGTGGAATTATTTTAGAGAAGACAGATCTACTGGCATCCATGCAAAAAACAGCCTATTTCATCTACAGGTAGGCCAATTCCACTCTGTTTTGTGTCTTATTGGCACTTCTATCCAAAGCCCCCGTTGATCAGCCATGAGATCCATGGACAGTCATATCCTTGGAAGGGCTTTCATTTTACGCCAACCTACCTCTTCTTTACGGACAGAGGCAGAGTCATGGATCAGATGACCTTGAGACTTCCCTTCCAATTCTTGGAATTGAATATCAGAATGATTACAAGCAAAGCGACTACAACCCTTTCTCATTTCTCCAACAACAAACATTTACTAAACTCCTACAGTAAACCAGGCACAGTGCCAGAATCTGAGCATGCAAAGCTGAATAAATGCAAACATAGCCCTCACCAGGGTGCCAACCTCTTTCCATGAAGCTAAGTAAAATTACCACTAAGTTCTAATATTTGAAAGAAAAACAAAAACTTTTTACACGCAGTTTCTCATTTGTTGTTCAAATAACTCTGTGATCTAATAACTGATCTGTCCAATTAACATAAGGGGCATCTGAGGCTCGGAGGGCTTGAGGGATTTGCCTAATGTCAAAGAACCATTAAGCAGTAGAGCTGGGATTTAAGAGGGCAGGTTAAGAGAAGGGTGAACCACTCATCCTTAGTCTCTGCCATTTGTCTTAGGGATTCTGGGCTTGTTTAAATCATTAGTGTGAACCAAACAGAAGTACATATTATATGATCAACTCCCCCTAGTCCATCTCATATATCAGATGCCCTCTGTTCTTAGCCCCTTGCTCTCTCCCTGCAATGTAAGCTAGGATAACACAAATGCAAAGACAAGGGTGGATTGGCACGCTCAAAAAAGGCAACACAGACCTTGAGGAGTGTGTCAACTGCTTGAGTCGTAATCGTCCCCTTCATCAGAAGAGCCCTGATTTCACAGTTCATTTCAGAACTAAAATGGGGGAGTAGTGCATAAAATCAGAAGTCTAGTATTAACTTGAACAGTCTTGAAGCTCCTGGGCTTCTTAGCTAGAGACAATAACTTGGTCAGAGGGGTTTTAGCTCCTCATTCGGGTCCAGAGAGGACTGCAGCTATCTGCAGTTTCCATGACAACCGCCTTTTGTTCTATAAGTAGATCTGCCCCAAGCACAGTAGAAGCTTGTAATCAGTTCTTAATAAATGTTCACAAACAAATGATCGATGACTGGAAATACACCTCCCTTCTCCAGTGTACAGCTTTCTCATTCCCAACAGTGAGTGAGTTCTTAAAGGCTTCTTCTGCATTAGAGGGAAATTTACCCCAGTGTTCATGGATGCTAACATAAGCAGATTTAAATAAACACTGTCTACGCTGTTATTATCGAACTCTTCCTCAAAATAGTCTTTAACTAGAATTTCTCTAGGTCAAACCAATAAGTAATAAGTAGCATATCAAAACAGTATATCTCTGGTTCTTCTCCCATCTGCTATGGCAGTACTTCCAGTTTCCTCAAACTCCTCCCTGTTTGTTCTGGGAGTCCCCAGGAAGTTGCCCATCTCATGTAGTGCTCTTGGCTACCATTTTCCTGTTCAGGCTTGTAGCACTGATGTCTTTGGTCATGACCAATGCCAAAGACTCCATGATATAACCTTGTTTCTGGAGAGTGGTGACCTCCCCATTCCAGATGTGAGCTGACTTTGGCTCAGATCGTAGTCCTTCATAGGGACACATCCTTGGAGGCCCAAACCACCAGTGTGCCATATGTGCTTGGAACTGTATCCTAGGACAACTACAACTTAAACTGTCAAGCTGCAAGCCCTGCTACTGCACTGGTTGTAGCAGTAGCCACACTAGTCTGGATTTGACCAAAGAGGTGGTGCTCAGTGATGCTGGTAATGTTTGGGCCTCTTTTATTCCTGGTATAAAGAATTAAGATAATCCTACTTTTCATTCGTAGAGTGACTGGAGGAAGAGAACTGAGCTTGGTAACTCCCTCTCCTGGGAAAAGAAAGACAGAGCAGAAATGTGGGGGACAGTCCCTGGGTGGACCTGAGGGACATATTTCTCTACCAGAAGTGGAGACACATGTCTGACAAGTGCGTTTATGGGGCAATGGAACAGATGATTTGAAAGGAAGGTTCTTTCAGTGCCACATGTGTTTGTTATTCCCTGCCTTGCTCCATAGAGCAGTTGATGTAACTGTTAGGGATATTTAAAAAGAGCAAAGAAACTTAAACAAGAAGCACATATACATAAAAAAAGACAAACATGGTTGGAGCCTAAAACGGAGTTGAAATTAGGGTGATGCAAAAATGTCACTCAAGAGGCTTTGATACACAAAAAGAAAACCTGATTGGTGGGACTTCCCTGGTGGTCCAGTGGTTAGGACTCCACGCTTCCACTACCGGGGGTATGGTTCAATCCCCTGGTTGGGGAACAAAGATCCTGCAAGGTGCGTGGCATGACCAAAAAAAACCAAAAAAACAAAAAACCTGATTAGTTATGGGATCCCTAGATTTCTCAGGATTTGCTTTAAATTTCTCAAGAAAAGATAGCTATTCCTGATACCAAATAGAAAGAAATTGCTCCCAAGAGGTCTTATAAAGTTAGCTCCATGAATAATTTTAGAAAATGCAGTCAACAAAACCAAGAAAAGCACTCAATGGGCAGAGGGCAACTGTAAGTACACAAATCATGAAAGATTAAAGGAATTCCAGCCAGAAACCGTAGGCTCTTGCCCTCTTCTTCCCCATCCACTGCTGGCCTCTCCCTTTCATGTTTTTCCCCTTTATCTGGCACTTCTCTTTCTACCCCTTTTTTTCCTCAATGTCTCTATCCCTTTACCAATCTCTCTCTCTCCCAGTAAAATTGTTTCCTTTCGTGTCCTGAAGTTCAGAAAGGATGTTGCAAGTTATGTGCCTTAAGGCTTTGAGTCAGACCTATGTTTCAACACAATCTCTATCCCTAAATATTTAGCAAGTTTATTGAATTCTAGCTAAGGTGATCATCTAGTCTTAAGACTTGAAACTTCAGCTGTATACTCGTCTCCCATGTTTGTACATCTGGTCCTGACCTCGCGCCTCAAATCCCGACTCTTACATACATCCATCCAATGCCTCTGAACATCTCCACTCAAATCCAGGAAGCCCCTCAAAGTGTCCACATCCAAGTACCACGAAGTCTGAGTTTTTCCTCCAAAGCTTCTCTCGCCCAAGTCTTCTGCACCTCATGAAATGGTATCTCCATTTACCCAGTTACTCAAGTCAGTTTTCTTTCCACCCCCAACCAAATACACTTGGAAACCCATCTGCTTCACCTTCAAAATAGACCCCCCCAATTCAGCCATTTCTTTTCATCCCCAATTCCCCAGTCCAGCAGAACTCCTGTTCTACTGCTAAAATACCTATACACCCCCTATTTCAAATCTTGCCCCACTCCCAGTCTAATTTCCACACGGCCTCTGCCACAATCTAGTTAAAACTAAACCATTATCATGACACTCTCTTGCTCGAAACCCTCCAATGCTGCCCTTGTATTGAGTAAAACTTAAATTCCATATCAGGGAGTGGCTTCAAGGCTGTATATAACCTGCCTTATCTCTCTGAACTCATCTCCAACCACTTTACCCTTTATTTATTATGCTTTAGCCATACTGGTCTTGTTATTCCCAGAACAGGCCAAGTTCATTCTCACCTCAGGGCCTTTGCACTTGCTATTCCCATCACCAAGATCATGGTTCCCCAGGTTTTCATAGGAGTCATTCTCTCCTTCATTCTGGTGTATTGAACACCATCCCAGCAGAGCCCCTCCTCATCACCCCACCCCATTACTTTCTATCCTCTCCTTTACTTCAGTTTCCCTCATAGCACATATTACTTCCAGTTATTTTATACACTTGTTTATTTGTGGATTGTCTGTCTCCCTCAGGCAGGGACCTTGCCTATCTTGTTCCAACAGCACCCTCAGCACCTAGTGACAGTGCCTGGAACTTTAGATGAATTCAGTGTATCATTGTTGAGACACCATTTGAATGTGCCAGACCCACAATGGAAGTTGAGCATCTGTTAATGACTAAATATCAAAGGTGCTGGGCATATAACAGGAAACAGGCCTCCTGTATGCTCATAGCACTTAGCTGAAAAGACAGTTGTTAAGTACATAATAACAGGATAAGAAGAGTGTTATGATAGGGGAAGTTCAGGGAAGTAGCAGGACCTGTAATTTAATCTGGTATAGAATTTAACACCTCAGTTGTATGGCCTTAAACTAACCTCTCCCAGCCCTAGTATCCCCCTGTGTGAAATGGCGATACAAATATTATCAGTTGTGTGGTCCTGCAAGGAAGAAAGGGAAATGTATGTAAAATGGCTAGCAGATAGTATATGCTCAGGAAGTTTCAGCTATTCTTGTTGTTATACGATATTAACATCTGGTATCCCTCATAGAACCCCTCAGCATCTTTTGAACTACATTCCTACCTTTGGGAGAGGGGCTTGCATTCTGAATTCTGCTCTGCAGAGTAAGAAGCCAGAGTCTTTTCCCCAGCCTATCTTGAAGCTCGAATGTCAGTACGTAAATCTGGGCTTCCCCCAGCAACCTCACGCTCTCTGATTAGGAAGAGAGCAGTGTGATGATGCAGACACCCCATGGACTCTATCTTTTAATAAAAAGGGTGGCTGGAGTGTCCAGCTTCGGGGTACAGCATTGGCTGAGATTCGGACATTCTCGATCTAACATGCCCCCTGTAGGTTGAGGTATTTGTCCCCAGTCGTGGAGTGGTATAAACACCTCGTCCACAGAGGGTTTGAGTGTTCTTTCTGGTTGAATAGCTCCTCACACTGATTCTCTGGTCCTCCTGGAGATTTTGCAAGCTCCCTAAGATCCTTAGTAAATTCCTTTTTGCTTAAGCTAGTTAGGGCGGGTTCCTATGGTTATAGCTAAGAACCCAAGTGACACACAGATCATCTGAATGATTAAGTGTTTGAGGACCCTGTGCTGTGCACACCATGATGTTTACTGATCAGGAGTTTGTACAGGCCAAGGGTATTAAGGAAAGGACCCTCAGGTAAAGGGGCATTGCTATCTCAAAGGCAACCTCCTCCACGCAACCTTTCTTGGTGGCAGCTGAAGGGACTCCCTCCCTCCTCTGCCTCTCACGTTGTTGGTGCCACTTATTAGCACTTGTCATAACCACATGGCCTGGAACATGTTATAATCTGTCACATTCTTATCTTCCTTTTCGGCCTGCGTTTATTCGGGTTTCACTGAGCACCTATTATGTGCCAGGCATTAAAGACACAGCTGGCTTGCAAAAATTTTACTGTTTCCCCAGATAACTAGCCTACAAGCAATAGCTGAAAGGCCCTGTGATATTAGGTCAGCAAGATGTTAGTTTAGCAAGATAATGTAATGACCAAATGCCTAAGCTTTGGGATCAGACTGACCTGGGCACAAATTCTGGCTCTGACACCAGCTGATGACTTTTGTTAAACTGTTTAATCTCTTAAGCCTCAACTTCCTTATGTATAAAAGAAAGTTAATAATGATTCAAACATAGGGTGGTTGTGAAAATTACATAAAATAATGTATATGATTCTTTGTAATGTTCAATAAATGTTATTATCATTAACAGCAACAAGTATGGCTGAGGATGCCAGGAAATCCTTCACAGAGGGGAAAAGCTTGTGTTATTACTTAGAGGAAGCATTCTTAATCCAAGCAGGCAGATACACCTGTTCATTTTGTTTCTTGGTCAACAATTATTCATTTTGAAAAAATGGTTTCTTGTAACATCCTGGGATGAGGAGTATCCTGTTTTGGTTCTTGTATTTCGCAAACAGATAAAAATGTCAGAAGTTAATTTAGCTCACTCAGGCTCATACTAGTTTTGCTGTTGAAACAGAGAAGGCCTTCTGTGAGAAAAGACTGTGAAGTACATCTGAATTGAATACCTGCTCTGTGCACAGCCTTGTGGAGGATACAGAAATGCATAACTACTTAGAGACACCACTGTGCTCTAGGTAAGTGAGGAGATGGAGATACACAATGTAGGTAGAAACGTTAGAATGATTGTTTCCTGGTGCTGGGCTAGTTAAAGGAATAAAGAGCTCACGGTCACGAGGAATGGTCAGAAAATACATCCTAAAGGAGGTGAACTTTAAAGCTGTTCTTCAAAAAATGAATAGACTTTAGACAGTGGGTACAGAGGGGTCAAGGGGAAAGTTTCAGGAGGAAGACGAAATATGAGCAAAGGGCTTGGTGGAGAGGACACACAGGCTCATTCAGGAGAGTTCAAGCAGTCAGATTCTCTTTGTGCAGAACATTCCTATGGAGGACCCATGGAAGACAAGGATTTGGAGACAATTGCTAGATTAAGAAGTTTGGATTTCATCCTACAGACAACCAACACCCATTGCATGGTTTTGACGAGAAGATGTTAAGAATATATGCAGACTATGATAAGATGACGTGAGGACAAAATAATGGAAGCAGGAATTCAAATCAAAGGTCACTGCTGTCATACTGACATAAAATTGTCTTTGCTGTGGGATTCAAAGGAAGGGGTGGATGCGGCAGATAATTTGCCTGAATAATCACCAGCACTTGGTGATTGGTAAACTACAGAGAGAGATGAATAATCCACACAGCATGAGCTGGAGGGGCCCTCAGCCTTGCAGTATTGTCTACAGACCACTTCTAGCAGAATTACTTGGGTGCTTGTTAAAAAATCAGATTGCTGTGCCTTATTTCAACCTATTGAATCAGAATCATAGGAACCAAGACCCCCACAAGTACACATTTTAACCCCAGGGGATTTTTTTTGATGAAATTCAAACAGTTTAATCAGATATGTACACTGAGGAATAACATTTTGCTAAAACTGTCTGTTTGGAAACTAGAAAGAAATTAAATGTATAAATTGATCAGTTCCTCTATTTATTATATCCAATATAAATATTATATAATATGTAAGATGTGTTCATTCTTATTGGTGTTTAATATGATGAACCTGTATGATACTAAACCCATTTTTATACCCAAATCTTCCAAGTCATTCTTTTTTTTTTTTTTTTTTTTTCCGGTACACGGGCCTCTCCCTATTGTGGCCTCTCCCATTGTGGAGCACAGACTCCGGACGCGCAGGCTCAGTGGCCATGGCTCACGGGCCCAGCCGCTCCGTGGCATGTGGGATCTTCCCGGACCGGGGCACAAACTCGTGTCCCCCATCGGCAGGCGGACTCTCAACCACTGCACCACCAGGGAAGGCCCCAAGTCATTCTTAATGTCTGTTAAAAGCTTGATAATCACCTGTCTTAGAGATTATTTGACCAACTGAATTTGTTTCAAAGATGTGGAAATCAGAGTTCAAAGAGGTTAAGTGACACTCCCAAGGTCACACAGCTGTCTGTAACTAGGATAAGATCTTCTAACTCACAGGCTTGACTTGTTCTGCCGTGCCATGCATGACTGACTGCATGATACCTTGCAAGACTGCAAGATATCTCATGGTTGGGTGTTGCATGGAAGGTACTATTTCCTCACTTGTAAAGTGGGGAGGCAGAAAAACTAAGGCCTAATGGATGCAGGTGTGGCTGCCTTAAAATTCCAGCAAGCTGTAGTCTCCCTGCTCTGGCAGAGGAAACCATCCTACGGGAGACTGCTGCTCTCCTGGTCCTCTCACCACAGCCTGGCTCTTGGACACTGAGCATGTGGGTTCATGGGAATACCCATGAGTAGGGCCAGATGACCTCCTCAGGGTAACCCGAACACATGACCACACAGAGGAGGTCGGTCCACACAGACTATTCTGGCTCTGAGACAGACAGCTGCGCAGGGGCTTTTCTTGACTTCATTTCACTAGGTACAGCAAGATTTGCGGGACTCCAGTTAACTGCTCGGAGTGCCATCCTCATTGATAAGCCATTTGTTTAGAAGAACATATACTGAATTTGGAAGGAGAAGATACGAGTTAAAGTTCTTTTCTAGCTGTGTGATTTGGGCTAAATTAATTATGATATATTGTTACCATGGGATTAAGCTATGCTAATCCCCTGACTTTGTAGGTTAAAAAACAACAGAAGCCAGAAGAGAAAGAATAACTTGTTCAAAGTTATACAACATGTTAACTCTCTAAATCTCCATTTCTGCAAAATGAGAAAAATAATGTCAAGTCTACCTTCCTCACGAAGCTTCTGTATGGCTCAAATGAGAAAATATATATGAAAACACATCATTGTATTTGATGTGTACATCAGGGGCTTTTAATCTTCTCTTTTCACATGAGTAAGATGGTAGTAATCATTCTCTCACACACACACATACACACATAACACATGTATAACAATATAATATGATGTACATGTACACACGTAAGATTTATTTAGAAGGCCTTTGAGAAGAAAATTGTTAACTCAGGGTAAAAATGTGTTTATGAGCCCATTTCCAGGCCTACATTATGGACTCTGTCTTGTGGTTTCCTGGGGCAATTCCTCTACCATAACTGACCAGTGGTGCTCTGAGCTTTCCCACATCATACATTCTGATAGGCTGTCACTAGCATACCACCTCTATCCTATTCTCTCACTGCCTCACCTTTTCTAGGGACAGGGAGTGGGGGTCTAACACAAGTGTGTTACATCAGGTTGCCTAAAACAAGGGGAGCCTTAACAGGTATTTGAGCTTGGGGTGCACAGCAAAGGGTCAAAGACTTAGAAGACCAGGGAAGCTTGCAGCTTGGCTATTCCACTTGGAATGGGGTTTTTATATAAATGGCTTGCATTCGTTTAAGGGAAAATACCCAAAGTCCCTTTTCCCCAGCTTCAAAATAGATGAAAGTAGAGGAGGAAAGCAGAGAGGGAGAGGAGACAAATTTTTTTTATCTCTAAGAACTAATTTACAACATGAATATCCTGAATATGAGTTACCTTAGAGAAACTAGAATTTTTTTCATTACAAAAATCATTTTCCTCTCACCTTTTGTAATGTCCCCATTATATAATGCAATCAAGCTCTAAGGTCTTACTCCTGTTTCAGCATTTCTCAATCAGATAATCCCAGAGTGCTTGTTAAAATGCAGATCTGTAGGCTACAGTCCAAATCAGCTGATTTAGAATTACTTGCCTAGATAAGTTAAACAAGCTTCCAATGAGATTCTCATGCACACTTGAGTCTGGAAACCACTGCATGTCTCTCCAAGCACTTGAAATTATTTCCATTTTTTTCCTCAGACAAAATGATCTGTTATTTTGACTTCTTGCATATTTGTAGCCTTTGGGTCACCGTGTCTCTTTACAGGTCACCAAGATCTAGCAGTGTTCAGTGTAAGATGCAGTCAAAGATATTAGATGGAGTAAAATGAAAATATTGCCTCATGTTCTCTACTGTAAATCTTCACTCTTCTCTCTTCCTGCGGCAAGTTTCTTCACAGAGACACAGAAGTAAAATATACCCATTTTTAAACTTCCTTTCTTATGCACCCCAAAGCTTGAGAAACACTGCCCTCCCTGTGGTAGGTGCTGTACAAGCCAATGACTTTGACTAGTAGGCCAGTTACATGAGAAATTTATGGTGAATGAGTCAGTGGGAGGAAGGAAGACGCAGAGGGGAAAAAAAATGACAAGAAAAGAAGGATCTACATGGTTGTGTTGCGGCAAGCCAGAAGAATTAGTTTCCGGTCCCAGCTCTGTCATTAACTTAGCACGTACCCTGGGGTGCCTCACACCCTTCTCTGGGCCATGGGGTACTCACCTAGAGCCAGGAAGAATTCTCTAAGGCAGGGGCTTCCCTGGTGGCGCAGTGGTTGAGAGTCCGCCTGCCGATGCAGGGGACGCGGGTTCGTGCCCCGGTCCGGGAAGATCCCGCGTGCCGCGGAGCGCCTGGGCCCGTGAGCCATGGCCGCCGAGCCTGCGCATCCGGAGCCTGTGCTTCTCAGTGGGAGGGGCCACAGCGGTGGAGGTCCGCGTATCGCAAAAAAAAAAAAAAGAAAAAATTCTCTAAGGCACAGCTTCTGAAGCTTTGTGCCATGTTACAATTGTGTGCTGCAGATGGATTCCAAGTGTGCTATGAATTACTGAGTCTCTCAACACTCAGAGTGCCCTACGGGACTTGGTAGCTGAGACTCTGGAGCCAGGTGCCGCTAAGCAAGAGGAATCTCATCACCACTCCCTGGGAAGTGAGTGGTTTTAGCAGTGCTGGAGTCCAAGGACCAGCCTCACAGTCCCCAGAGAAGACAACTAGCACACTGTGCCATATTTACCATGTGTTGCTTCACCATGATACCCTGAGTGTGGCCAAGAAGGTGCTCTACGGCCTGGGCATCTCAGCAGCTGGCTTCAGAGCACGCCAATAACCATCCTGGATAAAGTCTAAGGACCAGAAGGGAGTTTGTTGCCAGGTGCCCAGAGCTTGAAGCTTAGGCCAGATGCAGCCAGTTGGGGATAGATGAGTGCAGACATAATGGTGGGGCTTTCTGGTCTGCCCAGTGACAAATGGTAGACCAGGATTTCTGTGTTCCCATGTATCAGATTCTCTTGTCCATCTGCAGCTGATGGACAAGAAGCCTATTTAGCGGTTTCCACACTGGCTGTAGGACAGCCACTCGTACAATACACATGCAACGTAGAAATTCAACCTTCATTATTATTATTATTATTATTATTATTATTATTATTTATTTATTTTTTTTGCAGTATGCGGGCCTCTCACCGCTGTGGCCTCTCCCATTGCGGAGCACAGGCTCCGGACGCGCAGGCCCAGCGGCCACGGCTCACGGGCCCAGTCGCTCCGCGGCACGTGGGATCCTCCCGGACCAGGGCACGAACCCGTGTCTCCTGCATTGGCAGGCGGACTCTCAACCACTGCGCCACCAGGGAAGCCCTTCATTATTATTTTGAAACACAAGATAGATAAAAGTTCAAATGTGAAATACTTTTGCTTTATCATAAGAAGTTTAAACACTGATTTATCTGTATAAGAAAAGGATAAGCTATTAGGTTCTTTAATATCAAAAGTTACAAATCTTCAATTGACTATAAACAATGATTAAAATTCTTTTAATCATCTGCTTGTATGACTGAAATTCCTTGTTGATAGAGACCACTAAGAATTTGAAGTGATCATCGTTAAAATATCTTGATCAACATTGCATAAAATCATTTCAAGCATAATATCTGTCAGTAAAAAGATATGTCAGTGGAAGTAAGTTCAAATTTCTCATTTAAAATTTTGAAATGATTTTATTTAGAATTTTTTTATAAATTTAAATTTTTAATATTCTGTATTTTATTTTTCCTATAAGTGTATACAGTGTAATGATTTTTTTCACTGAGGCTTCCATAGCTTTTCTCAGAATCCCTCCAGTTTACTCCTTGTCCCCCACCCCCAGGGGACATTTGACAACATCTGGAGACATTTTTGGTTGTCACCGCTGGGGAGCTGTTTACTGGGATCTAGTGTGTAGAGGCCAGGGATGATTCTAACCACCCTACAATGCACAGAAGAGTCTCTCATAAAAAGAATTATTGCACCTTCAATGTCAGTAGTGTCAAGGATAGAAACGCTGTTCAGGGAGTCCCTCTAACTCTAAAGTTCTATGATTCTGACCTATAATTGTTCTTGTTGTTCAGAGGAGATTATGATGAGCAATAATGGGTGTGGCTAGGAATGGCCAG
Source organism: Kogia breviceps (assembly GCF_026419965.1). Classification (NCBI taxonomy): domain Eukaryota; kingdom Metazoa; phylum Chordata; class Mammalia; order Artiodactyla; family Physeteridae; genus Kogia; species Kogia breviceps. Next base: position 145,056,743 of record NC_081310.1, on the reverse strand, counting down.
CTTTAATCTCCTAACTTCATTTATAATTGCAGACCCAACAGGCAAATAAAACATGGGGCAGAGCTTCCTGTCTATTCACTGGAAATCCAGCCATGGATATCTGTTTGAGACGGTATACATTTCAAAGCAGCAGATGTGTAACTTCTATGAATATAACCTGGAACCCCCAGGTAAACATCTTCTCTCCTTTTACTTATTTCCATATTCTGGAAATAGCTTTTTTGTTCCATTGGATTAGGACCCATCTTACTTTTCAACAACTTCCCCCTTCCTCAGTCCAGGTCTCACCAGGATTGGCTTGGCTGGGATGTGTCTCCCAATAGGGAGAGACTTCCATGAAAGTTTTTCATCTCATTCCCCCACTCCCAACTCCCCATCCGCACTGCTCCCACCTACAATTTCTTTGGAATTTGAAGCCATCCTGTGTTTTGGCATTAATGCCCTACCTTCAGGGCTAAACAGACCTTCCACATCCTCCCTCTTTGATATATCTTCCCTGTTGACTTTTTAGGACTTCAGGATAATTCAAAGTGGTGGGGGATTAAACCAATCTGGGTGGCCAAACTCCATTATCACTATGGCTCCTACCATCCCTTCAGTCAATTTTTACAACAGATTCACCTCTGCCACGTGGTACCAAGAGCAGTTTAATGGAGCATTAGATACTTATATTTATCCTAGGATTTAATTGAGGATGGGCAATTCTACTAATACTTGCTCTTGGATAGAAGAAAGATCAATAGTCCCAGGATCTGTGCTATGCAAATATAAGCAAGTCATTCATTCATTCAGGGTTTCACTTTGCTCCTATGTGAAAGAGCAGTAACAGCTGGAAGGCTGCTGAAATTCATTCCAACTTAAAAAAAAAAAAAGCACTGAGAAATTTTGAAAAATATATCCATATTAGGAAATGCATGTTTTATGGTATTGACTTGTTGCTAATGGTGTCATTTCTACTGAAATGAGGAAGTTGGTTTTTACAGCTGGAGTCAGGAAATAGTTTATATCCTCTGTAGGGTTTAGAGTCCCTGGAAGATAATGGTCACTGATGTGACCTGTGATAGCACTTAAGTATTGAAGAAACCAATCTATTAATTCACTTAAGGAATAGATATTAGGCCCCTATTGTGCTCTTCAAGAACAATAGTATTTGTCTCTATTTTGCAGATGAGAACATTAAGGCTCCAGATGGTTAAAGGGACTATTCGAGGCAACCTCACAGTTTTGACCAAGGAGGAAGGGGAAGGGCAGCAGGGCCCGAAGAGCTGTGTCCAGAACAATTAAAAACTTTGCAATTCTCGGTTCCATGATTTGAATCCTGAATGTGTGCTTCTCTGGCTAAAACTGCAACTGTTGAAGTCGAATACTCATTATTAACTAACTGCCTTATTAATTCATAGTGTTTGAAGATATCTTTTTTTTTAACATCTTTATTGGAGTATAACTGTTTTACAATAGTGTGTTAGTTTTCTCTCTACAACAAAGTGAATCAGTTATACATATACATATGTTCCCATATGTCTTCCCTCTTAAGTTATTGATCAGAAATAAGAACTTAATGATATTTTTTAAATACTTGATTTATTGTTTTGCTTGTTTGAAAATACTTATCGTGTTTTCCTCACACTTCTGGTAATCCTCACCGGAAGGACAACATCCAATATTTTTCCACAATGCATCCAATATTTCTCCTCCTTTAATTTCCCTTCCATTCTTAGCAGATGAGTTGCAATATCAAACTTCCATTATGATGGGGATTTGAACTGTGAAAACTGACAGTCCAGGTAAGAAAATGTGTCCTGCTGATGTATATCCCAGTTTAGAGACCTCCCTGCCTACCTTCTTTCAGGAGGATCCCTCCTGTGTGGTTCAGTTAGTAACCCCTTAAAGCCTATTCTGTGTTATGTGCCCACTAAACCTCAAAACTCCCAGATCTCTTAGGGTCCCTCACTGTTCAATGTTCCTAACTTGGAAGGCAAATGACCATATTCTCAGGTCTGATTTTACTGCATTTACTTCACATTTTGGTTCCCTAACTAGATATCCCCTTGCAGCGTTGGCAAAGCAAAGCAACTGGAAATGTGTTCGGCAAACTGCCTCCAGGTTCCATACTAGATAAAGCTCTATATCCTCGCCAACATTTGCCATGGTCCATCGTTTCTATTTTTAGTCACTCTAATAGGTTTGTAATAGGATTGCACTCTAGCCTTAATCTACATCTCCCTAATGCTTAATATGTTGAGCATCTTTTCAAGTTCTTATTTTCTATATCTATAACTACGTCTATGTCTATATTTATGTCTATATCTACGTCTATGTCTATATCTTCGTCTATATCTACGTCTATATCTATATCTTCTTTGGTGAAGTGACTTGATTATATATATGATCAAGTCCTTTATCAGACATATGATTTGAAAACAACTTTTGTTAGACCCTAGGCTGTCTTTTCATTCTCTTAACCAGATTTTTCAAAGAGCACGTCTTAAAATTTGATGAATCCAAATTACCAATTTTTTATTTTTGCATATTATGCTTTTGATGTCCTATCTAAGAAGACTTTTCCTAACCCAAGGTCACAAAAGTCTCCAATGTTCTAGAGGTTTAGAAGTTGTGCAGCTTTCGGTTTTAAATTTAGAGCTATGATCCATTTGGAGTTATTTTCTTATATTATACGTGATGTATCAAACTTCATTTTTTGCATATGGATATTTACTTGTTCCAGTACTCTTTGTTGAAGATTATCCTTTCTCCAGTCATTTCCTTTGTGCCTCATTAAAAATCAGTTGTCATATACATGTGATCTACTTCTGGACCCTCTGTTCTGATCCAATGATCTATTTGCCTACCTTGATGCCAATTATGGCACTGTTTTCATTACTGTAATTTTATCATAAGTTTTGAAATAAGGTAGTACTACTCCTCCAACCTTGCTCTTCTGTTTCAAAGTTACTTGGGCTATTTTGAGTCATTTGCATTTCCATTTGAATTTTACAGTCAAATGATCACTTCTACAAAAAGCTGCTCAGGGACCCCATCCTACTTCTCTATGCTCCTCTTCCCCGTCACACCTGAACTCAGGGAGATAAGCAGGGCAAGGGGAGGGCATACCCCATCTGTTTCTCATATCTGGGATATCATTGTCCTTCATTGTCTGATATCCACTGTATTAAAAAAAACATCATTTCACATATTTTGTCTTTTTCTTTGGTTATTTCAGGCAGGAGTGTGAATCCAGTCCCTTAACTCCATCTTAGCTGTCAGCAAACTTGTGGTTACATTTGTTTGTTATCTTTTAGATTAAGGCATTGACCTATGTACAGAAAAGATATGATGTCTGAAATTCGCTTAAACATACTCCTGACCTCAGAAAATGTGTGAGGTATAGATGAAACACCATTGGCTCCTAGTTGATAACTGTTCATACTGGTTGATGAGTATACTGAAACTAATTATACAGTATGGAGGTTCCTTAAAAAACTAAAAACAGAGCTACCATACAACCCAGCAACCCCACTCCTAGGCATATATCTGGAGAAAACCATAATTTGAAAGGGTGCATGCACCCTGATGTTCATTGAAGTACTATTTACAATAGCCAGGACATGGAAGCAACCTAAATGTCCATCAGCAGAGGAACAGATAAAGAAGATGTGGCACATATATACAACACAATATTACTCAGCCATAAAAAGAAAAAAAATAGTGCCATTTGCAGAGATGTGGATGGACCTAGAGATTGTCATACAGAGTGAAGTAAGTCAGAAAGAGAAAAACAAATATCGTATAATATCACTTATATGTGGAACCTGGAAAAATGGTAGAGATGAACTTATCTGCAAAGCAGAAATAGAGTCAGAGATGTAGAGAACAAACTTATGGTTACCAAGGGGGGAAGGGATGAACTGTGAGATTGGGACTTACATATATACACTACTATGTATAAAATAGATAACTAATAAGAACCTATTGTATAGCACAGGGAACTCTACTCAGTGCTCTGTGGTGACCTAAATGGGAAGGAAATCTAAAAAATAGTGGATATATGTATATGTATGACTAATTCACTTTGCTATGCAGGAAGAAACTAACACAAAATTGTAAAGTAACTATACTCCAATAAAAATTAATTTAAAAAATAATCATACTTAAAAAAAGGTTTTTGTATGGGCTTGATGTTTTCCATAAAAAGTTTCCAACAAAAGGGTCTTAATACCTGCCTGTATCGTGAGATTGTTGTGAGGATTAAATGTGGAATTATATGTAGAGTGCTTAGCACTATGCTTACAACTTAATGAAGAGTAGCTATTAATACCACATATGGGATGAAAGCAACCATCAAAGATATACAGAAGTCTGAGTTTAAAAACTTTCATACAGAAACAAACACAACATTGTAAATCAACTATACTCCAATAAAAATTAATCTAAAACAACTTTCATAAAAAAATGATAAAAGCCTTTTCACTAAGTATGATTGCAGCAGTGGTCTCTGGGTCAATAGAGATTCAGTTTAGGTGTCTGCCCCTCCAGGAAGTTTCCCAAACCCACCAACTAGATTCAGTGCCTTCTCTCTCAATTGCCCTAACACCCTATTCCATTCACTCCCAAAGCACTTACATATGGCCTGATGGTTCTCCATTTATGTGTCTGTCTCCCATCTCCTGATATGTCCTTACGTTCTTCTCTGTATCCTTAGAGTGCAGCATACAGCAGACACTCAAAACATGCTTTTTGAACTGGTTTACATTGTTTTCTCACCTGCCCATCTCTGGGACCCTCTCCTCTGTGTACACTTGGCTCCTGCCTCTATGCACAGTCGGCCCTGGGTTGATGCTTTCCTGTTACAGGGTCTTGGCCTTCAGTTTTTGCCTATGTACTTTCCCAAGCCCAGTATAAGAAGTGGGTATCTTTTCAATTAATTGTACTACCACAGTGCTCTGTGTCTCTCCAATCCTTCTCCAAAGACCTCCTCCTAAGTGGTGGCTTGTTTGAGCCAGGCAGCCAGCACTCATGGTCACAGGAAGGAGACGGCACCAAGGAAAGGGCACTGAGGGTGAGCACAGACCTGCCTGCTGCTTTCAGGCTAATCCAGAGCCTCTCATCCTCTTAGCCTGCATGCACGTCGACCAAGGTGAAATATTCAACCAAGAAATGAAAGAACTTAGAACCATAGGCTGTTACGACTGGAAGGGCCTTTGAGATCATTGAGCCTGGTAGTTTGTTCAAATTTTCTTCTGAAAGAGGGTAACATTCTTAAAAACAATGACAACAAAAAGATTTTGTTTCCTATCCCCATCCCTGACATGGAGCTATTCTAGTTGAAAGGGTTGGAAGGAACAGTCCTGCTCTCATTCCCCCTCTGCACATCCTCCAAATGCACACACACACACACACACACACATGCACAGACACACACACACACACACACACCCCTTGGTAGCTGAAAATATCTCTGAAGAATCCTTAGGTCACTGAGGAACAAGAGCACAATTTGAAAATCATTGGTCAAGTTAAACATTTTCACTTTGAGGAAAGTCATAAGGGGATGTTGGTTCTGGGACACAAAGCCTAGAATTCCTGGTTTCCTTTCTTTCTATTAATTAATCTACAACTGCCACCCCTGACAAAAACAACAAAATGCTCCATAGGTGTGTCTATCATCCGAATGTCAGAGCCGTAGAAATCTTCCCAGTGTGGATCCAATTTTAGCAGAAGTGTTGCTGGAACAATCACTGCCTTCAGGAATGAATCAGAGGGAAGGATAAAAAGGCAGAACAAGAGGATTTTTAGGATAGTGAAAAATACTCTGTACGATAATATCAGGATGGATACATGTCATTCTACATTTGAAACCCACAGAATGAACAACACTGAGAATGAATCCTAATGCAAACTGAAGACTTCGGGTGATTATGATGGGTCAATTGCAAGTTCATCAGTTGTAACAAGCGTACCACCCTGGCGGGGGATGTTAATGCAGAGGGGCTATGCATGTGTCAGGTAGGGGATAGATAAGAAATCTCTGTATCTTCTTAATTTTGCTGTCAACGTAAACTGCTCTACAAAAATAAAGTCATTTAAATAAAGAATGAATTGGAAATGCTTTCAGCTTTTCTCAGAAAGAAAAGTGCATGATATCCAGATTAAGGTCATTTGAAAAGCTGAGACAGAGAAATATCTCATGCTTGGGAGGCCAGAAAGCATCCGAATCTGTATTGGGTGTATTTGTGAGTGGTTTTACAGCACCACCCAGTGGCACAAAGCAATTCTGTCACTAAAGTTCAGAAACAGGTTTCAATAATTTTTACTTCATAACAAATTCAATCCACAAGTATTTATTTGAAAACGTTTGATATGTGTGGCTTTACTCTAGCCACTGGTGGTATAACAAGTGTTATTTACAAAAACTTATACACTGATTTCAGAAAGATCTGTCTATGTTAGTTTATAGGCACCCCTAATCTGCTCTCTTCACTACAAAAAGGTGAGCCAGGTTTCTGACAATTCGCTAAGACAGATCTCCCTCCTCACTCCTTAATCTGTGATCCAAAGTGACCTCAGGCCTTCTCAGAGCCCACAAATTTGAGACCTTTTAAACCCCAAGCTCCTGATGTGGACATTTCTGGGCAAGCAAGACTTTTGGAAAATTTCCCTTGTAATATTACAAGCCAGTTGTTGTTATCAATCTAAGAATGCAAATGTATATGCTTTCTTGAGTCTTGAAGAGTAAAGCATCTAGATGTGGGTCATTCCCATGGAATCCTGGAATGAGGTAACTTATTACGTGTCCAGGACACAAAAAGTTATCTGATCAATTGTTAAATTTTCTTTCCTTCCAATTTATCATCCCACCTTGTGAGTGCTGATCATATTCACGTTGGAAAGAACTGTGGTTTGAACCCCAAACGGGTGGAGAAGTTGTCTTTGCTGAATATCCTGGATTGCTTAGACAGGCCAAGCAGTCTGCTGCTAGAAGGGCTCTTATTTTGCCATTTTATCTCAATTTTTTTCTGAGTCTAATTCACAGACCATTGGGTAAACCTGAAAAGTTTCTTTGTTCCTAGTGAGCAGTTCTAATTCTTTTATTAAATTTGTTTTTCAATTGCAGAAATAACTTGGACCAGTCATTTCGCCCCTCTAACCTTCATTTCTTTCATTAGAAAATCAAAGAGTCTGGAATGATTGCACGCAGATAACCAGAAGGTGTGTTATATTCCTGGAGAATGCATACACAATTTTTTTAGAGTTTCAGACAACCCACACTCAGCCTGCCTAGAAAATTTTACCTTATGAAAGAAAGATGTGGTTTTCAATTTCTGGCAATATGGTCAACTAGTTACTTTAAAGGGCTTTCCAGATAAAATAAAATTAGATGATGAATTACACAAACACAGTAAACTAATGTTAATGCATTGTAGCAGTTATTAGAGTGAAGGGAAATTTATGAGGGTCTAAGAATTAAATAAACAATAATAGTAACATTAAGCAAGAAGTAAGCAAGCAGAGGAGGGAGCTGTAAGATGAGATGGCCTGGAAGAAAATGTTCACATCCTTGCAATCAACATGCCCAACATAGGCTCTTGGGATTCTCATAGATTTCATTCAATAAAATATAATCCACAATTTTTTTAAAAACCCACAAAACATATAAGGAATAATTGAGAGGCAGCAGAAACAGTAAAGACTTAGACCTTCCAAAGACTGCAGATATTGTAATGATATGATGAAAATGTGAAATAACCATGTGCAAAAGGTTCAAAGAAATCAGAGAGAAAATAAAAAATAAGGAAAAAAACCCAGAATATTAAAAAAGAAAAGGTAGGTTTTAGAACTAAATAAGATTTGTAGATTTCAAATACACACACAGATCTCAGTGGTTGAGTGAAACAGAAAGTTAAACAGACTTGAAGAGACAACGAGCTGGAAAATATAATTTGAAGGAATTACCTATAATGCAGCCCAGAGAGATAAAGAGGTGGTATATATGAATAAAAGACCAAGAGACACAGATCGTGAAAAGCAAATTCTAACATAACTAACCAGAGTCTCAGAAGTGAAAATTGGTGTGCAAGTGGGAGGGGGCCTTGAAGAATAGCCCTTGAGACGGTGGGACCTGGAGCCACAAGGCCAGAACTCACAAGCCGGCACTCCCATTTCTCAGCTATGTGATTAGAGGCAAGTAACATAAGCTCATTGTGACTATTAAATAGGGATAATAAGAGTCTCTATGGTGTTGTAACCATTAAATTAGTTATTACATGTAAAACACACAGAATATTGCTTTACACAAAAATGTTTTAAAAACTCTTGCCTGGTAATTCAGTATTTTTTTTTCCAGCCAAAGACATGAAGATGTTGTACCTCTATTTGTTCCTCTGAATCTCATTATAAGTTTTGCTTTATAACACTTGGTTATAACCACCTGAAGGCTCCCGTTTGAATTGATGACCAAGATCAAGCTAATTCATTTCTAGCTGAATCTATAACAAATAAAAGAAAATTAAAATATTTTAAACAGAGCAAACAGGTGTTTAGCAATGGAAGTTATAGCACTTTAGCAGTGCATTAGAAAAGTGGCAATGTCTGTTATAAAGACTGACAGAACAACTTAAGAAATGAAGTACGTCCCTGCAAGTAGGAGCTCACAGTCTTTTACTAGTATCAAAAGAAAAAGAAAAAAAATAAGGTGTACAATGTCCTGTGTTTTTATCTGGAAGGCAAATTATATAGGTAGGAACAAGCTTACCCTTTGGGGAGAAATGTTTAGTCAAATACCACAGTTTTTATCCAAGAAGTTCTTTTGCTTCAATCTGTAGCAAACAGAGTCTTCCCTCAAAGACTGTGTATTGTTTCTAGGGCTGTTGTAACAAATACCACAGGTTGAGTGGCTTAAACAAGAGAAATTTATTTTCTCACCATCCTGGAAGCTAGAGTTGAACAAGTTGTCAGCAGGTTTGGTTTCTTCAAGACCTCCCTCCATGGCCTCAGATGGCCTACAGATGGCTGTCTTCTCCACGTCTTTACGAGGTCATCCTTCTGTGTAGTATGTGTCTAAATCTCCTACAAGGACACCAGTCATATTGGATTAGGACCTACCCTAATGAGCTCATTGTAACTTAATTAGCTCTTCAAAGACTCTATCTCCAAATGCAGTCACATTGAAATACTGGAAGTTAGAAATTCAACCCATGAATTTTGGTTGGGCACAATTGCCCATACCAGTTGGTGCCATACATCTAAATAAATAACTTGACTGGGCAAAACTGGTTACATCTGACTAAAAGTTGAAGCTTATTTGAACATCCACCTTGTTCTCATCAGGAAACTGGACACAATGGACTACTCAAAAAAGAATAACCAGTCCTTAGATTTAGGAGATGATCAGCCTCGAGGGAGAATTTGCTCACAAATTCTTTACCCTGACTCTTGGAATTTCCTGGATTCCTTGCTTCAAAGCCAGGTCTTATGTTTTCAATGGATACAGTTCCCAGGGACCCTGGAAACACCATGAATAATGCTTCCCTACAGTTTCTTATCAAGGGAGGGTGGCTAGAAAGTCAACAGATTGAGGTGCTTCGCTTGATATCTTAACATCCAATTCTTTAACAAAGCCTCATATAGTGCATTTGTGTGTGTGTATGTGTGTGTTCTTCCTTTTTTCTTATTGGGACAAAATATACACAACATAAAATTTACCATTTTGACCATTTTTTTTTCTTTAAGAAAGCACATTAAGCTTTAATATAGAAATATTTACGTTACACTTGTGCTCAAGTGATAATAAAACATTTGTTCTTTTTGATCTCATACATTCTGTCCTCAGGAATGGCCCATCTCCTGCACGCTTGGAGCAACCTTTGGCTACGTGGCTGGCCTTGTTACTTCACCACTCTGGATATACTGGAATAGAAAGAAACTTACATACAAGAACAATTATTTGGAGCAAAGGGAGGAGATATTTCTTTGTGCAGATTCCATAAAGACTGTGCAGACATGTATATGGTCTAAGCCAGGCACTTCCACTTAATTAACAGCACTGTTTTTTATATAGTTACAACATGATGTGATTGTAGCTTTTTAAACTATGAAACCCCTGAGAGATTGTACCTTCTAGTTGAAATAAAGTATTTATAATAGATTGTTTCTTCAGATGCTGTTTGTTTCTTCTTGGACCTTTAAGAAACATTCTTAATCAACTTTATAGAATTCTGAGGACAGGGTTGTTTTTTCTTTCCCTTTCAAGTTTTAAACTGCTTCATTATTTTTAAGAGGTCTGGGTATAGCTTTAGCATTTCATATGCTTTCTGAGAGAAATGGACAGTTTACTTGGCCACTGAAGACGTTTCTCACGTAATTAAACAACATCTTATACATCTTGATGCTATTCTTTTTTTTTACTGTGTGTTTCTTTGGAGTTAAAATGGCTAGGATAGCCTCATCAAAAACAGTCTTCAATCCCTTCTGGGTTAAAGCTGAACATTCTACATAGCAGCACGCACCTATCTCTTCTGCTGGTTTCTGTCCTTGTTCCACACATATAGGTTTTTCCTTTATAGCATTCAGTCTTGCTAAAGTTTTGGGGTCATCTCGGAGATGAATCTGAGTTCCTATTAATAAAAAAAGGGTACATTTGGTGCGTATTCCTTATGTTCTGGTACCCACTCCTCTTTCACATTTTGAAATGAGGCTGGATTTACCACAGAGAAGCATATAAGGAAGACATCAGTCATTGGATAAGATAAAGGCCTCAGAGATCTTAGTCTTCCTGTCCGGCTGTGTCATAGAGTCCCAGGAGGTACTGCTTGCCCCCCACGGTGACGCTGACTGAGTAGTGGTCGAAGATGGTGGGCACGTACTCCTCCGGGAAGGCGTCGTAGGCATAGCTCATGAGTAGGCACGTCTTGCCCACCGCCCCGTCGCCGACCACCACGCACTTGAGCATCAGCGCGCCGGGCCCGTGAGCCATGCTGCGGCTGGCCGGTCTCCGGGCATGGTCCCCCCCGGAGCCCCCGCCCCCGCCCCCGGCTCAGCCCCAACCCTCCTGGGGGTTGCGCCGCCGCCGCCGCTCAGCGCAGCAGGGCCGACCCCCCGGCCCCATGCAGCGGCTCCCCACCCCGAGGGGAGGGGGCGGCGGGCCCGGGGCGCTGCTGCCGCCTCAGTCGCTGCCCGGATCCCCGCCCGGGCCCCGGTCGCCGCGCCCGCCCGCTGCCCCCGCCGCTCGGCGCCCGCGCCCTCTCCCCGGCCCGGCCTCCCCAGGAGGATCCGCTGGATCATAAGACAGGCCGGCCCCGGGGGAGACGGCAACTTTGGGGAGGGCGGAGGAGGGGAGGGGCCAGGCGGCTCTCCCTGCCCAGCGCAGGCCCGGGCCCCCTCCACGCTCGTCCCCGGAGGAGGGCCCATTTTGACCATTTTAAGTGTACATACAATTGAGTGGTATTAAGTATATTAACACTTTTGTGCACCATCACCACCAGCTATCTCTAGAAATTTGTGAGTTAAGTTTTATTTGGGGCAAAATGAGGACTATAGCCTGGGAAATAGCCTCTCAGATAGCTTTGAGGAACTTCTCTGAAGGTGTGGGTGCAGTCAGTATATATGTGATTTTTTTTTTTTTTTTAAGATACGCGCGCCTCTCACTGCTGTGGCCTCTCCCATCGTGGAGCAGAGGCTTCAGACGCACAGGCTCAGCGGCCATGGCCCATGAGTCCAGCCGCTCCGCGGCACGTGGGATCTTCCAGGACCGGGGCATGAACCCGCGTCCCCTGCATCAGCAGGTGGACTCTCAACCACTGCGCCACCAGGGAAGCCCTGTGATTTTGGTGAAAGGGGATACATGGAATCAAGCACACATTTTTTGCAGAAGATTATACTGCTCGTCACGAGGAGCAGATGTCTCTGTTAATGATTTCAGTGCTTTTCTAGATGTGAGAAGATGCAAGAATTTGGGCTCATAAAATCTTCTCTGGAAAACATCTAACTATCTGAAGGCCTGTTCTGCCAGAGCACAGAATGCCTCATTCCTGATCTCCACCCCGAACTCACTTCGGGGTGAATTGATGGTCAACGACTACAGTAGCTAGCGACTTAATCCTTGTAGAGGCAGATGGCAAGTGCCAATTTTTCACTGGCATCATCATCCCAAAATGAAACTTTATTCTCATTAAACAATAGTTCTCCATTCTTCCCTCCCTGCTCCCAGCCCCTGATAACCACTATTCTACTTTCTGTCTCTGTAAATTTAGTCAAATTCTAGGTACCTCTTACAAGTGGAATTACATCACATTTGCTCTTTTGTGCTTATTTAACTTACAGTTTTTAAGGTTCATGAATGTTGTAGCATATATTAGAATTTCATTGCTTTGTAAGGCTGAATAATATTCCATGGTATGTATATACCACATTTTACTTATCCATTCATCCATCCATGGACATTTGGGCTTGCGGTCTAGTAAGAAATATATTTAGTCCTTGTCCCTGGTTCCTGGCGCAGAGCTCCTGAAGCTCTTGGAATTTCCTGAGTGGCATGAGTGGTTTTTGTCATTCACTTTTGAGCACATCTAAATTTACGCTAATGAAATGACTTAGGGTGGGGCCCCTAGATAGCCTCTGGATGGGGCTGGTCACCAAAAAGAAAAAGTGAGTAGAGGTTTGGAACTTTCAGCCTCACCCACTGCCCACTGGTAAAGAGGGAAAGAGGTTAAAACTCGATAAAACCTCTTAACCAAATTGGAAGAGGGCCCTCACCAGAACTTGAGCATACTGGTCCCCTGATCTTGGACTTCCAGCCTCCAGAACTGTGAGAAGTAAATTTTTGTTGTTTATGAGCCACCTGGTCTATGGTAATTTGTTATAACCTCTGGAACAGAAAAAGACAGGTTCCTTATCTGTAGAATGGAGATATAATTGTAGTTGCCTCAGAGGGGTGTGAAGATTAGATGGTTTACCTGTATACCATCAATTCTAAGAGCACTTTTTTTTCATGTTTTAACATCTTAAAATCAGGATGTGCTGACAATGAGTGGGGCTTCCACCTGCTGATGTCCACACTGTGGTCCTGATGAAATTGTTATCAGCTGTTCCTGGGCTGAGCCGGCTGTTGAGGTGAGGAGACAGGACCCTTGCAATCACTCCAGGTGTCAGGCCACAAGCCATCTCAGGACGATTTTAGGAGCAATGTGCCTCCTGATTGTTGGAAAATGCTCTTCTAGTAAGGTCCCGAAGCTCCAGTGTCAAAACTGGAAAATGGGTGTCAGGGGCTGGAAAGAAAATCCTGGAACAGGAATTCTGAAGTGGGGACCCTCAAAAGTTACTAAGAAGAGACAGTCTCCAAAGATAAATGAGTTTTAGAAAGACATTAAATAATTTATTTCACTTGTATTTTCCCATTTAATGTGTGAACAATTGTGATCTCTGATTTAAAAAATCCATTAAGTGCCATCTTTGATTAGTATAAAATAAAATTCAGAATGCAAGAAAGCATTGTTCATATTCAATTAGCAGCATATTTTCCCCTAGTGGCTCATAAAACAGTAATGTATCTTACAAATGATGCATCCTAGCATCAGTGAAGTATAGTGGAATCTTTTAGAAGAGTGCCTATTTCTAAGTAAAAGAAGTCAATCTGTAAAGCTATATACTGTATGATTCCAACTTTATGACATTCTGAAAGAGGCAAAACTCTGGAGACAGTAAAAACATCAGTGACTGCCAGGGCTTAGGTGGGAGGAGGGATAAATAGGTGAAGCACAGAGGACTTTTAGAGCAGTTTGGGTCAATTATACATTTAACCCAAACCATCGAAAGTACAACACCAAGAGTGAACTCTAATGTGAAGTATGAACTTTGGTTCAATTTAGTTGAACAGTTACAGACAACGTAGCTTCATCAGTTATAATAAATGGACCCTCTGGTGGGGTATGTTGATAATAGGGAAGGCATACCCATGTCGAAGGGGTAGTCTCTGTACCTTTTGCTTGATTTTGCTGTGAACCTAAAACTGTTCTAAAAACTAAAATCGATTAAAGAAAAAAAAAAGAAAGCTGAGGTCTTGGAATACACCGTAGATGTCTAAGAACATTTTTCTAGTTATTTTTTTCCACTCCATTGTCTCATTCATCCCCCATCACACACGCAAAAAAATAAGTAAGCATAAACACTGAGGAGATGTTAAAATACCTCTGAGTTGAGAAGAGAGAGTTCTAAGAAATTCAGAAGAGAACCTGGTGAGGGGCTTTGAAAAGTGACACTGATCCCTGTCCTTCCTTCAATGTCAAAGTGGTGGGTGTAAAGGAAGATAATGCACTCAGAGAGATGGGAGGGTGTTAGACTAGTGAAGGCCTATGCTCGGCTTCCCACCTGTACTGGGAGGGGGGAGCAGCTGAGAAGTTTTCCCCATCATCAGAGTTATGGGAGTAGAGTGGAGATGCAGTGTGAGGATCCCAGGCCAATGGGCCAGAGGCGGACTCTGAGCTCCTTCACTCAGTGAGAGCAGCAAAATATTTCTGGTGTAGCCAAGAGGATGTGGATGTGACACTGAAAGATGGAGGAGCTGGGGGTACCCGGGAGCTAGGACAATTCCTCCATCATGTAATTGTCAGGAGGCTCTGAGGGCCGCCAGAAACCTAGGTGCCATATCAGAGGAAAAACGACTGAGGAAAAAGTGTGCAGGGACAATACTTTCCTTAAGTCATCTAAAAAAGCCTAAGACGTCAAAGTTTACTCTGAATTGGCCACGTGTCCCATTACTGATGGAGCAAGGGCTTAAGGAAGAAACTAGGTTTAGTCCTCAGGGAAAAAAATTTTATTTCCTATACATATCTAAGCATATGGCTTGAAAATTCTTACCTGTTATATGCATATATCCTTAGAAAAGTCATTAATTTGGAGGAATGGTGGCTGGGGAGCAGTGTAATCTAAACCTACAATGTAAAGGAAAATTTCTTCAACTATCAAGAAGTTTCCCTGATCTTGCAGTCATTTTCTTAGAGGAATCTAGACAAAAGTTTTATTATAAAAGAATAACATTAGCTCCCTTTTGGATGTTTGCTTCCAAAGAGATTCAAGATTAAATTATGTTAATTCGGTGATGCACCCATTTTTATTGTATTCGTGGGGGGTGGGGGACACCAGCCAGTTCTTTCTGCCATGGATACATTAACATACTGAGGAAATACTCAGGGAAGCTTGTTTCCCTTAAAAAAAAAAAAAGTCTGAACTCCCTCCAGTTATATAGAAATTCTGGCAGAAGACTGAGGGACACCAAGGACACGCAGATAAATAGATTTGAGAAAGTTTTATGGGATAATCTCTAAAAAGAAACGGCTGAAATGCTGTATGTGAAGGAAGAGGTAAATGTCAGATTGTGTGGTGAACACGTGAGGGTTGCAAAAGAAGTGTGGGAGTTGATCCTTGAAAGTCATGAGCAACTCTAGACCTGCCCAGGAAGTGATGGATGGCTATATCACCAAGAAAATGTTTCATTCTACAGTAAAGAGTTGTCATATGCAAAACATAAATGTGCAATGTTATAAGTTATGGATTTCTTGATTTCAGATTCTTTGCCATTGACGCACACAAAGCTTCATTAAGAGGTCTGTGACAAGGGTGAGATGATGCTTAGATCTCTCACCTTCTGTCTTTGCCTGGACTAGTTCTAAGCTTTCCTTCTTGTTAAATAGTAATATCATATATCCCAGAATGGAGAGTCAAGAGAGACCGGGGCAGCCACAAACATTCAGAGCAGCACATCTTTCCTGTCTTATGTCCTTTGCTTCAGTACACAAGTCAACTCGGGAGGTGGCCAGTGGTGGGTGATGCTGGGACTTCCTTCAGTTGCCCCAGCACAAAGACGTGGTGTATTTTTTCTTCTTTAATTTTAAATCTTGTTCTCATTTGAATTACATACATTATTAGTTTAAGCAATATATTTAAATTCAAAATCATGTTTCAGACTCTATTTTTCTATCTTGTAGTCTTCACCAGTTTTCCCAATAATGTCCTTCTCTGTTCCAGGATTCAGTTCAAGATCCAGTCATGCATTGCATGTAGTTATCCTGTCTGTATAATCTCCTCCAATCTTCATGAAAAGAATTTTAAATAACTAAAATTTTTGATATCTAAACTTTTTAATCTACTTAAATTAAAAACAAGAGGTTAAAAAAGCCCGGAAGTTAAGGATAGCTATTACATATGTCAAGGATGATTGAGAAACAATGCCGATTGAGATCCTTAATCTAAAGAAACTAATGAATTTACATTAAATACAATTTTTTTATAATGCACAGTCCTGTGAATTTTAACAACCACGTATAGTCGTGCAACCACCACAATCAAAATACAGAAGTTTCATCATCCACAAAAATTTCTTTATTCTCTACTTTGTAGTCACTCAGTCCCTTAAAACACCCAGCCAAACTTTTCCCGAAAACACTCAGCCCATGGCAATTACTTTATTGGCATAAAGTTGCTCATATATTCCCTTAGAATCTTTTCTTTCTTTTTTTTTTTTTTTTTGTTTGCGGTACGCGGGCCTCTCACTGTTGGGGCCTCTGCCGCTGCGGAACACAGGCTCCGGACGCGCAGGCTCAGTGGCCACGGCTCATGGGCCCAGCCACTCCGTGGCACGTGGGATCTTCCCGGACCGGGGCACGAACCCGTGTCCCCTGCATCGGCAGGCGGACTCTCAATCACTGCGCCACCAGGGAAGCCCCACTTAGAATCTTTTAATGTCTGTAGAATATGTAGAGGAGTCACTATTCTCATTTGTGACTTTCCCCTTTCTGATCAGACTGGCTAGAGGTTAATTGATTTTTACTGATTTCAAAGAACCAGCTTTGATTTCTCTCATTATTTTGCTTTATATTTTGTTGATTTTTGTAGGGATCTTTAGTATTTCCTTCCTTTGTTTGTTTTGGATTTAAAATATTCATCCATGTTCTTAAAGTGGAAGCTTATCTTATTGATTAGAGACATTTTACTTGTCTAATATAAACATCTTATGGTAGCAATTTCCTTTCAAATACTGCTTTAGCTATATTACACAAATTTTAATATATTGTGTTTTAATTTTCATTCATTTAAAAATATTTTCTGATTTCCATCGTATTTTGCTCTTTGAACCATGGGATACTACTTAGAACTGTGTTGTTTCATCTCCAAGTTTTTCAGGCTCTTCTAGGTATTTTTCTGTTGACAATCAGTCCTATTTCTATATGATAACATGTTTTATACAATTTCAATTCTTTTGAATTCATTGAAGTTTCTTTATGGAAACATCTTGCAGAAAAATAGTCTATTGTGTACTTCTACCTGCACTTGAAAATAATGTGTACTCTGCTGTTGTTGGGAGGAGTATTCTGCTAATGTTAATTAGATCAGGTTTGTTGATAGTGTTGTTCATATCTTTTCTATACTTACTGATATTAAAAATCCATTTGTTTATCAGTTACTGAGAGAGAAGGATTGAAGTTTCCATCTACAATGTGGATTTGTCAATTTTTTCTTTATTCTACTAGTATTTGCTTCAGATAATTTGAAGCCCCATTGTTAAGTTCATACACATTTAGGATCATTACGTCTTCCTGATAAATTGACCCCTTTAGCATTATGCAATGTCCCTCATTTTTCCTGGTAATATTTCTTGTTCTAAAGCCTACTTGGTCTGAGATTTACCCTTTTTAGCTTTCTTTTGATCAGTGTTTTTATGGCAAATCTTTTTTCCATTCTTTTACTTTTAACCCGTATTGAAAATGAGTTTCTTATAGAGAGCATATAGTTGAGTTGCTTGTTTATCTAATCTGATAATTTCTTTTAGCTGTTGTTTAAACAATTTATGTTTGATGTAACAATTAATATTTTTTTTAATTAAAACCTACCATTTAAAGACATTTTATTTTAAGTGGTTGTTCCAAGGTTCACAATGTTCACCATTAATGAAGCATGGTTTTCCTAAACTAGTATTACACTACTTCAAGTGTTATGTAATAACCTCATAGTACATGCTCCCTAGTCCTCCCACTTATACTTGGATCTGTCACTGTCATACATTTTACTTTTACATGTGCCATAATACATCATTATTAATTTTACTTTAGATAGTCAATTATCTTTTAGAGTGATTAAAAAGAAAACATTTACATTTATTTTCACCATTCCCAGAGATCTTCATTCTTTGTATACATCAACTTTTCTCTCTGGTGGCACATTCCCTTGCTTGAAGAGCTGTTTTTAATATTTCTTGCAGTGCAGTTCTGCTAAGAAGAATTTTCTTGGCTTTTATTTTTCTGAAAAAGTCTTTATTTCTCCTTCAGTTTCTAAATGTCTTTTCACTGCATATAGGATTATAGGTTTACAGATTTTGTTTTAGCACTCCAATAATACCACTCTGTGGTTCCCAGCTTGCATAGTTTTTGATGAGGAGTCTGCTGTAATTTGGTTGGTTGGTTGGTTTCTCTATATATGTCTTATTTTCCCTGAATACCTTTACAATTTACTCTTAAACTTTCATTTCCAGTAGTTTGAATATAATGTCTCTTGGTGGGGGGAAGGTGTGCATGTGTTGGTATTTTTGTACTTAGCGTTTTCTGAGATTCTTAGATTTGTGATTTGATATATTTCACTATTTGAGAAAATTATTGGATGTCATCTCTTCAAATATTTCTTTCCATGTCATTGTCTTTTCTCCTTCTGGAGTTCCAATTATACATATATGAGATGATTGATCTTATTCCATAGTTTCTGAATTCTCTTTTCTGTTTTCTTTTTTTACTTTGTGTTTTAGTTTGGGCAATTTCTTCAGTTTTTTGATTCTTTCCTCAGCCATATCGATTCCCCTGATGTATCCATTAGGTTGCTCTTTATCTTTGCTACCTGTATCCTTTATTTCAAGCATTTCTGTTTGGCATACTATTTCAGTATTCAGTTCTCTGGGTTGATAGTTTCCATATGTTCATGCACGTTGTGCATCTTTTCTCCTAGAGTATTTAATATATTAATCATTGTTGATTTAAATTCCTGGCTGATAGTCCCAATACTTGGGTAATCACTGGGTATGATCCTGTTGATTGTTTTGTCTCTTGACAGTGGTTATTTTTATCTTTTTATTACATGCTGGATATAGTACCTAGAACAGTAGAGAGTGTAATAAATATCAATATTATTTATGCTTGCAAATAGGAATAATGTCTTCTGTTGGGGTTTGAGTCAATGTGATCAGAAATTCAGCTGGTTTCAACTTTGTTGTTGCTTTAGTGTCTCGCCAGTTTCATTCCCCTAGTATTAAATTGTGCTTAAGGTGGGGGCTGGTTTTGTCAATGTTCCTGCTCTACTCTCAGCTTTACACCTTCCCTGTGGACCTGCATATCAGAGAAGTTGTCTCTCCTATACTCTTGCCTTTCACCCAGCAGTAGACTACTATTACTTGATATTTGGTGGTTGCTAGCACAGTAGTGGTAGTGGGATGTGGGAGGTATTCTCTGTTGCCCTGCTTCTGTCTCATTTTTAGGTAGGCTCTATATCCAAGGGTCTCAGAGTTTAAACTTGGTGGTCTTGCCCTTCCCCCAGAATAGGAGATCTCAAATTATCTGAGCCAGGTCCAGTTCCCTGCCCATTCTCTAGTCATAGAGGTTTTTTTCTTTTTCCCTTCTCTCAGCTGAAATGAGTCTTCACCTGTACTCTGGGGACAAAAGTATTTGCTGCCCTTCCATTGACTACCCAAGTATTTGTTCCTTAGGGAAGAAGTGTCCGGGCAGGATTTTTTGCTTTTCTCATAGCAGTGGTTTCTCCCCTGTCCAGGCTTTCCTAAGAAAACTTAGAATTTAGTTGGATTTTCTGGAATCTTCTGTTGTTAGAAGCAACATTCTTTTCAGCTTTCTATATCCTAGATGGAGACTAGAAGCCTCCAGATGTATTATTTTCTGTTGTTCTTTTGTTTATTTGTTTACAAATTTGATGCATGATCACTATAAAAAGTTTAAGCCATGGTGAAAGTTACTTTAAAAAAATTAAGTTACCTGGAAATCATTTCACACAAATACAAGGCCTGCAAGATTTATTTTTCCTGGTTCAATTATAAGCTTTGGAGGAAATGGCTACAAATTCAAACAAAGGTAAAATAACTCTGGGCCTCAGGGTGAGGTGCTAATGCAACACTGGTTAAGGATCTGGACATGGAAAGGTAACACCTAATTGTGGACAGGTTTTAACCTAATGGTATAGAATGAGTGTTCAACAGTGAACTATGTAGAAATGATCAAAGCATCAGTGCTAGAGCACATAGATTTCCTAGTTCTCTCTATCTAAAAGTATCTGAGAGCAGAACTCTTGCACTGTTGTATCTCCAGCATCTGCAACAGTGCCTAGCACATAATGGTCACTCCATAATTATTTTTTTCTATGAATAAATTAATGAATGAGAAAGCCCCATGTTTCTTACACAGCTAGTGCTGAAGCCTGAGGAAGGAGATGCTGGGATTTCTGTTGCTTATTAGGGTTATGAAAGTTTCTGTCACTAACTGAAAAGATGAAAGAGGTATACCAAATTACATCTTAGGCTCATAAACAGATATTGCAAGTTATGCTTCTTTACTGAGATTCATGCTGTTTTGTAAACTGCATTTTCAATCCATTATTAATTTTGGACAAATCTCTACTAAAAAGAATCAAGTAAGAAAAATAAATTTAGAAAATTGGTGGTGGAATATAAAATAAAATAAGAAAACACAAGGAAAGAGCAATTCACCAACAAGTTTAATTAAATACATTCTATTTGTCTAGTTCTATCATAGGCACTGTGGAGTATAAGTACAAAAAAGTATTGAATGAGTCTCATCAGTTAGCTTCAAGAGAGTTGGGAAGAAGTTGATAGAGAAAAAAAATTCAAGGGAAAAAAAATAGCCAGATCTGCACAGACCTGTGTCATATTGATAAGAAATTCAAAAAGTCAAAAAGAATTAGACAAAGAAGTGAAACAAAGCAACTGAGACCCATCATAGAAGGCTCTGACCCTTAATAATTTATTGATCATTTTAACCCACTGAAAAATATCTAAAAAATATTGAATTAAAAAATTAATTACCTTTTCTCTGGCTAACCTATCTCTGGGTATCTAAAATATTCTCCAACAATAAGTTTTGTTTTAGTCTAAATTGCTTTTCACAGTGAAAAAAATATATATTGAAAAAAAGAAAGTCAGTTTCTATGCTGCCCACCTTATTCTACTGTCATGGTCAGACTATGTTGCCTTGGCAACTTCAGAAGATAAAACGTGCTGCTATATCTACCTGTGATGTCATAGAAGATGGCATTGTCTTGGCAGCAGAATAAAATTGTTGCTCTTTAGTTAGCTATTTTCTGTTTGGACTGTCTCAGCGTCATTACTCATAAGAAGGATCCCACACTGTCTGTTCTGAATGTGGTACTGTTTCAAGTACAAGCTCCAGAGTCCTTCATCTTTCTTCTTTCTTGTCAGCCAATCAACATAGGACTGGAATATATGGGGTCCCTGGGTTCCTATAGTTGATACTGTTTGTTGTTTATACAGTATTCATTTCCTCCTTCCTAATTTTGTTTAGATAACCATCCTTCACCACTCCTTGACAGTCATATGTATCTCAGGAATAGCTGAACTTATCTGCACTCCAAAAAATGGATCCTAACAACTAAGCCAATTAGAGTAATACCATTCCCTAGCTAGTGATTTATTCAGGGACCCAGATTTAAGCTAATCAGTGCACAGGCATCCCCCAGGGGCTGTATTGGTGCAGGATTGAGCACATGTCCAATTTGGCTCAATAAGATTACAAAGAAGGACTTCCGTTGTATGGTTGGAGGGAAGAATCTCTTTCACTGGTTAGATAAGAACAAGGAATAATTTTTGCTACAATTACAGTGAGCAGGCATGTTGAGAGCATGAGGGATGAGAGCCTGACCCAAAGCTGACACCTGGTAGAAGGGCAGAGCACAGAGCAAAGTGATACAGTCAGAGCTCTTGATTGTGCCTTGTAGACTGTCCCGTCTCTGGACTTCATGTTACATGATACAGTGCATTCTGCTATTGTTTACACCAGTTTAGAATTATAGTTTCTTACAACCAAGAGCAACCTAACTGATATGGTTACAGTATCCAATAATAAATATGTAATCTTAGCAGACCCCTTCATGTCTTTGGACCTCAGCTCTTCCATTGAACAATTAAGGGATTGGATAGTGATCCTTTAAATTGTCCTGATTTCCTAAACTTCCATGTCTAAAAGGCAAAGCACAGTTATAGGCACCACAAAGTTTCCAAAACAGTATAAGATGTCAGGTGGGCAATTAAGGCCCAAAGTTTAGGGCAAAAGACTCTGCAAAGTATGTCACATTTTAAGAACAAAGGGTCTCCAGAAGTTTGCCTGAAGGGCTTTGTGGGAGGCACCAAAACTGCCCAAACTCTAGTTGTTATAAGAAGAACCAGGAAGGTAAAAGGTAGTGAACCCTTTAGAAAGTGCAGAGTTTACAAAGAGGAGCTGTTTCCTTCCTCACTATCACCTGTGAAGGAGGGGGTGGCTGGTGGCTTCACTTCCTCCTTAGGGGGCTCTGGGAGAATAGCTCATACAAATTCGGGGTGCCTACAAGAGGAGACCTGAATTTATTCCCTAGTCAGAAATGTGCTTGACTAGTGGCTTATTAATCTGACCCTTTATCACTCTGAACAGGGGAAGAGAGAACTAGAAAACAGCAGAACTGAAAAAGGAACATAGTGAAGTAGCATGTCCTGAGTTTACCTGAGATTCCTGAGGACAGCACCAAGAATGATATTAGCCTGGGCTGCCTGCTGAATCAGGTAGCCCGAGCAGGATGGAGCACATTTTAGGGGACTTGGGGGTATGAGTAAATTGGACATAGGCTGAGGTTCCCAAACCATGGAGTTGTGCAGACAAAGGATACCCTGTAGCCTCGAGTGAGGATTTGAATACCTGGTGTATCTCATTCAAGGTCGGCCCTCCCTATTACAGGGGCATGGTCAACGCTTTTGGAAGGCAGGTAGGGAAGAAAGAAGTCAGTTGGTTAGTTCTTTTTGTGCAGTACTTATCAAGTGCCCTGCATAACTATACACGCCTAAATGTTTTTCGAGAAGAGAATAATAAACACTCATTTTCAAGTTCTGACCCCATTCCTTCTCCCACTTCACGTTTGGCTACCTTTTTATATATACCTGGAACTCTTGGCATACTGGTCCCACTTGCTACTCCTGAAATACAGCATGTCCTTTCTCACACACTAGGATATGAGCCCCAAATGTCTTCTCTCCTGGTCCATCTGGCAAACCTTTCCTCCTCTATCAAGAAGGGATCTTGAAGGTTTTCTTGACCAACTCATACATGATTTGGGTCTTCCAGGACATCCTGTGCATCTCTTTTCATTATTCTTTATTTACTTCCTGACTCTTGTATATATGAAGTCTCTTGAATCCAAATTTGGTATTTTTCTAACCTTGAATTAGTACAATTTACTTTTCTCTTTATTAGTTTCCAGTGAACAATTTTCCACTTTTTCTTCCTACTTCTCTGCCATCATAAAATTTTTTTGGAATTCAAATTGCATTTTCCAAGGTGCTAATCTTTCTAGAAAAATATTGACAGAGTTGACCGTATAGTAAAATCTGTTATTTTTATAGGTGGGAAGGTTTTAAAGATTATCTAATCAACATTCTTGTTTCCGTGATAAGGAATATGAGATCATCAGAGTTGAAATGACTTCTCCAATAGAGCTACTTAATAGGAAATCCAAAACACAAATCCTGAAATCCCAAGAGGCAGTAAAGTGTCATGGGATTTTTTTTCCCCCAATACTGAAGGCAAAGTCAAACAGACCATCTTAACTTGAGCTCACTCATGATTCCATAATGGAAATACTAAGCATACTAAACATCTCCTGAGTAACCTTACATTGATTTCAGAACCTCTGATCACAGATTTGAATGTAAGGTACTCCTAGTCAATAAGTGACATGTTTAGGCAGGACCATAATATGTACAAGAAAAGATAGAAAAGCACAGAAAAAGTTACCTAGCAAAAAATATTATATGCTCCCTGCACCATGTTCAGAATTTGGGATTCTTAAAACTGGAAGGAAACCTACAAGTTATTCAGGGGTGCTTTCTGTGTGTTAAGCATTTCAATAGACCATTGACATACAATGTCTCATTCATTCATTACAAAACAAACATGTGGAGGAAAGTGTTACCTCTATTTTTAAAATGACAGAACTCAGGTTCAGGTAAAGTAAATTCCTTACTTATATTTATAGCCAAGAAGTTATGGACATGATATACACACTCAGGTGTGCCCAACACCAAGACCTTAACCTTTTATACCTAAATCAGATTTATTTCCTCCAATCACAGATTACAGGGAGTGGAGTCCCCAGCTTTACCTGGAATATCACAGCCTGGGGTGGATTCTGTTTTAAGAGACAGTTGTTTTTATATTTGAATACCTCTGGGTTTTTTTTCCCTAATTTTATACCCCCAAATTTGTCTACCAGAAACTTGCATGAGCCTTTACACATCCTCTTGGAGTAAACCTAAATAAGCCAATTCTTTGTAACTCGATTTTTCCCAAGCTCCTGCCATCTTCACCAACCCCAAGTCTTCATATCTTCAGGGAAAACATCCAGTATGATCTCAACTATTATTTGTAAAACTTTCTTCCTAAGCTCTTTCCTGAGTGGCACTTCTTGTACCTTACATTTTATAACTGTCAGTGTCACTGTTGAAGTCCAGCACCCAGAACAGGAAACAACACTCCATTTGTAGTCTGTTCTCAACTTCATATTAAATTTCAATGAATGCAGTCTAAGTTTGTTAGCTTTTTCATCAAGATTGCAGCACACTAAAGACATATTTTTCTGAGCACCATTCTACAAGGCTTAAGAGCACTCAAGAAACTCTCAAAAACTAAGCCAACAACATTTAAGATTCATCCCATTAGAACACTATTAATGCAGTGAAATGCAGCTGAATTAGATCTCAAAGTCCCAACATTAAAAACTTTTCAGGAAATCACAAGCTTCTCAGCCCTGGGTTACTTACGTTCAATCAGTTACAGGGCCGAGTTCTATTTGGTGGAACTTTTGCCAGCATCTGTGCTGATATGTGCACAGGTCTTCCTCTGATACCATTTCTATGAACACTCCAGTTAGTGAAACCAGGCCATGAGAGTAATAGAACCACAAATTCCAGACTGGGTCATATGCTAATAAATTTAGTTTATTCCTTTGACTTCACTTTTCACAAATGTGCTTTTATTTTAACAGGTTCCCAGAGCACCTGTTGGACCCTCCTATCCCACACAAGGGAGAGTCAGCAACTATGTAGAGAATCATGTTTCTCTGTGTTCTTCTCAATAGTCAACAGTGCTGGGAAATTTTCAGCCAACACTGAATAACACAGATCTCTTACATTGTTAGTGCAGAAGCAATTTGTTATAAGAAGAAAAATACATCTTTTGAATATCACAGCTAATAAACATGGACTGTTTATATGTTTGTGATAGATAAAAGAGTCAGCTAGATTGTAAACAACATCAGAACACTTCTGTCTTTACCATCATCTTGCATGCATGGTAGATAATGCTGTACACATTTTCATGAATAACTAACTGAACCAACAGGATTAAACCTACAAATGGTTGACATTGGCTTGTATCATGAGGTTTGGGTGTTTCCTGGTGGGGTCTCTAGATTCTCTCTCAGTGAGATGGTCTTTAGATTTTTGCTGCCATTGCTTATTAGCAACTCCCATAACAAAAGCCCTAGACAGAGTCAGATTCTTCAGTTTATCTTCCTTCATAATTTAATTGGATGAATTGGGTGAATGGAGCTCTTCCACATAACCAATTTTAATCTTCTATCTTGGGAGAGATAATATGATCAAAAAGAGTATTTTAGGTCAGGCCCATCTGGTCTGGACACAGATTTTCCAAGCTAATATAGTGGGGTTTATAATATAAATAGGTTTAGGAGGAGGTCAGATGTTTCTAATAGTATCCTTCCAGGATTATTATTTTGTAAGAAGCAAGGTCAAAAGTTATGTTAATAGGACAAATGCATTAGCCTCATAACTCATAAGATATGTAAGTTATCTTAGAAAAAATAATATTTACTTAGGTGAAGAGTGCTTGCTTGTAGGTGATTTGTGATGTAATCAGATCTTGTTGATATAGAGAGTAATCTGAAAGCAGAGAATCCACCGTCTTCCTCACTCATAGAATGAGAAACACATCCCTTTCCATTTGTGAGATACCAAATCCTAGGCTACGGAAATCCTTTTGTATCTAGGCAAAGATGTTACCTAAGATAAAGGACTGGGACCTTGTTCTCATGCACAGATCTTCACAGGCACACACACACACACACACACACACACACACACACACACACACACACACACACATACACACTCACTTGCTACCATGTAGTAGAGTAAAGAGCATCACATGGGAGCAAACGGTGTGGGCAGGGGAAACCTGTTACACCAGAGCCATGATGGCACTTACCTCATGGTATAATTGTATTATTGGGCTAATACTTGTCTCTACACACTGGGATCCTCTGCTCTCCTCTCTCTGTGTCTCTGGTTCCTAGCCTGTTGCCTGGCATGTAGTAATTACTCTATTAAAATGAATGAAAGTTAAATACATAAATGAAAAGCTTCCTTTCTTCATAAATATTAAACCCATAGCTTTCTAGGTTGCAACCAAAAGAAGAATCTTTCAGTGGTGATGGGTGGCTGGTGAATCAACCCAAGTCTGTCCCAGAGATTCATCTTTTCCTTTGAGGTCAGTCACTGATTGTCCCTGACATCTCCATCCTGACCCACACCCCCTTCACCCTCCTATCCAAGCAGGGACACTGGGCCTCTCTCTTCGTATCTCTTATGCCAGATGACGCAGGACTAGAACACTCAAATGAAATTTTATTATAGACTTAGGGATAATAAAGGGGATATAGAGTACAAGGAGCCTCAATGGTCTAGTTTAAAGAAATTTTTTTTGAAATTTTGAATGGTGTAGAAATAAATAACCTGATATATTACAATGAAATTTTTAAAAATCTTAAATAAGTTAACATCTGTTCCTTAATAAAACATTAAAACAGGTTTGTAATATGTTATAATCATGGGATGTTTCAGAACCTAGGACATCATGTAGTCCAAGTTTTTGTATTTTCAGAGAATCTAAAAATATGGAAAGAATTGTCCAATGTAACAGAAGACTAGTGGAAGAGATAGAACTGAAATTCAGTCCTCTTGATACCCAGTCCAGTACCTTGATCGCCCAGCGTAATGTTTATTACCAACTGCCTGACTCTTAAGGTCCCCATAGGCCCTAATTATAGAAATCTAAAACTTTTTATGAATGAAATTAATTCTACTCGTGTATTTTATTAAAATACAGTTTATCAGTTTAATTTTGTATTATTTTGCAACTGGAGACATAACCAATGCATTAGAGAAATCTTGATAGTTGCTGTTAACTGATAATGTGTTTGTAACGTAGAAAGACAGGAGGAGAAAGAATAGTTGCTTGTTTAGAAAAAAGGTAGAGTTGGAAGATAATTGCAACCTCCCTTCCAATTTGTCAGATGGAGTTTTATGGATAATCATACATTTAGAAGATGGTCACATAATAAACAGATGAACTGAATTGTTCTGGGCCAAGGGTTTGATGAAGAAGTCTTCATGGCAGGGTTAAGATGATGACACGAAAAGAATATTGAGTAAATTTGCCTGGGAGAAGCAAGTGGATTGGGCAGAAAGATGGAGATAAGGAAAGCGAAGAAGTTAATTTACCTAGAATGCCAGCTTAGAAGATTTTCAATTCTTTCAGGTAGCCATCTGTCCCTACTAGTTTATCCACCTGGAATAAGAATGCACCATCTGAAAAGGCTGTATCTCCAGGTGCACTGCAATCAACAATAGCTGGTTTGCTAAGTTCTTGGATAAACAATTGCTACTGAGCAAGTTCAATCATTATACTGGAAGAAAGAAATGAAAATAATGATGTGGGCAGAAAGCCTCTGCGAAAGAAGTCTTTGGGCTAAACTATGGAAAGTGGATTAGACCTCAAGACATGATGGAACCTTAACAAAAATGATGGCAGGCATGGTCTTTAGGATGGGATGAGGGAAATTAAGTTGTCTACAGAGCCTGGAGAAGGCTCTAATGGACATTTTTAAGGACTGAGCAAGCTCAGACGTCATTCTGACTGGCATGAGAATCAAAGGGTTTTCATCAGTGGGATGGAGTATGTCCCTGGGAGTTGCCTTAGGAAAGGGAAACATGCCAAATCTGAGTTACTTATTGGGCCTAGCCAGTAGGCTGTTACTGGAAATAAATACAGGGCTAGGCAGATAAACCAAGGCAAAGCTGCAGGCCTATAGACTGGGATAGCCACAAGAGTGCTGGAGGGAAAAAACATGGAAGATACCAGGGCACACAGGGTTTATTCAGCACACTGAGGCTGAGTTTATGGCACCAATGGCCACCTACCTTTGGTGCGCTGGATAAGAGCAGTGACTTGGGGGTTAAAAGCATTTGCTTCTAAATCCTGGCTTTGCTGTTTACCAGCTATGGGACTTCATGGCATAAGTTAATAAACCTCTTTGAACCTCAGTTTCCCCATTTGTAAAATGAGATAATGCCTAACTCATGGGCTTTATCAAGAAGATAATGGAAATACTATTTTAGTTCATAGTTCAGTGTGTGGCATGTAGTAAATATTTAGGAAATGGTCAATATTATTATTTAAATTATTTTTTTACAGACAGGAGCAAAGACTGCTAATATGCCTCTGGCCCTAGTCAGGACTGACTTAGGAACTAGATGAGTTTGCCTGACAATCATGTCATAAGTTCTAGATGAGCAAGTCAAAGAAATTGAGGAATTTAGAGGTACAATCTGTGTCTCAGCCATCAAGGGGACCACCTTTGAATGCATCTCTTTTGTTAATTCCTTCTTAAATTTTGTTGCCAAAAATGGAATACAGAAATTTCATGTCCCAGTCTCTGCAGAGTTATATTGTTTTAAGGGTCAAACAAGGTCCAAAGTTAGCATTTCAGTTCAAGGTTCTATTGGATCTGCTTTACTCAGTAGAGATGAAACATTTAAACCATTAGAACATGGGTATACTGGTATTGCTGAATACTCTAAAAGAAACTTGTATGAGAATTTATTTTGTTAAGTAGTTAATCAGTTTCCCTGCAATCTTGTTCAGACTATCAATTGACACAGCAAAACCTTACTTCAAATAATAGAGAAAATATACTTCATACCAATTCGTAATGCCCATACCATTACAAATTTCTGGGAGCTAAGTAAATGAGATGTTAATGTGTTTGAGAATATCAGGGTTTTTCAATGTAAATCAAAGTTAACTTCACAGTTACTAAGGATTTCTATCTCCCCGATAGTTGTGAACATAGATGCACAGTGTAAACTTAATAATCGTGATAGGAAAAGTCATTTTTAGCTTAATTTGGCAAAGAAGGAAAAAACCCCATAGGCCAGGGGTATGTTCCAAACCCTTTCTGAAATGCATAAAGGTGTAGAGCTTTAGCTCTGCCAAAGACAAGTCCAAGATATGGAATTCATTTATCCATCCATCAACAAAACGTTGAATTGAGTGTCTGTGGCGCTGGGGAAGCAAGTGAATATAAGAGGCAAAGTGCCTGCCCTCACAGAGCTTACATTCTAGTGCACGGAGACTGACAATAAACAAATAAAAAACACAAATATATAATATAATTCAGGTAGAGATTAAAAAGTTAAGACAAAGGCAGCAGAGTAGGGTTGGAAGACTAATGGGAGAAGATGTTTTTATAGATAGCATGTCAGGGGCAGGCTCTCTATGGAGGTGACAGGTGAACAGCGGTCAGAAAAAAGTGAGAAAGTGAACCTAGCAGAAGCCAGGCTGGGCAGGGTCCTCTTAAGTAATTCCATTGGTCTCTGTCCTGCCAGTCCCAGAGGTTTCATCCTTGCCAGCAATACCACTTGGAGATGCAGGCACATGACTCATGTTTTCTCCGAAGATGTGCAGCAAGAGAAACACTCTTATTCTGCCATGTACTCTGCCACCTTTGTTACCACCCAATTTTCACCTCTTTCTACTGCCATCAGTATTATAGTACTAGTGGCCTGTCCCTAAGGATTTAGCAGCTCAACTTTTTTTTTTAACATCTTTATTGGAGTATAACTGTTTTACAATGGTGTGTTAGTTTCTGCTTTACAACAAAGTGAATCAGCTATACGTATACATATGTTTCCATATCTCTTCCCTCTTGCATCTCCCTCCCTCCCACACTCCCTATCCTACCCCTCTAGGTGGTCACAATAGCAGCTCAACTTTTTAAGTACCATAGATGGGTGTCTGGGAAAAGAAATTATACGTGTGTGTGTGTATATATATATATATATATATATATATATATATATATATACACACACACCCTTTTACTTGTTCCTATTATATATATATACAGGAACGAGTTTAGGTAGTTTGAAGAATCTTCTATATCAGAGGATTTTAAAGTTGTTTTGGTAGCAGAAGCCCTTTTCTCGGACAACATCTTATGTAAAACAGATGATATACTATACAGCACAGAAAAAATAACTGCTCTGGATAAGACGAGGCAGAGGTCTCAGAGATGTGATTGCCTGGAGAGTGCTTGGGCCTTCCTCAAAGCCCTCAGAGCAAAGAGGAAGATGATTAAGTTCACAGAGGGTGGTTGTTTGTTTGTGCTTTTTTAAAAAGATATTCAACATTTAATCTTTGAGTTTCTGGTCTGTGCAAGGCACTGCCCTATAAATTGAGGGCAAGATTACAGAGTGGAGAAGGGATAAAAAGAAATCATGTATTGCTCACAGTTTTGAAGAGATAAGCAGTGAGATATAATGGTTAAAAGCATGAGGTTTGAGCCATATCGTTTCAGAGCTTAGATCTTTCACTTTTTAACAGTGTGGTCTTCGGTAAGTTTATCAACCTTACTATGTCTCAGTGTTCTCAGATGTGAAAAAAAACAAGTGAAGGACTTGGCCATTCATCAAATTATTACTGGTCCCTCCTAGGCAATTATCTCCAAATATTATGGATAAATCACACCCCTTATCAAAAAGAGCTTTACTAGATTGAATAAGAATATAACACAGTGAGGATGCTGTATTAGAATCAGGAATCAAGACAGAATGTTCTGGCGCCCAGTGAATGATTCTATATTGGACTTGTTCTGCAGTTATTCCTGGACTGTGGTTACCTCCTATCTATAGGAAGGTATCCAGATAAAAGACTTGGACCTTTAACATGTTAGATGAGATCAAGGCCCTCTGTCCCTGGCCTTGGAAATTCAAAAGTTCCTTTGCAAGGCTTTGCTTTTCAAATAAGTTTCTGGAAAGCAAAGATAGTCTATTCAAAGCCCAAGGCCCCTTGTCCCAGGTCTGCCTTCCACAGTTACCAGGCTGGTGGAGGGACCAGTAGAGAGTATCCACATGGTTGGTCCGGTATTTTTGACAATATCACTCACATATCAGATGCACTTCATTCAGTCATGCAGAAACCCTTTTTCCTTTGGTATTAGAAATAAGCCAGTTCCTTGATAACAGGTATGAATTCTGCCCATATAGCTGCTGATAGAGAAAGGGAAAGGATTTATGTGCCTCTGGGTACCTGTGGGAACACAGTGTGTGAGCCTGTGTGTGTGTGTATACGGAGCCGGGTACAGATAACAGATGAGTGCTGAAGGGAGCCTCTTTGGTTAGTATGCTTATCTCATAACAATGAGAGTATTAAATAAAAGTATTCATATGAAGTAGTTACACAGTGCTTTGCATATAGTAAACATTCAGGACAGAGTGGCTGCTACTCTAAGCAGTAACCATAAAGCATGCTTGTGTTGGTCAGGAAGGATATGCTAGCAAGTGACAGAACCTCAGTTTGAACAACCTTAAAAAAAAGGGGAGTTTTTTTTGTTTTGTTTTGTTTTTACATCTTTATTGTAAAAATTATTGTAAAGCATTATTATACAATTTCTTTACAATGTTGTGTTAGTTTCTGCTGTACAACAAAGTGAATCAGCTATATGTATGCATATATCTCCATATCCCCTCCCTCTTTATTTTTTTTGTGGTACGCGGGCCTCTCACTGTTGTGGCCTCTCCCGTTGCGGAGCACAGGCTCCAGATGCGCAGGCTCAGCAGCCATGGTTCACGGGCCCAGCCACTCCGCGGCATGTGGGATCTTCTCGGCCAGGGGCACGAACCCGTGTCCCCTGCATCGGCAGGCGGACTCTCAACCACTGTGCCACCAAGGAAGCCCTCCCCTCCCTCTTGAGCCTCCCTCCCACCCTCCCTATCCCACCCCTCTAGGTGGTCACAAAGCATCGAGCTGACCTCCCTGTGCTATGCAGCTGCTTCCCTCTAGCTATCTATTTTACATTTGGTAATGTATACATTTCAATACTACTCTCTCACTTTGTCCTAGTTTTCCCTATCCCCACTGTGTACTCAAGTCTGTTCTCTACATCTGTGTGTTTATTCCTGTCCGGCCCCTAGGTTCATCAGTACCATATTTTTAGATTCCATATATATGCATTAGCATATGGTGTTTGTTTTTCTCTTTCTGACTTACTTCACTCGGTATGACAGTCTCTAGGTCCATCCACCTCACTACAAATAACTCAATTTCGTTCCTTTTGAGGGCTGAATAATATTCCATTGTATATATGTGTCACATCTTCTTTATCCATTCATCTGTCGATGGACATTTGGTTGCTTCCATGTCCTGGCTATTGTAAATAGTGCTGCAATGAACTTTGAGGTACATGTATCTTTTTGAATTATGGTTTTCTCAGGGTATACGCCCAGTAATGGGATTGCTGGGTCATATGGTAGTTCTACTTTTAGTTTTTTAAGGAAGTTCCATACTGTTCTCCACAGTGGCTGTATCAATTTACCTTCCCACCAACAGTGTAGGAGGGTTCTCTTTTCTCCACACCCTCTCCACCATTTATTGTTTGTAGACTTTTTGATGATGGCCATTCTGACTGGTGTGAGGTGGTAGCTCATTGTTGTTTTGATCTGCATTTCTCTAATGATTAGTGATGTTGAGCATCCTTTCATGTGTCTCTTGGCCTTCTGTATGTCTTTGGAGAAATGTCTATTTAGGTCTTTCACCAATTTTTGGATTGGGTTGTCCTTATTTTATTTTATTTTTTTTTGATATTGAGCTGCATAAGCTGCTTGTATATTTTGGAGATTAATCCTTTGTCAGTTGCTTCATTTGCAAATCTTTTCTCCTATTCTGAGGGTTGTCTTTTCATCTTGTGTATGGTTTCCTTTGCTGTGCAAAAGCCTTTAAGTTTCATTAGGTCCCGTTTGTTTATTTTTGTTTTTATTTCCATTACTCTAGGAGGTGTGTCAAAAAGGATCTTGCTGTGATTTATGTCATAGAGTGTTCTGCCTATGTTTTCCTCTAAGACTTCGATAGTGTCTGGCCTTACATTTAGATCTTTAATCCATTTTGAGTTTATTTTTGTGTATGATGTTAGGGAGTGTTCTAATTTCATTCTTTTATATGTAGCTGTCCAATTTTCCCAGCACAACTCATTGAAGAGGCTGTCTTTTCTCCATTGTATATTTTTGCCTCCTTTATCAAAGATAAGATGACCATATGTGTGTGGGTTTATCTCTAGGCTTTCTATCCTGTTCCATTGATCTATATTTCTGGTTTTGTACCAATACCATACTGTCTTGCTTACTGTTGCTTTGTAGTATAGTCTGAAGTCAGGGAGCCTGATTCCTCCAGCTCCATTTTTCTTTCTCAAGTTTGCTTTGGCTATTTGATACTATACATAGAAAACCCTAAAGACGCCACCAGAAAACTACTAGAGCTAATTAATGAATTTGGTAAAGTAGCAGGATGCAAACTTAATGCACAGAAATCTCTTGCATTCCTATACACTAACAATGAGAAATCAGAAACAGAAATTAAGGAAACACTCCCATTTACGATTGCAATAAAAAGAATAAAATAC
Organism: Kogia breviceps; assembly: GCF_026419965.1. Taxonomy (NCBI): domain Eukaryota; kingdom Metazoa; phylum Chordata; class Mammalia; order Artiodactyla; family Physeteridae; genus Kogia; species Kogia breviceps. Next base: position 145,022,678 of record NC_081310.1, on the reverse strand, counting down.
CTAGGAATAAACCTACCTAAGGAGGCAAAAGACCTGTATTCAGAAAACTATGACACTGATGCAAGTAATCAAAGATGATACCAACAGATGGTGAGATATACCATGTTCTTGGATTGGAAGAATGAACACTGTGAAAATGACTGTACTACCCAAAGCAATCTACAGATTCAGTGCAATCCCTATCAAATTACCAATAGCATTTTTCACAGAAGTAGAACAAAAAATTTTACAATTTGTGTGGAAACACAAAAGTCCCCAAATAGCCAAAGGGGAGTTTTTTTTAATGGATGTGTCAGAAAGACAGAAATCACAATTAGCTATCTGAGGGAATAATATATAAGAAATAGTTTCACAGATATTGGAAGGCTGAAAGGGCAAAGAGGGAACAGAGATGGTAACTGCAAGAAGAAGCTACCTCCTCCAGACGAGGGGACAAAAATAGAAGGGGTGCGTTTCTAGAACCCTGGATCTCAGAGTAGTGACTGCAGAGTTGATGCTCAGACTTTGAGGAAGGGGCAATTCCCACTCCACCTCTCTGAGGGGCTGCAATAAATCAGCTACTGGGAGTGTCAAAGAAGCTGGAAGCTGTAGCAAACTGTCACTGCTGGGAAGACACTGTTAATAGCAACCAGAAAACAGAAAAGAAGACCCTGCTCTTCTGGGGCCTTCTTATCTTTCTCTAGTGCCTCCTGCAAGCTACCAAAGAGCCTGTTGGTATAGGGGTCTAGGAAATGCAGGTTATAGACTAAAGAAATGTAGGTTGGAGCTAAGAGACAACAGGTAACAAACTGGCAAATTGGCTCATGGTCTGCAAGGAAGGTTCAACTCAGAAACCACGGGAAGCAGGACTTGGATGTTGCCAGCATTTTATTTCTTTTCTCCAACTCCTTCTTTTTCATTGCTCAGCAGCTTAGGCAGTACTGTTCTCTGTGGAAGCACATAGCAGGCTACTTACATTTCCCAAATCTGACTCCCAACAACTTTGGACACCAGAGAGAACCTGACTATTATTTTCCTCAATTCTGGTCTAAAAAATCTTAAGACTGATTAATAAACTTCTGACTGTAGATGGGAGCCCCATCTAGACCAGTCAAAAGTGGCCAGAAGAAACCATAAGAACAAAGGAACTGCCATTGAAAAAATCATAGCAGATGTTGAAGGAACCAAAGTTGGTGTAGCCAGGTCTCAGGTTAGACAAAACAAAGATATCCCCTACAATGGTAGAAAGGGATGTAAAAGAGGAAAAAAATACTATGGAGTGGGAGAAACAGAGATTGGGGAAAGCTTCTTAAATGGCTAATCATGGAGGTGAGTCTTGAAGCAAAGGGCCTGTGGAAACTGGAAGAGGATGGAAGGGCTTCAAGGAGGAAGGAACATTGTATGGAAAGCCATGGAGACCTAAAAATGCACAGGATGTGCAGAGCTCAGAAAGTGTTTGGTAAAAGCTGAAAAGCTAGATTAGGGGCAAACATGAAATACCACACTAAACTACATGCTATTTAGTCTTCAGACATAGAGACTTACCAGGCAGGGAGTTCTATGCTGGAGAGAGATAGGAAGGATGGAAGTAGGGAGAAGGAAGAGGAAGTAGAGAGATAGGGAAGAGGAAATAGAGCACATAGAAGGCTATTGCCACACAGCAGTCTATAGCCTTAGGCATTTGCCCAGATGAATCAGAACTTAACTAAATTATGCCTGCTTTCATTATAGTCTTGCTTTAGTATGACCTTGACCCAAATTTGCAGTATTTTTGAATTTCAGATTTTTTTCCTCTTCAAGGCGGAATGAATAAAACTGTGATAGATGACTAAGATGTTTGTGAAATACTTGACTCTGGGGAAGTAGAGATGAGTGCATCTCAAACTTAGAAGTCACATGGAGTACTTCTATTCTATTTTGTTATATTTTGGTGATGGGTCACTAATATTTTAGGAGAACACAAAATCCCCACAAGAATCAGACTCACAGTCTAAGATTTCAGACATACCTCGCTTCTGCTCCCAGGAGGGTGTAGTTAACTCTTGGGTACAAAGTCCCATTGTGACACCTTCCTTTTCTCCCACTTCCTTTTGGCCTAAATCCCCTTAACAACTGCACCAGAGTGAGAAGAGAAAGAGAGAGATAAAATCAGTGAGATATAATTCAAACTATATTATGTTTGTTCTTCAGGATTTTCAAGAATTTGGGAACAGGGACAGGAGCAAAACATGCTAACAGAGCCTTAGGTTGCCACATATTAGCTCATGACCAGGAACTGGTCCGAGTCTGTTTCTTCATCTTTATAGAGAGAATAATAATAACAATTATATTTCACAGATAACACAAGGACCAAGTAAGGTAATATTTACAGCTGGAAAGATATCATTTCTCCAGACCCTTCTGACTTCCATAGGCACCTCAATGGCCAGCATGAATGGAGCTGAGGGCAAGATCACCACTGGTTCAGCTGACCTTTGCTGACCTTGCTGCTCAGCTCCTCTAACCTGTTCCACTGCCAGGTTTAGAGGTCAGCAGACTCAGAAGGGCTCAAGGTCAAAGGCAAGGATGTTCAAATCTCTAAGCAGACCAAGCCTGAGAAGGAGTCAGAACTCAGAAGGGTTAGGGCTGCTTTGGTGGCAACTTTAGCTATCATATGGATGAATCAACTTGAGTGAAACTGCCAGGATTGATAACTACATGTACAAGTTGATTAACTGGAAGAGAATAAAACGTGTGAATAAAGATATAACAATCATAACTGTTTCTTAACAAAATGTGTCAATTGCAGCCAAGCTGTGTCTTGATTTGGACATTTGTCATGAAGAAAATAGAATTCTATACAAAGATATATGCCTAAATATATTCATGTCCATATCAAAATACATATCAAAACTAAGAGACTCATTATTTAAAAGTTAGCTCTTCAATAAGAAAAATTTCTATGTGTACAATAAGATTTTGCTTTTTAAATGCATTGTACATAATTTTCATCCAAAGTATCACAGACACAAAGCTTTTTTGTGTAATGGAATTTTACTGAAATTTTAATAGAAAATTGGGTTGGAGAAGAATCAATGGATAAAATATAGGACAGGAAGCAATTTCCAGTTCAAAGGCAGATGTTGCCAGACCTAGAAATCTGGCAACCATCAGTCTTGCACTTTTTTTCAGTTTCTCACTGGCTCTGTTGCTTTGTGTACCCACAGCCTCCCACCATGTTGCTAGACCTCCCTGAAATCTGAGCTACTGAATTTCCTTCTACTTTTCCTTGTCCTTTGTCCTGAGCATACAGCTCATCCTTTGTCCTGCACCTGCCCATCTAAATTGTGTTCTGTGTTAAGTGTGTTGGTGGTATATGGTAACAACATTATCTATTGTCACCAGAAAGATCCATCAACAGCTTTTCCTCCTTCTTCTCTGCAAATAAACCAGAATAATAATCTATCAACTAGATAAGAATTTTGCCATTAATCTAGAAGGCAGGAGCAACTGCAGTCAGTTTTTAATAGCATTTCTTCTACCTGTTGAATAAATACATGTATATATTTATATCAGAGATTTAGCAATACTTATTTCTGGAAAGGATTAATGGAAAAAATTATTTTTCCTTTCACGTTATTTTCTTTATTTGCCAAAATTTCTACATGAAAGATGCAGTTGGAAAATAAACCAAAAGACTTTTCTAATATTTTTCAATTATTTTTATTGAAAATGCTTATAAATCATGTTAAGATACTATCCTGCATTTGTACTATTGAATCTGAAATATTAAATCTGAAATGAACATGATGGGTAGTGCTTTGAACTAATAATTGCTATCAATTTATGCTATTATCATTCATTTCTCTCTCCTGAAACACTACACATACAGAAAAAGACTCTTTCCTTGAGAGACCTACCTCATTACATAAGGATGTGTGCATGTGTTTATGTGTGTGTGTGTGTGTGTGTTTATAAAGGAGTGGCTCTGATCCTTAGAGTAAACTGTATGTATTGTGTAACTGATCTTATATGTATATTACACAATGCTCTTTGAGTCTAATTTTCAATTAATTGTTCTATTAAAGCTTCCCAGACTTCCATTCCATCAATACCTTATTTCCTCCTATTGCAAGCCTATCCTCAATCATATTAAGCTACATTTCATTTCCTCTATCCTTTTCATCCTTTCTCATCTACCTGGTGATGCTATTTGACTAGCATTATTACTATTTATTCACTCTTAAACAGCTAGAGTATTCTACTCTAAACCCCATATCTAAATCCAGAAGAGAAAAAAACAAGGCAATTTTCCTGTTTTCTAATCTGCTTGAAATCTGAATTTTCTCATTTTCTTGAATTATATCCTTGACTAACATTTGGGCAAGTTATGAAAAGGGAGGGAATAGAAAGAAACAAGTTCTGGGACCAACTTCAGGAAGTATGTGTCTGGCGGTGTGATCTAGTAAAACAGTGCAAGCTTTTTTGTCAAAGAAAGCTGAGCATCTCCTCTGGCTCCACCAATTTCTTGCTATGCAACCATGAATAACTCACTAAAACTGAACCTCAGTTTCCTCACTGTAAAATGGGGATGGTATACCTATCTGCCAGGGTTATTACAAAGATTAGATGTAATGTATGCAAAGGACAACTATTATCATTACACCCACGTCATGTCTCCAATATCAAATATATCCCCGAATTTAAACTCCAGTGTTAAATATTGAATATAACTTTGGACAGGCAATTTGATTTCTCTGTGCTTCAGCTTTCTCATCTGTGATGTAGGAGTACTAACATTCCTCACTTGCCTCCAATTCTCCTTTCTCTATTAAAAGAGAATGCAAGGGAGAAACTGTGTTTATTCTAGAAGTAAAAAAAAAAAAAAATGTTTATTTTATTTCCCATGACTCATTTAATTAACTGATTGTTTACATATTTACCACCCAGGATTACTGTGAGAATTAAATAACTGATACATGTAAAGAACAGTGACCCCAAAGTATTAGTTGTCACCATCATAATCATCATCATCTATGTTGAATACCTTTATCTTCCTTATGCTGTCAGAGCCAGTTGCTGATTTTTGGTCTGAAAAATATTTCTAAGTGTAGGCATAATATACCCGTTTGGTCTCAGTCAAGATACAGGAAGGCTCCTTTGAGCCATCTGGACTAAACTGTCAACCATTTGCAGGAACAGCATAGACACACCGGGTTCAAGGCTCTATAACATTTGTTCTCTGTGTTCAGAATGATTCACAGCTGCTTGAATCATTTCATTGCTAAAAACTCTCTGCTCACCATAGACATACCAAGGCCCTTTAGCATACTTGGCCAAAACCATGGAAACCCAGTCTATGGAAACATATGAACTTGGAAAGAACAGTGGTCCATCACCAGTGGCAGAGATATGGCACTGAGTACAGTTTGGGTAAACCCTAGGCTGGCTCTTCTCATAACTAACTTGGCATCTCCAAATTAGGCATGTTAATCTATAGACTTTCCCTGTGATTTAGAGGCAGGAGGAGACAACCAATCAGATTTTCCGTTGTCTAATTATATTGCAAAAATTGACTTTTCTTCCATGGCTAGTTTTTGAGTCATTTTAAGGATAGAAATAAAATAGATCAGAGAAACATCATACGTAAAATGATAGCTGCAGATTTTAGGGGAAAAACAAATAAACCAAAAAATAATTGAAAGGTAAATTGGGACTTGGGGAGTAATAAAACAAAGGAGAGCTATAATGAGAGTTATCCAATTAGAATTCTGGGGGAATAAAAAGTAATACCCCATCAAGTTATCCATCAAAAAAGGCATTCATTTAAGGCCTGCAATTGTGAATAATTGTTCCAATCAAAGATTTCCACGAGGTCACAATAGGTAGTATGTAAACAATCAGTTAATGAAAGGAGCCATAAAGAATGAGATAAATTGTCCTAATGTCAGCAGCTTCTCCCTTGCTCTTCCTTTTTATAGAGCAATGAGAAATGGAGGCCAGGTGATGGATAAAACTAAAACTGAGGTGTGTGTACAGTAGAGCAGCATCCTTCAACTGGAGGCCATGTGGCAGATCACCTGAACTCTTCACTCTAGAGTTTCACTGTCTGGACATAATGTTTATGACAAAATCCAGAGTCAGAGCTGTATTCTTACGTCATACCTCATAGGTTTAACTTAAAATCTATTTAGTTAAAATTTTTAAAGTAACCTTAATAGTTATTAGATTTTTTTAGATTATGAAAAAAAAATCTGTTTTTCTGTTTTAGTTTAAATAAAATATAGTACAGAAAAGTTTAAAGAAACATGTTAAACATTAACAGTAATCCCAGCACACAGAAATTACCACTTTTGCTATCTTGTGTACAGTAAGTCCCCTACTTATGAACGAGTTCTGTTCCAAGAGTGCATTCATAAGTCCATTTTGTTCGTTAAGTCCAACAAAGTTACCTAGGTACCCAAATAACACAATCGGCTATATAGTACTGTACTGTAGTAGATTTACAATACTTTCCACACAAATAATACATAAAAACACACACAAAAAACACTTTCAATCTTACCGTACAGTACCTTGAGAAGTGCAGTAGTACAGTACAACAGCCGGCATACAGGGGCTGGCATCAAGTGAACAGGCAAGAAGAGTTACTGACTGGAGGAGAGAGATGGGGTGGGAGATGGTAGAGCTGAAGGATAGTCAGGACTAGGAGACGGAAGGCAAGCTGCGATTTCACTCACACCTGACGTTGATGGCACGTGGTCTTGTTCCTTGCTGGATTCAATTCTACCTACCCTCTTGAAAAAACAATCCAGGGATGTCTGGGCAGTAGCTTTTTTTTTTCTCATCATAGATGACACAGTAGCACTGGATTGCACTCTGAACAGCTGCTGCAGCCTTCATGTACCATTCTATGTTCGGGTCCTGTGCCTCAAAAGTAACAGTGCCTCCTCAAATAAAGAAAATCCCCTTGCCATTTCTGGCATCGTAAATCTTTTTGGTTCTTCAGTTACTTCTTCTTCCTCTTGTCTCTCTTCATCCTTTCTCTGGGCCTCCAATGTCATCAGGTCTTCATTAGAAAGCTCCTCGTGTTGCACAGCGAGGAGTTCAGTGAAGTCGTCCTCTTGCAGATCTAGCTCCAGCTTCTCGCTGAGGGTCACTAAACTGCTGAAGACCTTTTTGGACTCCTCATCCACCTTCTCAAATCCACGAAAATCATGAACAAACTGTGGGCAAAGATTCTTCCAAACCCCATTCATGGTGACGGCTGTGAACTCGCGCCAAGCAAAGTCAATTTTTTTATGGCCTTGTAGATGTTATAGTCTTCCAAAATTGTTGCAAGATTGTTCCTGACTCATCACTTGCCTTTACTGCCTGATGAGAAGTGTGTCGTAAATAGTATTTCTTGAAAGTCACTACAACTCCCTGGTTCATAGGTTGGATGAGTGACATAGTATTCGGTGGCAGATGCACTACTTTGACGTTGGGATGAAAGTCGTCCATGAATGGGAGGTAGCCCAGAGCACTGTCGAGCAGCAAAAGAATGTTGGATGGAATGTCCTTCTCTAAGCAATTTGTCTCTACCTCTGGGAAAAAGTGGTGGAAAAACCAGTCCTGGAAAGTGACCTGTGTAACCCAGGGCTTGGGGTTACTCTTCCACACAACAGAAAGAGAGCCCTTGGCTATGTTTTTAAGGGCTCCTGGGTTCTCTGAATGATAAACTAAGAGAGGCTTCAGCTTCATATCACCAGAAGCATTGCCACCTAATAACAGAGTTAGCCTATCTTTTGCTGCTTTATAGCTTGGCATCAACTTTTCCTCCTTACTGATATAACTTTGATCTGTCATCCTCTTCCAATACATTCCTGTCTCATCCACATTAAAAACCTGCTCAGGTAAATATGTGCCTTCATCAATAATTTCTTGAAGCATTTCAGGAAATTCCCGGACAGCTACAGTATCTTACTCATTGCCTCGCCACTTACTTTTACATTGTGAAGTTTGGCTCTAGCCTTGAACCAATGAAACCAGCCATGGCTGGCATTAAAAATGCACCCTCTGATTCTTTGCCGTGTTTCTTCTTCAAGCCTTCATAAAGACTTTTAGCTTTCTCTTGAATCAGCATTAAGCTGAGTGGGATTCGAGCTGATGCTGATCCTGCATCCGCACACTGAGAAGTTTCTCCATCTCCTCCATCATTTTTCTTCTTCCATATTACTGTCTTCTTCTTAATCACTTTTTCAGTATTATTGTCGACTTCATCAGCACAGCAGACTTCACACGTTCCATGATCTTGTCCTTGTTCTTTAGAATTGGGCCAGTGGTTGAACGATTCATGTTATAAGAATGAACGACGTCTACCATCTTTTCGCCTTGCTCCACTCTCTCAATTGTTTTCACTTTTGTTTCCATCATTATTGGTGCTTCTTAGCAGTACGCAGCTACATCACCCCTGTTTTTATGCTTGCTTCTGGACATCCTGGGCTTGAAATAAAGATACTCTACTACTGTACTATGTACACTACTGTACAGTAAAGTACACAAAAGCACAACCACTTGTAGAGGATGCATGCATGTGACAATGTATGCCAGACACGTGAACTAACTTACATGATTGGACATGCGAACACATGTTTGCATCTTTGAAAGTCCACCACTTGAATGTTCATATGTAGGGAACTTACTGTATTTCATTCTAATCTTTTTTCTTTTGTGTGCATATGCGTGTAAATAAATTGCAAAATGAGAATCATTCTCTCTATGTAAAAATTCATATACTGCCCTTTTCATACTGATTGTTATTTCAAAGCCAGAGTTAACAAGTTTGGTTGTCTAAAATATTCAGAGCAGTTTAGAAGCAGCAAATTAGAAGAGAAATTTGAGGACCATTAAAAGGAGCCATGCTCTGAACTGTTAAATGAAAGTCTGAGAGTACAGCAAGTTCAAAAAATATTTGAGTGAATAAAATAATAAAAATCTCAGGATTAGAGGGAAACTCAGAACATGTAATTCAACCCTTGTGCAAATGTTTAATTCTTTCTAAGTCACCCTTGCTGAAGGGATACCTTAGTCACAAAAAGTACTTCCCAATGGAGCCCATTATGTTTTCACAGTTATTAAGTTAGTTGGGCAGTGCTAGTATCTGTAACAAATAATCTAGTCAAATAAAGTTAGTAAAGTTCAAAGTAGATTACCTGATCGGTAACAGGCTCCCTTCTGAGCACTGATTCAGGGTCCAGGCTTCTTCCATCTTTGACATCCAGCTTCCAGAGCTTTCAGAAGCACAAGCATTAAGCCAGTGGAAGGAGAAAGAGCATGGAAGATTGTACGAGAAGGGTATTAATGGACCAGGCCTGCAACAATAAATATCACATTCCATTGGTCAGAACTTGATCATATGGACACACCTAACTGCAAGGGAGGCTGGGAAATGTTGTCTAACTACATGTGCAGGATGAGGAGAAACAGGTTTGGTAAATGGCCAGCCAGTTGATGCCACAGTTTTATTCATCAGAAAGTTCATTCTCATGTTGAGCCAAAATTCCACATGGATTAGTTCTGATTCTGCCCCCAGGTCAACATAAAATAATTCTAATCTCTCTCCCACAGATAACCCTTCAAATGTTTAAAGAATGGTTTTATACCTCTCATATGTCTTCTTTTTCTTCCATACATATACCCCAAATTTCTTCAGTTTCTTCATGTGACATTACAATTAAAGCATAGTCATTTGGGGCCATTTGATATATAAATAAGCAAATTCACACATGTCAGTACTCTCCAAAAGCATGAATTTTTAGGCATAATAACTAATATGCATAATAAAAATTTTTAGTTATCTATAAATAATTTAAGCACACACTTAAAATATGTGTCACTGAAAAATTATTAAAATAGAAAGAATCCACTGCTTTAAAAAGGTAAGCTTCATGTAAAAAGATGTTGCCATGGGGCTTGTTTGCTCTATCTTAGTATCAGTTAAAGCACTTGTACTGTACATATCAGAATGGTAAAATGAGCCTGAGATAGAATTTTTCCTCCATATGTTCCTATGTGCAGATTTAGAAACTAGTCCAGGTCTCTTTAAACCCTCAGTCAAATCAAAGATAAACGTGGGGTCAGACAGAAAAAATGGGAAAGGAGATATGTTTGAGGAGTGCATTTGCCTTGCTGTGAGTCTCTACCTGGTCTCCTATGAAGCAGAAGTACAGTTACAATCTTCTTACCTCAATCCTAGTGAGGGAATCTTCCAGGGCACCACTTGGAGACATTTTATGTGTCCTCTGCAGTCAGAAGATGTCATGGAGAAAACCGGTATCTAAGAAAGCAAAAGAGAACATGTGGGCTAAGTAGAAGGTAGGAAAGAGGTTGACTGATTAGTGTAGGGACCCAGAATCAGGAGAGCACTGCTACGTTGGGACCAGCTTTTATTCCAGAGTTTATCAGGGCAAACAATGCAGGAATGTTTTCTATAGATGGTGGGGGTCACATAGGACAGTATCAGTACAGCATCTTCTTGGGTCCTACTCAATAAAGTGACGTGGAGGAGTAAGAAGATACCTGGAAACTGAAAAAGTTATCACAAGTCTTACCACCTAGAATAAGGATGAATCTTCCTAGGTCAAAAGAAATGGAAGAAGGTGCCATCAGTACAGCACCTTCACAGAGCCCACAAAAGCACTCCAAGAGAAAGTTAACCTAAATTAGTTGTCAGGCCCAATTTAACCATGTTCCAGGGCCATAGGACAAAAAGATACACAGCCAAATAAAAACCCCTTATCTCACCTCCCCTCCATACTGGTTCCATTTGGGTATTTGGAAAATTCACTAATGTGGAGCACTTGCCTCCCAGATGATTCCAGATAAAAGGGATTTCGTGTAGCTCCAGGATGTGTGACATGAAATGGATAAGTAGGAACATCCTTGTATTAAAACAGGATTGGCTATTTTTAGGTAACAAATAACCCCAGAAACCTTAGTAGTCTTACACATAAAAGTTTATTTCTCACTCATGTGTCCTTTAGGTCAGACAGGTTTTCAAGGCTGTTCCCTTCCAAGCGGGGATCCAGGCCCTTTCCAATTTGTGGTTACACGATCTGGAAAAAATAGCTTCCAAAGATGCAAAAGGGAGAATTGCAGAGATGACACCCACTCTCAAATACTGCTGTGTCACAGACTACACAGACTACTGTCCAGAATTAGTCATTTGGATCCCCTTAACTGTAAGTGCCTGGGACATGTTCCTTTGTGCCCAGGAAAGAAAGGAAAGCTGGATATGGTGAGCACTAATTATCTCCATCATAAACTTCCTGAATGGCTACTGCAGTGTGGATAAGAAGGACATTTAATGTTACATCACTGGAAGGGTCATAATGTCCATGATCCTTCCTGGCTGGAGATAATTTTTAGCTCAGGTCCCTCTTGGGAAGTGACTCTTCTCACCAAAGGGACAGACATGCAATAATACACTATAGTGAAGATATACAACTTGAAGAGTGAACACACATATAGAGAGGTGAGAACAGTCAGGTTACCAAGAATGCTGCAGGTTTAAGTATTATAGACATTCATTATTGTTGGGTTAACAAATATTAGTGACTGGTAAGTTGCATCGTATGTTTGAAGGAACATTCTCTGAGGAAATCTATGAGGAAAATTAATATTTGATGCACATATTAAGGATCAGCATTAAACAGAGACATATGCAAATGATGATGAGTGTCTTAAAAGATCAAAAATAAATCTAGTCATTATAATAATACTGGTTACTAGATGCCCAACAGTGGGCAAGATGTTTTATAAACATTTTATCCTTACTGCAAAACAAAGAATGTTTTATTATCCCCATTTTATGGATGAAGAAAGAAGAGATGAAGAAAGACCATATGAATTAGGATTCTTATAGTTGCAAGCAACAGAAACTCTTTTACTTAAACAATATGGAAATGCAATATCTCACTTAGCAGCAAATCCAGAGGACCAGAGATAGGGCAAACTCCAGGGATTAAGTTTTTATTGTGTTACCAGGACCCCAAGTTTTCTTCCATATTTTCATTCTGCCACCTACAGCATCAGTCAATTCCCCTTTTGGTCATAAGATGGCCACCACCAGGAAATGCTTCCTAATTAACATCCGGAAGGAGAAAGAAACTTGTTTTCCCTTTCTCAGAAGCCACCTGTTTCCCATTAGACTAGTGGTTCTCAACTGGCAATAATTATTCCTCCCAAAGGAAATTTGGCAGTGTCTGGAGACATTCTTGGTTGTTATGACAGGAAGCAGAGGCATTACTAGCATCTAGTGGGTAGGGAGGTTACTGCTGCAGGATAGGCACAGGGTAACCTCCCACAACAAAGCATTATTCAATACAAAGTATCAGTAGTGCTGAGGTTGAGAAACTTGTGTTAGACTAAAGCTTCATCAGGCCAAGAAGCACATCTGTGCTCACCAGTGTATCCCCAGCATATAGCAGAGTGCCTGACACATAGAAAGTAAGTGATAAATATTTGCTTAAAGAATTGATGAAATAAATTTGATCCTCATGATGGTTCTTTGGTATATGCAGGGTATCATTATTCTCTTTTTTTGCAAAAAAAAAAAAAAAGGATATTTAGGTTAAGAGAGCTTAAGTGCCTAACTCAAAATCAAAAAGTCACAGAATCAAGGTTCAAATTCAACTCTTCCAAAAATGTCCAATAGTATTCTTTCCTCTTCTAGTAATAACATTTGCTAGTAGTATTCTTTCTTTCCTCTTTTCCATGCTTCTCTAAGACTACCCTCAGCTAGATTCCAAGAAGCCAAGACTCAGGTTGCTACATACAGATCATTTGGTTCCCAAAGCCAAGTTGCCTCAGCCTTATACAACCTTTCTCTAGATACAGCCCCACACTCAACTTGAAAACCATTATTAGAGTCTATCTACATTGAAAGCCACTGGCCTTGGCCCCAGAGACTGTGAAGCTACTATAGTCTTGTTCTTTAAAGCTGGCCTGAGGTCTCAACTACACCTACAACTTTAGCTAAAGTTTTTGGAGCTGCTATTCTTGCTAACTTCCCTTCTCTCTGCTACTGGAAATCATTTGATAGTTTGAATGATGGGAAACTGGGGCAAGTTGTTCACTCCCTTGATCTGATTCTGGGGGTTCCCATAAAAACACCTTATAAGAGCTTAGGTGAGTGTCCGGGATCTGGGTCAATTGAAGATATCAAACATTGGAATATTCCTGATGATTAGAAAGATCCTTCAAGACAGGATTGCTGAGAGCAGAGGCTTTTAATTCTCCTGTGTTTTGTCATCCCAGCCTTTCCCAAGAGACTGCTGGTATGATAGGACAGTGTATATAAATTTTCCATTGCAGAGTAGGCATTAAATAGATGTTCCCTTCCTGTATCTCTTTTCATCCTTGGACTTATAATTCCCAGTGTAGTTTTAGAACCAAATAATAAAGTTTGGGGTGGTGCAGAAACACTGTTTTTAATGGTGTTGAAGAGAGGTGCCTATAAAATGAGACTTATAATGAAGTGACCTAGCTGATACCTTTCTCTTCATGTTTACTTGATTAGTCCATGGTTTTATGAAAACATAGAAACTAATGTTTAAAAGAGAACTTGGAGAAAGAGGATAGCCTCTTTAAATGGTCATAAAGACAGGGATGCTACCCAAGAGATATAATTGAATCAGTTAATAGGCATTTATGGATACATTTTGTGTGACACTGCGTTGGATACTCTGGATGCCTCAGAAAAGACTTAGAGTTCGGTCCCATCTTCAGAAGCCTACAATACTTGTAACTTAAAATCTCATAGAGATAAAAGACCTGTACTCAGAAAACTATAAGACACTGAAGAAAGAAATCAAAGATGACACAAACAGATGGGAGATATACCATGTTCTTGGATTGGAAGAATCAATATTGTGAAAATGACTATAATACCCAAAGCAATCTACAGATTCAATGCAATCCCTATCAAATTACCAATGGCATTTTTCACAGAATTAGAACAAAAAATTTTACAATTTGTATGGAAACACAAAAGACCCGAATAACCAATACAATCTTGTGAAAGAAAAACGGAGCTGGAGGAATGAGGCTCCCTGACTTTTCAGACTATACCACAAAGCTACAGTAATCAAGACAGTATGGTAATGGCACAAAACCAGAAATACAGATCAATGGAACAGGATAGAAAGCCCAGAGATAAACCCATATACATAAGGTCACCTAATCTATAATAAAGGAGGCAAGAATATACAGTGGAGAAAAGACAGTCTCTTCAATAAGTGTTGCTGGGAAAACTGGACAGCTACATGTAAAAGAATGAAATTAGAAAACTTTTTAACACCATACACAAAAATAAACTCAAAATGGATTAAAGACCTAAATGTAAGACTGGACACTATAAAACACTTAGAGGAAAACATAAGAAGAACACTCTGACACAAACCACAGCAACATCTTTTTGACCCACCTCCTACAGTAATGAAAATAAAAACAAAAATAAACAAATGGGACCTAATGAAACTTAAAACTTTTGCACAGCAAAGAAAACCATAAATGAGATGAGAAGACAACCCTCAGAATGGGTGAAAATATTTGCAAAGGAAGCAACTGACAAAGGATTAATCTCCAAAATATACAAGCAGCTTATGCAGCTCAACATCAAAAAAAAAAAAAAAAAAAAAGAACAACCCAATGCAAAAACTAGTGAAAGACCTAAATAGACATTTCTCCAAAGACATACAGAAGGCCAAGAGACACATGAAAGGATGCTCAACATCACTAATTATTAGAGAAATGCAGACCAAAACTACAATGAGATATCACCTCACACTGGTCAGAATGGCCATCATCAAAAAATCTACAAACAATAAATGCTGGAGAGGGTGTGGAGAAAAGAGATCCTTCCTGTCCTGTTGGTAGGAATGTAAATTGATGCAGCCACTGTGGAGAACAGTATGGAGCTTCCTTAAAAAACTAAAAATAGCATTACCATATGACCCAGAAATCCCACTACTGGGCATATACCCTGAGATAACCATAATTCAAAAAGACACATGCACCCCAATGTTCATTGCAGCACTGTTTACAATAGCCAGGACATGGAAGCAACCTAAATGTCCGTCCACTGATTGATGAATGGATAAAGAAGATGTGGTGCATATATATAATGGAATATTACTCAGCCATAGAAAGGAATGAAAATTGGGTCATTTGTAGAGACATGGATAGACCTAGAGTCTGTCATACAGAGTGAAGTAAGTAAGTCAGAAAGAGAAAAACAAATATTGTGTATTAACACATATATGTGGAATCTGGAAAAATGGTACAGATGAACCTATTTGCAAGGCAGGAATAGAGATTCAGACATAGAGAACAGACATGTGGATGGGTGGCAGGAATCAGGGTGGGATAAATTGGGAGATTGGGATTGACATATATACACTACCATGTGTAAAACAGATAGCTAGTGGGAACCTGCTGTATAGCGCAGGGAGCTCAGCTCGGTGCTCTGTGGTGACCTAGATGGGTAGGATGGGGGGTGGGGTGGGAGGAGGGTCCAAGAGGGAAGGGATATGTGTATACATATAGCTGATTCACTTTGTTGTACAGCAGAAACTAACACCACATTGTAAAGCACCTATACCCCAACTAAAAAAAATATATCATAGGTTGTACAAGATACAAACATCGGTAAAACTAAATACTAAATGTCCATAATTTATAACAATCTATTACAACCCCCAAAGAGAAGTCTCAAGACAATATAGAAGGAATGGACGAATATAGGGTAGTAGAAATTAACTGTAAACAAATTAGTACAAAATGGAGATTGCTGTAAATTGGTTTCATTTGAGGTTTCAGAACTTAGATCAGATATGAGATAATCCTTAAAGAATGCATAGGATTTAGGTAAAATCATTTACAGCATATTACTCAGGCCAGTTTACCCCAAATGAAGAATTTGTTAATGGGAATAGAAGTTGATTTATTTTACTAGCTTCCAAAACATACAGAAATCTAAGAAATTATTCAATTTGTGATATTTTCTTTTTGAATTGAGATTACTGAAAACTCAATAGCCAGGACATGGAAGCAACCAAATGTCCATCAACAAGTGAATGGATAAAGAAGATGTGACACATATATACAATGGAATATTACCCAGCCATAAAAAGAAACAAAATTGAGTTACTTGTAGTGAGGTGGATGGACCTAGAGTCTGTCATACAGAGTGAAGTAAGTCAGAAAGAGAAAAACAAATATTACATGCTAACACATACATATGGAATCTAACAACAACAACAAAATTATACTAATGAACCTAGTGACAGGGTAGGAATAAAGACGTAGACATAGAGAATGGACTTGAGGACACAGGGAGGGGAAAGGGTAAGCTAGGACAAAGTGAGAGAGTGGCATGGACATATATACACTACCAAATGTAAAATAGATAGCTGGTGGGAAGGAGCCGCATAGCACAGGGAGATCAGCTTGGTGCATTGTGACAACCTAGAGGGGTGGGATAGGGAGGGTGGGAGGGAGAAGCAAGAGGGAGGGAATATGGGGATATATGTATGCATATGGCTGATTCACTTTTCTGTACAACAGAAACTAACACAGTTTTGTGAAGCAAATATACATCAATGAAGGTATATTAAAAAAACCCAGAAATCTCAAGGTAAAAACAAATACATACATACACACACACACACACACACACACATATATCCTATTGCATTATTCCCTAGGATTCATTCTACATAATGCTTATGATCTAGATGGATATAAAATCTCAAGGAGATCTTGAGTTAATAGTGCCAGTCTGTAGTTCTGAGCCACTAGTAGCCAAATTTTAGCACTTCCCTAACTCCAAGTTCTTTCTGTCACTCACAATGTCTAAATGTCACATTGTGACAATGTCACAATGTCTTGGTTTTACTCCTTTAACCACTGGTACCTGTCCCTTCATTTCACCCCCAACCTGTTGATCTCTCCCCTCTGCAGCCACAGTGATCTTTCTAACGCTCAAACCTGAACATATCACTACCTTGATTAATGTTATTAATGGTTTCCCATAGCTTGTGGCAAGTTATATATATTCCTATGGATAATTGAAACATTCCAAGTGTAGTTCTAAAGAATTGATTTCCAGATATCTAACTTCCATTCGTACTCTTTTCTGAAATATGAAAAGGCACCCATGGCTAGAATCCCTTTCAACACTTTCCTTCTTTCTACTTTCCCTAAAATAGCCAAACATCATATTATTCTAAATTGCTATGGGAAATTCCCTAGGTTATAAACACCTTCAGTGTAGCACACAAAAAGAGCAATTTGAAATATTGGTGTGGATATGGAGAAAGTGAGTATCTTTAATGAGTGGATAAAAAATTCTATTCCAACTTTGGCAGGTTCCTGTTCCTTGTTTGCAAACATAGATGAAGAAATTAAGAGAACTCAAATTGGAAACTGACTATAAAACAAAGCCTGATAAAGAATCATTATATAATTTTTAGCACATAGCTCATAAAGAATTACAAGAATTGAGTGACATTTCTATCACAAAACTCTTTCCATTTCCATCTACTTACTTACAGGAAAGATTCCTCAAGCATCTAAATCTTTAAAAATGAAAAAAAATTGCAATAGAATTGATGCCTGTTCTTGACTCATTCTAGCAAATATTAGTATTTTCCACAAATTTTTAAACTAACTTTTTTAAAAGGCACTATCCTTTATGTTAAGAGATTCAGTGCCAATGGAATTTTAATATTTATGCTTAGTATTTATCAAAATGTGTAATATATTTATGTCATTTGACAAGCAGTTGAACAGATATTAATTTTGGACAGGTTTACAAATCACATATGTTTGTTGCTAATTTGGAAAAATGTTTTCATTTTAAAATTTGTTTCTGAATTTCAGGATTTGCGGTCAGAGATTAAGAAATGTTCTTATGCTAACACTTATAAGAATAGCTCAATTAAGAAAAATAATTCTATAAAGATTTATTGTTCTAGATATTATTTAAAATGTTAAAATATTTTTCTTTTAGGAAAATGTGATGGAGAGAGTGATCAATGAAATGTTTCATGAATGAAAGTAACTAAAGATAAAATTCTGAACAGGACCACACTTCTGTATAAGCGTTTCACACAAATGGAATAATTGTCCCCATGTTTAATCATCTTAAAAGAAGCCAGTTCTAGGGCAAGCAGGAAGGGTTCAAATGATGGCCTTCTAAATTGTTTGGAGAGCATCTTTCTCTTGCTCATAGAGATGTTACCTGTTTGCCACATAACTAAGCATACTCTGAGACATGTACATGTTGAGGATAATTAGAGTAGTCCCAGTAGTGATGGAGGTGGCAGAGAAAAGTGCCTCCTTACAAAAGGAAGCAGACCTGGAGCCGGGTAAGGCTGCAACCTGAAAAGAAAGCCTGAATTTGGGTCTGTGACTATGAGCTGTATGAGTAGCTACTTTTAGTAGCAAAGAAACATTGCCCTCTGTGTCTCTTCACTGTCAGTTTTAATAAGCTCTCTCTTCTTTTAGAATGTATAACTCTTTAAGATCCTAGATTAATTTAAAATAAGCAAAAGGGCAATTTGGCTGGGATCACCAAAGATCTAAGAAAAGACTGGCAATGTAACAGCCCAAGCTTATTTCAGAAGAATATTACTTGAATCAGGTTTTACAGAACACCCTATTCACAGCACAGAATAACATAATCCTCCAAATTTCAGTACCTCCTGATATAAAACCACACACATTATACAATGGGTTAAAGTGAGAGTAGAGGAAATATTACCAGGCATTTGGGGACAAGTTAATTATCAATGCAACCTTCATTCTTTTCACTGATATATATATCTGTGGACCTCAGTTTCTTCATTGGCAAAATGGAGATAATGGCAATCATACCACTTTCATAGGTCTGATAGTGGGAATTAAAAGAGACAATGTATGCAAAATACTTAAAATGACATCTAGAATGTGTTAAACATTCATTAAAGCTATTGGCAAAAATAACACCTTAGCAACTCACAGATTATTCATGATTTAAATCATTTGTGAGCTGCCTCAAAGGTCTCTAACATGGAGAAACAAGGAATTTTCCTGGAGCACTTATTTGAATGATGACCTGGGAATGATTTACTAAGCTTAGAAAGCCATTGATCCAGTGAGACTAACTGATCCCTCTTGCTCTGATGTTTTGCTCTAGAGATATTTTTGAAATACCAAAAGGAAATGATTTATTCAAAGGATGAATGATTAGATTAAGTAAGATCTATCTATTAGAGAGATTAAAACAAACAAAAGCCTTCCATTCATGGTCTCTGGAGGCAGACAGAACAAGGCTCAAATTCTAATTCTTCCTCTCACTAGCTATCTGCCATGCCATTGGGAAGGTACTTAAACTCTCTGGTCCTCAGTTTTGTTACCTGTAAAATGGAGATAATAACATCTATCTCATAAGGTGTTGTACAGATAAAAGAAATACTGCATTTACTCTGCTTAACATGGCACCTGGCACAAGGTAAGAGCTCAACAAATGACTGTAATTCTTACCTATCTGTATTTCCATGTCCATTTCCCTTTTGAAGTAACTTGGCCTTTAAAACCCTACTTAAACATTCCCTCTTTTATATACAGCTGTGCATGGGAAACTAGGCAAGAAGTCTGCATCTAAGATGAGAATTGAGTATTAAAAGGTAGAACAGCACCCTCCTGAGGAAAAAGCAAATTTGGCAGCCACTGTCAGCTCAGGAGTCACTAGAAGACAGCTGCATCTTAGGGAGCGAGAGTTGGGGATGGAAGGTTCAGTTTGGCTCTCACTTGCCCTGAGACCAGAACTAGCTACATAATAAACAGGGCCTAGTGCAGCATGAAAATGTGGCACGCCCTGTTCAAAAATTATCCAGAATTTCAAGACAGCAATAGCAGAGCATTAAACCAAGCATGGGACCCTTTGAGCTGTGGGGCTGTGTGTGACCGCACAGGTTACATGCCCATGAACCTGGCCTTGCCTAGAAGCATCTCTCCTTACTTTTACTCTTGGAGAAACAGGATTTAGTTCTTATTATTGAAATCAATAAGTCTCATGTATTGTCTTGAGTCAATAATACTTAGTTTCAATTTGGGACTTCGCTTGGAGGCATATTTAGAATGGCTCCATTTCCTTTTGTAGGGTGATTTTGTTCTGTAAATAAACTCTATGTGCATTCTCCTTTTAGCACTGTATATTCACACATCTTAGGAGGAATAAAATATCTCCATAAATATAATTACTTTTAGAATTTATTTCCTTTTAAATGCCTTCCTAAATGGAAGATACCAAATTTGCCATAATGGCTACCTCTGAGGAGGAAGGGAAGTGAAGAGACTTGGGGTGAACATGTGGGAAAAGTTTCAACTGTAACTAAAATATTTCTTTCCCAAATCTAAAGATATTTGAAATTTTAATAAAGCTGGGTGATAAGTACACATATATTAATGTATTAAACTCTATAAGCTTTTGCAATAATTTTTGCAATATTTTACAACAAAAGTATTTCCAAAAGATCCTAAACCAGATAAATGATTATTTTTAAATTTAATTTGGGGGAGTTAAGACAAGAATTTAAATTCCAGTTATGCCATGCAGCATGGTTCATGACCTGGAACATCTTACCTTAACTCCCTATGCTTCCTTCCATTCTCTTCTTATAAGTTAAGAATGTTGAGCGTAAGGTATGTTTAAGAGCCTTAATAAAGGCTCTTAATCTTTATCTCTATGATACAAGGAATATATTTGGAATATAATTTGAAATGCAGTATAATTTAGGAATGTTGATTCATGAGGATAATTGCTTGTGAAGTGGTGGAGCAAGGTGGTAAAACTTCATTTAACTTAAATTCCAACTGAAAAGAGCTCTCCAACACATAAATACTTTTCCTTCTATGAGATTCCTTTTTAAGCATAGCTTTAGCAATCTCTTATAGTCATTTGGCCAAAATATTGCCTATTGATTTGACACAGGATTAAAAACTCAAATGCCTATAAGTGAACTGATAAGTAACTTGGTAAAAGAGGCCAAGTGAGGCACGAGGGAGTGGTGGGGACTGTGGTAAACTGGAGCGAGTGTGTCTTGTTTGATGGGGCAGTCAGCACTCAACTTCACTGTATTATTCCTGTATGTCAGTTTGAGCCCAATATTGACAAAACTTTCCATTTTTCAAGAGAAGGTGGAAACTGGACTTTTATGCGATTCCTTCCATTTTTATCTGTTGACAACTAATCCAAACTTTTAAAAAGTGTATTGTCCCTCAGATAAAAATTTGTCAATGGGCTTGATTTATTCATGGTTCTAGTGCTGTACTGGCCTAGACCTATGGGCTAAAATGTGAGTATTGGTCTTTATGCTTAGTTCTGAGGTTTTTAGTAATATTACTATTGCACCTAGTGGAATCCTGGCTGTTATCTACTGACTCCCAGGTTATCACCCCATCTCTGCATTTTTTGGGCAATTTCAGTCCCTGGCTCACTCTCATGCTCTCCATACTACTTATATCTTAACTCTTGGTGATCTCAATATATGTATATATGAAGCTTTCACAGCATGGCTGCTCACAACTTTAATGTTCTTCTCCCCATGATCTTGCTGTCCACCCTACCTCAGCCTCCTCACTCCCCAAGTCAAACTGTAGACCTTGTCAAGATTGTTACCTGCAACCCAGCCATCATACCATTCCACTCTGATCTCCATCTTTTATCTTTTCAGCTCATTTTCTCTACCCTGACAGCTGGTTCGGTTCCAATGATCTTTGACTCTTCAAATCATCGCCAATCAATTGATCATCTATCTTATCACTATTTCTCATGGTTCAATATCTCCTCTTTCTTCCTATCCAGCTTAAAACTCCAAGGTCAATGTTTGTAGTCACTTGCACAAATCAAATCTCTTGGCCATCTCTCTCATCATCTTACCTGCAGGCAAAACTACAACCCTGGCTAAATCCAATTCTCCTCTATTCCATACCCACATCTCAGCTGGAGGTGCCTAGGGGAAAACATTCAACCGTGCTGACAGAAATCACCTTAAAATATTGACCAAGAACCTCAAGTGGGTCCTTCATGCTTCCAGACAATTGTCCTATATCTCCCTAGTTACCATGAGCAATGTGTGGTAAATGCTAGTAGTAAGAGGTGTATATGTACAATGTATAAAAAACAGATGAATGTTTAAAATTAGAAAGTAGTGAAAAGATTATGAATATTGCAAATGGGTGAATTTGCAGTATGGTGAGAAGGAAAGCTTCTGAAAGGACAGAGATTAGATCATGCCATTGATAACGAATACGGTGCTTCAGCAAGATATGAAGAAGGTTATGAGCAAAATGTATAACCTTCTACATGTGTGGCTAGAGAGTCAGCATCCATGTTGGAAGCCCACTAGTCCAATATTCATTCAGGAGAAGGTGCAAAGTTTGTTACAAGAGTAAAGACTAAACAAGTTGAAAAGGCTCTTGATGGAAAGAAGTTCTAGTGCAGCTCTTGAATGTGCAACGTTTCAACATCTACTGGAATCTAAATATCAAAGGAGTGATGAGGAAGCAAACAGACACAGGGGCATTCTGTGCTTGCCTTGGAGATTATCAGGGTGGGGCGTCTGTGTGTGGGGGTGTATCGGGGAGGTTTGGTGATCAACAGGCTTTGCTAATTTTTAATGTAGATGAAACTGATCTATTTTGGGAAAAGTTCCCTGAGACAACATCCAACTTGAACTTGGCTTTAAAACTGTGAAGGGACAAATCATACCTCACTTTAGTTAGAACTGCATCAAGGAAATACATGTAAAAACCCCTTCCAACATTTTTTTTTTTTTTTTTTTTTTCAGTACGCGGGCCTCTCACTATTGTGGCCTCTCCCATTGCGGAGCACAGGCTCCGGACGCGCAGGCTCAGCGGCCATGGCTCACGGGCCCAGCCGCTCCGCGGTATGTGGGATCTTCCCGGACCAGGGCACGAACCCACGTCCCCTGCATCAGCAGGCGGACTCTCAACCACTGCGCCACCAGGGAAGCCCCCAACATTTTAAAGTTATAAACAAGTGGGTTCGGAAATAGCCTTTGGAACCTAACCTGATTTATATTTTTAAAAAGTAAAGCTTCTTTTTAAAAAATATTTATTTCTAAAATTTTTTTTTAATTTTTGAGTTTTTTTAATTTATTTTTTTATACAGCAGGTTCTTATTACTCATCATTTTTTTAATACACATCAGTGTATACACGTTAGTCCCAATTGCCCAATTCATCACACTATCACCCCCATACCCCAGCCGCTTTCCCCCCTTGGTGCCCATACATTTGTTCTCTACATCTGTGTCTCAATTTCTGCCCTGCAAACTGGTTCGTATGTACCATTTTTCTAGGTTCCACATATATGCGTTAATGTACGATATTTGTTTTTCTCTTTCTGACTTACTTCACTCTGTATGACAATCTCTGGATCCATCCACATTTCAACAAATGACCCAATTTCGTTCCTTTTTTTTTTTTTTTTTTTTTTTTTTTTTTTTTTTTTTGCTGTATGCGGACCTCTCACTGCTGTGGCCTCTCCCGTTGCGGAGCACAGGCTCCGGACGCGCAGGCCTAGCGGCCATGGCTCACGGGCTTAGTTGCTCCGCGGCATGTGGGATCTTCCCGGACCAGGGCACGAACCCGTGTCCCCTGCATCGGCAGGCGGATTCTCAACCACTGCGCCACCAGGGAAGCCCAATTTCGTTCCTTTTTATGGCTGAGTAATATTCCATTGTATATATGTACCACATCTTCTTTTTCTTTTTTTTAACATCTTTATTGTAGTATAATTGCTTTACAATGGTGTGTTAGTTTCTGCTTTACAACAAAGTGAATCAGTTATACATATACATATGTTCCCGTATCTCTTCCCTCTTGCATCTCCCTCCCTCCCACCCTCCATATCCCACCCCTCTAGGTGGTCACAAACCACCTAGCTGATTGCCCTGTGCCATGCGGCTGCTTCACACTAGCTATCCACCCTATGTTTGGTAGTGTATCTATGTCCATGCCACTCTCTCACTTCATCACAGCTTACCATTCCTCCTCCCCATATCCTCAAGTCCATGCTCTATTAGGTCTGTGTTTTATTCCCATCCTACCCCTAGGCTCTTCATGACATTTTTTTTGTCTTAGATTCCATATATATGTGTTAGTATATGGTATTTGTTTTTCTCCTTCTGACTTACTTCACTCTGTGTGACAGACTCCAGCTCCATCCACCTCACTACAGATAACTCAATTTCGTTTCTTTTTATGGCTGAGTAATATTCCATTGTATATATGTACCACATCTTCTTTATCCAACCATCTATGGATGGGCATTTAGGTTGCTTCCATGACCTGGCTATGGTAAATAGTGCTGCAATGAACATTGGGGTGCATGTGTCTTTTTGAATTATGGTTTTCTCTGGGCATATGCCCAGGAGTGGGATTGCTGGATCATACAGTAATTTTATTTTTAGTTTTTTAAGGAACTTCTGTACTGTTCTCCATAGTGCCTGTATCAATTTACATTCCCACCAACAGTACAAGAAGGTTTCCTTTTCTCCACACTCTCTACAGTATTTGTTGATTGTAGATTTTCTGATGATGCCCATTCTAATTGGTGGAGGTGATACCTCATTGCAGTTTTGATCTGTATTTCTCTAATAATTAGTGATGTTGAGCAGCTTTTCATGAGCTTCTTGGCCATCTGTATGTCTGCTTTGGAGAAATGTCTATTTAGGTCTTCTGCCCATTTTTGGATTGGGGTGTTTGTTTTTTTAATATTGAGCTGCATGAGCTGTTTATATATTTTGGAGATTAACCCTTTGTCCATTGATTTGATTCCAAATATTTTCTCTCATCCTGAGGGTTGTCTTTTCATCTTGTTTATGGTTTCCTTTGCTGTGCAAAAGCTTTGAAGTTTCATTAGGTTCCATTTGTTAATTTTTTTTTATTTCCATTACTCTAGGAGGTGGATCAAAAAAGATCTTGCTGTGATTTATGTCAAAGAGTGTTCTTCCTATGTTTTCCTTTAAGAGTTTTAGAGTGTTTGGTCTAACATTTAGGTCTCGAATCCATTTTAAGTTTCTTTTGTGTATAGTGTTAGGGTGTGTTCTAATTTCATTCTTTTACATGTAGCTGTCCAGTTTTCCCAGCATCACTTATTGAAGAGACTGTCTTTTCTCCATTGTATATTCTTGCCTCCTTTGTCATAGATTAGTTGACCATAGGTGTGTGGGTTTATCTCTGGGCTTTCTATCTTGTTCCATTGATCTCTGTTTCTGTGTTTGTGCCAGTACCATATTGTCTTGATTACTGTAGCTTTGTAGTCTAGTCTGAAGTCAGGGAGTCTGATTCCTCCAGCTCTGTTTTTTTTCCCTACAGACTGCTTTGGCTATTCGGGGTCTTTTTTGTCTCCATACAAATTTTAAGATGATTTGTTCTAGTTCCATAAAAAATGTAATTGGTAATTTGATAAGGATTGTATTGAATCTGTACATTGCTATGGGTAGTATAGTCATTTCACAATATTGATTCTTCCAATCCAAGATCATGGTATATCTCTCCATCTGTTGGTATCATCTTTAATTTCTTTCATCAGTGTCTTATAATTTTCTGCATACAGGTCTTTTGTCTCCCTAGGTAGGTTTATTCCTAGGTATTTTATTCTTTTTGTTGCAGTGGTAAATGGGAGTGTTTCCTTTATTCCTCTCTCAGATTTTTCATCATTAGTGTATAGGAATGCAAGAGATTTCTGTGCATTAATTTTGTATCCTGCAACTTTACCAACTTCATTGATTAGCTCTAGTAGTTTTCTGGTGGCATCTTTAGGATTCTCTATGTATAGTATCATGTCATCTCCAAACAGTGACAGTTTTATTTCTTCTTTTCCAATTTGTATTCTATTTATTTCTTTTTCTTCTCTGATTGTCGTGGCTAGGACTTCCAAAACTATGTTGAATAATAGTGGTAAGAATGGACATCTTTGTCTTGTTCCTGACTTAGAGAAATGCTTTCAGTTTTTTACCATTGAGATTGATTTTTGCGGTAGGTTTGTCATATATGGCCTTTATTATGTTGAGGTAGGTTCCCTCTATGCCCACTTTCTGGAGAGTTTTTATTATAAAGCGGTGATGAATTTTGTCAAAAGATTTTTCTGCATCTATTGAGATGATCATATGGCTTTTATTCTTCAATTTGTTAATATGGTGTATCACATTGATTGATTTGTGTATATTGAAGAATACTTGCATGTCTGGGATAAATCCCACTTGATTGTGGTGTATGATCCTTTTAATATGTTGCTGGATTCTGTTTGCTAGTATTCTGTTGAGGATTTTTGCATCTATATTCATCAGTGATATTGGTCTGTAATTTTCTTTTTTTTGTAGTATCT
Organism: Kogia breviceps; assembly: GCF_026419965.1. Lineage (NCBI taxonomy): Eukaryota > Metazoa > Chordata > Mammalia > Artiodactyla > Physeteridae > Kogia > Kogia breviceps. The sequence goes on along the minus strand of NC_081310.1, from coordinate 144,996,278 downwards.
TTGTCTGGTATTGGTATCAGGTGCTGGTGGCCTCATAGAATGAGTTTGAGAGTGTGCCTTCCTCTCCAATTTTTTGGAGGAGTTTGAGAAGGATGGGTGTTAGCTCTTCTCTAAATGTTTGATAGAATTCACCTGTGAAGCCATCTGGTCCTGTTCTTTTGTTTGTTGGAAGATTTTAAATCACAGTTTCAATTTCATTACTTATGATTGGTCTGTTCATATTTTCTGTTTCTTCCTGGTTCAATCTTGGAAGGTTATACCTTTCTAAGAATTTGTCCATTTTTTCCAAGTTGTCCATTTTATTGACATAGAGTTGCTTGTAGTAGTCCCTTAGGATGCTTTGTATTTCTGTGGTGTCTGTTATAACTTCTCCTTTTTCATTTCTAATTTTATTGATTTGAGTCCTCTCACACTTTTTCTTGATGGGTCTGGCTAATGGTTTATCAATTTTGTTTCTCTTCTCAAAGAACCAGCTTTTAGTTTTATTGATCTTTGTTATTGTTTTCTTTGTTTCTATTTCATTTATTTCTGCTCTGATTTTTAAGATTTTTTTCCTTCTGCTAACTTTGGGTTTTGTTTGTTCTTATTTCACTAGTTCCTTCAGATGTAAGGTTAGATTGTTTACTTGAGATTTTTCTTGTTTCTTGAGGTAGGCTTGTATAGCTATAAACTTCCCTCTTAGAACTGCTTTTGCTGCATCCCATAGGTTTTGGGTTGCTGTGTTTTCATTGTCATTTGTTTCTAGGTATTTTTTTTCTTGCGGTACACGGGCCTCTCACTGTTGTGGCCTCTTCCGTTGTGGAGCACAGGCTCTGTACGTGGAGGTTCAGCTGCCATGGCTCACGGGCCTAGCTGCTCTGTGGCATGTGGGATCTTCCCAGACCGGGGCATGAACCCGTGTCCCCTGCATCGGCAGGCGGACTCTCAACCACTGCGCCACCAGGGAAGCCCCTGTTTCTAGGTATTTTTTGGTTCCCACCTTGATTTCTTCAGTGATCTCTTGGTTACTTAGTAATGTATTGTTTAGACTCCATGTGTTTGTGTTTTTTTACATTTTTTCCCTGTAATTCATTTCTAATCTCATAGTGTTATGGTCAGAAAAGATGTTTGATATGATTTCAACTTTCTTAAATTTACTGAGGCTTGATTTGTCATCCAAAGTGTGATCTATCCTGGACAATATTCCATGCACACTTGAGAAGAAAGTGTAATCTACTGGTTTTGGATGGAATGTCCTATAAATATCAATCAAATCTATCTGGTCTGTTGTGTCATTTAAAGCTTCTGTTTCCTTATTTATTTTCATTTTGGATGATCTGTCCGTTCGTGTTAGTGAGGTGTTAAAGTCCCCAACTTTTGTTGGATTACTGTCGATTTCCTCCCTTAGAGTTGTTAGGAGTTGCCTCATGTATTGAGGTGCTCCTATGTTGGGGGCATATATATTTATAATTGTTATATCTTCTTCTTGGATTGATCCCTTGATCATTATGTAGTGTCCTTCCTTGTCTCATGTAACATTCTTTATTTTAAAGTCTATTTCATCTGATATGAGTATTGCTACTCTAGCTTTGTTTTGATTTCCATTTGCATGGAATATCTGTTTCCATCCCCTCACTTTCAGTCTGTAGGTGTCCCTAGGTCTGAAGTGGGCCTCTTGTAGACAGCATATATATGGGTCTTGTTTTTGTATCCATTCAGCAGGCCTGTGTCTTTTGTTTTGAACATTTAATCCATTCACGTTTAAGGTAATTATCAATATCTATGTTCCTATGACCATTTTCTTAATTGTTTTGGGTTTGTTTTTGTAGGTGCTTTTCTTCTCTGGTGTTTTCCACTTAGAGAAGTTCCTTTAGCATTTGTTGTAGAACTGGTTTTGTGGTGCTGAATTCTCTTAGCTTTTGCTTGTCTGTAAACCTTTTGATTTCTCCATCAAATCTGAATGAGATCTTTGCAGGGTAGAGTAATCTTGGTTGTAGGTTCTTCCCTTTCATCACTTAAGTATATCATGCCACTCCCTTCTGTCTTGTAGAGTTTCTGTTGAGGAATCAGCTGTTAACCTTCTGGGAGTTCCCTTGTATGTTATTTGTCATTTTTCCCTTGCTGCTTTCAATAATTTTTCTTTGTTTTTGATTTTTTCCAATTTGATTATATGTGTCTCAGTGTGTTTCTCCTTGGGTTTATCCTGTATGGGACTCTCTGCCCTTCCTGGACTTGGGTGGCTATTTCCTTTCCCATGTTAGGGACATTTTCAACTATAATATCTTCAAATATTTTCTTTGGTCCTTTCTCTCTCTCTTCTCCTTCTGAGACCCCTATAATGTGAATGTTATTGCATTTAATGTTGTCCCAGAGATCTCTTAGGCTGTCTTCATTTCTTTTCATTCTTTTTTCTTTATTCTGTTGTGCAGCAGTGAATTCTACCATTCTGTCTTCCAGGTCACTTATCTGTTCTTCTGCCTCAGTCATTCTGCTATTGATTCCTTCTAGTGTAGTTTTCATTTCAGTTATTGTATTGTTCATCTCTGTTTGTCTCTTCTTTAATTCTTCTAGGTCTTTGTTAAACATTTCTTGCATCTTCTCGATCTTTGCCTCCATTCTTTTTCCGAGGTCCTGGATCATCTTCACTATCATTATTCGGAATTCTTTTTGTGGAAGGTTGCATATCTTCACTTCATTTAGTTGTTTTTCTAGGGTCTTATCTTGTTCCTTCATCTGGTACATAACCCTCTGCCTTTTCATCTTGTCTATCTTTCTGTGAATGTGGTTTTTGCTCCACAGGCTGTGGGATTGTAGTTCTCCTTGCTTCTGTTGTCTTCCCTCTCTCAGTACTCTTTACTGGCTTTTCCTAAAGTCCCCTTCTTCCTTTTAACTTCTTTCTTATCTTCAGTTCCACTGGAGATGACAAAAATCTCTCTATCTTTGAGGTTGATTGATGGATGTGGTGACATCCGGCTCACCGGGGCCAGGCCTAGGCTGCGCCAGATGGACGTTCATGGCAAACTGGGCCACCGTTCTCATTCTGCCCAGGGCCTCTCGCCTCTCCTCCATGCCTGTCAGTGGTGTCCAAAGTATAGCTTCTATAATTAAATAACAACAATGATAACTAAAACAATCCCTTTTTAGTTATGTTTAGTAATTTCTTACTTTTACTATTCATAGCACTACACTGTAAGAATCTTGAGTAAAGAAATTATACCTATTGTCTTTGTATTTCTAGCATCTAGTAAGTTATGTTAGACACTAAGAAAATACAATAGATTAAATGAATCATTGATAATCAATGATAACACACCCATCAATAGATCCTTAGACATCAACAACAAAATAATTCCTGAGAATGCACATATTTTATAGACTATAGCTAGAAACTTTTACAATGTTATTCTTGAAAGGTTTTCAAGTTCAAAGTGGAAAAAAATGAGTGTTGGACTTCTTTCTCAGTTAACCAAATCCTTCTCTTCTCTGAACATTGTGGTTAATTAAAAATTGTATTTTGATTTAACCTTTTGAAAGTCTTATAATGTAAAAATGCTGTTCATTGTGCTCAATGCAGTTCCAAGATAAATATTAAAGGAGATTAAAGGAATAAAAACCAAAGTGCTTAATGTTCTTTTAGATACTGAGAACTGTTTATACCATGTATGTGCCTACTATTTTTATTCACATGGTTTCCTTTCTGAACTATCCTTTTTCATCCTTTATTATCTTCCTTTTCCACAGGGTTGCCAGACAGACCTGAGATCCAGGCAGGTTTGAGAAACAGGTGCTCCAGTCATATGAGCTTAGGCACCATACACACACATGAAATTGTTGCCTCAATTTCCTTATTTGTAAACTCAATTAGGTCTATGAGTGCCTCCTTTATTCCATGAACTGGGCTTAGATATTCACAGTGATGATCTATTTCATTTTCATAAGAATTCTATAGTGTAGCCATTCTTATTCTCATTTTATTTTATTTTTTAATAATTTAGGATAAGTACATTTTATTTATTTTTTGGCTACGTCAGGTCTTTTTTGCAGCATGCAGGCTTCTCTCTAGTTACAGCATGTGGGCTTCTCTCTAGTTGCAGCACACAGGCTCTCTTATTGAGGTGCACGAGCTCAGTACTTGTGGTGCACGGCTTAGTTGCCCTGCAGCATGTGGGATCTTAGTTCCCCGACCAGGGATTGAACCCATGTCCCCTGCATTGGAAGGCAGATTCTTTACTGCTGGACCATCAGGGAAGTCCCTTATTCTCATTTTAAAGAAAAGAAACCTGAGGCTCATGGAGATGAAGTTACTTCATCATGATCAGATGACCAGCAAGTGAGGAATCAGGATTAAAAACTAAATCTATATGATTCCCAGCCCATGCATTTGGCTCTAAAACACACTGCTACCTTTCAGGAAAAATGGTAGTGTGAGTGTAGTCCAATAAAACTGACCCAAATTAATAAAAATAAGTAAAAATAAGGATGAAATTGTTAATCTTGAATCCAAAGAAAGATCCGTGACTCATGCTACAAACTTGATTGCTTTCATTGATATACTAAAAAAAGAAACCAGTCATCCATGCTAAAAATTGGGGGGTCATCTCAGAATGCCCCATCTCCCACACCTCCCATATTCAATGGGAGTATGTGATAGTATATCCTATTTTAAGAAAATTCTATGTACAAGATTCAGTCATACAAAAAAGTCATAGACTCAGAACTGAAATGGACCTCCCTTCAGTTCAACTGCTTCATTTCTCAATGAGTAAACTGAAACTCAGGAAGTTTAAGTCACATGCCTAGGCTCATCTAACAAGGTAGCAAGGGAGGTGGAACTAGAACCGAGCTCTCCTGATGGTCTATTAGCACTCCTTTATTTATATCATGCTGTCACTTTTGCAAGGGATGGCATGAGGCTATCAGATGACACATCATCAAATATTTACTGAGCACCTATTATGTATCAGGCACTGTGATGTAATGGTAAGCAAAACAGTCATAGTCTCTGTCCTCCTGTGACTTGTAGTTCAGTGGGAGTTAGAGCTATTAATCAAATAATGTCACAAGTATAACGTACACACTATGATAAGTGCTGTAAGGGACTACAAAGTACTGCTGTGAGAATGTAATCAATCTGATCCGATAGGGTAGATTAGATCTATGGGAAGTCAGGCTAAACTTATCCAAGGATGTGATGTTTGAACTTCGGGGTGGCGGGATCACAGAGCAAAGGAAATGCAGAAAGGCTTCTATCTGCAGCTACCATGAAGACTTTGTTTTCACCAAAGGATTAACAAAGCAAAATCAAGTTCAAACACATAAACCACCTAGTTCAGTCCAGACACGTGGTCCTTCATGCCAGGGTAGTGTTCCGAAAAGCAGTTAAAACAAATCTTCGGATCAAACGCTGAACAGTCACTTTTAGAATCTGATTCATTAATGCTAGGAAGGATATTCAAAAGCAGATTGTGGTCAAACAAGCAAGAATCGAAATACCAGGGTTGTTACAGGTGGCAAAGTTTAACAATGGAGATTCATGAGTATTTGTAAAATGGGTGAATGTGCTACATTTGTTGTCAACTTTGCACCGTCACCACCAGTCCCTTTAAAGCCAAGAACGACATTACCCAGGATTCCCTTATCTGGGTTAAAATTTGCCAATGAAGGTACTTACATGAATCTGGGAAAGCAGAAGTGAAGCAGAAGCTATTATATTTGGAGTGGTCTAGCAGACATACGTGGCAGGCTTTCAAACACCTTTTTTTTGTTTGTTTGTTTTTTTGTTTTTTTGTTTGTTTTTCAGCATGCGGGTCTCATTGTGTGGCCTCTCCGTCGTGGAGCACAAGCTCCAGACGCGCAGGCTCAGCGGCCATGGCTCACGGGCCAAGCTGCTCCGCGGCATGTGGGATCTTCCCAGACCGGGGCACGAACCCGTGTCCCCTGCATTGGCAGGCGGACTCTCAACCACTGCGCCACCAGGGAAGCCCCCTCAAACACCTTTTGAAGTTTTAACTTTTAAGTTACAGTGGTTTGCAGACTTCTCAAGTGGCAGCTTTCTTTCTCTGTTCCAGGGATTTCGTTGATGTCACAGTGAAAGTTTCTCCAATTCTTCTGCTTCGGCATGCCAGATATCCCAGATCCCCCAGGTCCTTCCATTTTGTAAGCTCTAATTCCTGTATTAAAGTACTTATTTTTATAAAACTTCTTATAGCTCTGTTTTCTCAACCAAATCCAAGCTAATGCAACTTTTGCTATTTAAAATAGTCTTAAGGGCACAGAAATTTGTGGATGGGAGCCTGCATTGGTTCTCTGACCTGATTAGATTTAAAGATATTAATAACCTTCATTTTCAGTGGTAATGAATCATTAGTAGTTTATGGCAGGTGGTAGCAAAACAGTTACTTAAATGAGCACTGTAGTCACCTGGAGCCAAGTACCTATAGGAGTCAAGGCTGTAAGCTGCTGCAATAGAACACTGTAATGGAAATAATGTACTGTCCGATGGATTGGTTTCTTCTAAATGTAATAAAGAACATAGGGAGGGTGAGGAGCTGCACTTAGGGCTCTAATATTCCAGCTCAAAGGTAGGTAAATAGTCAGAAGACTTCTATGACTGTCCAGAAGGAAATCCTATTTCCTATAGCTTCAGAGTTGAAATTTCTGACAACCAAATCCAAAGTTTTATTATCTCATGTTAAATTAAGGGCACTGATTGGGAAAGAGCTGGACCTTTAAAGTTGGAATGAGAAGATCTGGCTATATTTTAATTAAACTGAGGACCTGGAACTTTCAGATTCCCCTGAGTCTCCCTTGCCAGTGGAAGCACCTTTCCTTCCCTATGTAAGAGAGTTACATTATTCTTGCCTGCAGAATCTGTAATGACCATTTCAGAGATAGCTTCCTTGTAGGTGAATGCTGATCATAAGTCCAACCCCCAGCAAACAGTATGAAGTTCCTCAAAAAACTAAAAACAGAATTACTGTAGGATCCAGCAATCCCACTCCTGAGCATATATCCAGATAAAACTATAATTCAAAAAGATACAGGCACACCTATGTTCATAACAGCACTATTCACAATAGCCAAGACATGAAAACAACCTAAATGTCCATCAACAGATGAATGGATAAAGAAGATGTGGTACATATATACAATGGAATACTACTCAGCCTTAAAAAGAACAAAATAATGCCATTTAGAGCAACATGGATGCAACTCAAGATGATCATACTAAGTGAAGTAAGTCAGAAAGAGAAAGATAAATACCATATGACATCACTTATATGTGGAATCTAAAATATGGCACATATGAAACTATCTACAAAACAGAAACAGACTCACAGACATAGAGATCAGACTTGTGGTTGCCAAGGGGTTGGGGGAAGGAAGAGGGATGGACTGGGAGTTTGGGGTTGGTAGATGCAAACTATAACACTTAGAATGAATAAACAACAAAGTCCTAATGTATAGCACAGGGAACTATATCCAGTCTCCTAGGATAAACCGTAATAGAAGAGAATATTTTTAAAAGATTGTGTATTATATATATATATATATATATATATATATATATATATACACACACACACACACACATACATATATATACACCTACATATATATACACATACATATATATATATATATATATATAACTGAGTCACTTTGCTGTACAACAGAGGTTGGCACAACATTGTAAATCAACTTTACTTCAATAAAAAACAAAGACCAACTCCCACCACCTCTACTGATTCTAGGCCTGTAATATAGCTCAGCACTGAGTATAATCCAGATGCACAGGCACAGAATATAAGGTTTATCAATTCATATCAGTAGAAAGTTGGGGAGTATGGATAAGAAGAGATCTTAAGGAAGGCAACAAAAACAAAAATAAACAGGTGGGACTACCTCAAAATCTTCTGCACAACAAAGGAAACCATCAATGAAATGAAAAGGCAACCTACAGAATAAGAGAAAATACTTGAAAATCATATCTGATAAGGAGTTAATCTCAAGATATACAAAGAACACTTACAGCTCAATAGCAAAACCAATCCAGTTTAAAAATGGGCTAAGGAACTGAATAGATGTTTTTCCAAAGAAGATATACAAATGGCCAACAGGTACATAAAAAGGTGCTCAACATCACTTATCATCAAGGAGTTGCAAATCAAAACCACAATGAGATATCATTTCACTCCTGTTAGAATAGCTATTATCAAAAGACAAGAAATAACAAGTGTTGGTGAGGATGTGGAGAAAAGAGAACACTTATACACTGTTGGTGAGAATGTAAATTGCTGCAGCCACTGTGGAAAACAATATGAGGGTTCCTCAAAAAATTAAAAATAGAAGTACTATAAAATCCAGCAATCTTACTTCTGGGTATATATCCAAAGGAAGTGAAAACAGGATATTGAAGAGATATCTGAATTCCCTTGCTTATTGCAGCATTATTCACAATAGCCAAGACATAGAAACAACCTAAGTGTTCATCAAGGGATGAATAGATAAGGAAAGTGAAGTGTATATTTATAACAGAATAGTATTCAGCCATGAAAAAGGAGAAATACTGCAATTTGCTACAAATAGATGGACATTGAGGGCATTATACTCAGTGAAATAAGCCAGACAGAGAAAGAAAAGTACCATATGATATCACTTATATATGGAATCTAATTTTCTTTTAAGTTAAAGTTTAAAACAGAGAGTAGAAAAGTGGTTTCCAGGGACTGGAATATAGGGGAAATAGGGAGAGGTTGGTAAAAAGAGAGATCTTAAATATGTTAGACCAGGGTGGGAGGAATATATTTGATCAGACTGAATTTCTAAATATGGATGCATCAACTAGAGATTCTGAATACAATGCATTAGCTCAAGAAGCTGGGAATGACTTAGTTTCTAGATTTGTCGACTAAAATCTGGGCTCAATAGTGATCTATAATCAATGAAGCTAAGATATCAGAATTCCTGTGGTATACTGTAGGGCAGTGTTTTTTCAGTCTTACCACTATTGATATTTTGGAGACAGATAATTCTTTGTTGGAGGTTGAGGGAGACTGTGGATTGTAGAATGTTTAGATGTATCCCTAGCCACTACCTACTGGATGCCAGTAGCACCTCTCCCAATTTATGATGACAAAACATGTCTCTAGATATTGTCAAATGTCCACAGGCAGAAGCAAAATTGGCTCCAGTTGAAAACAATTGCTATAAAAGAAGGTATCTGAAGGCTTATGGAGATATGAAACCTGGAGTAGATTTATTATGAATGGCCTACTGGTTATATCACCTAGGAGAGTCCAGAGTACATAACCTTCATCAAGGCTTTGAGAAATAAGTTGGTGAAGGCAGTGTCAGCATCCTTGAAAGGCTCTGTAGTGGCAGTTGTCTGCAAAGAAAGCAAAAGATGCTGCCATGGAAATAGGGACTCAGAATTCAGTGGGTGGTGAAATCCTTGAGTGACAGGATACAAGAAGTAATTAGAATGATTTTGTCTGTAGAGATCTTTAGTGGAGACTAATTTATGATGGGGTCCCTAGGACCATGGTGAGCCACCTACTTCATTTGTATAAGCAAGACAAACAAAAACCAAAACTTGATGTGATCACAGACGTTTGACATGAGCCGATATAATAGATGGTCGTATTTCCTTAACAAATTCCGATACTTGAGCCAAATCACAGACCTAGAGTCCTTTTTAAAAGGGAGAGAATAGGTGTGGAGGGAGAATAATGGCTTCCCAAAGATGTCCATGTCCTAACTCCCAGAATCGGCAAATGTATCTTGTTACATGGCAAAGGAGAAACAAGGTTGCAGAATTAAGGTTTCTACTTACTTGACCTTAAAATAAAGAGATTATCCTGGATTATCTGAGTGAGCCCAATGTAATCAAAAGATCCTTAAAAGACGGAAGAGGGAGACCAAAGAGTCAGAACCAAAGAGATGTCATTGTGAGAATGATTCTACTGATCCCTGCTGGGTTTTGGTAGGTTTTTTTTTCATTCTAACTATAAATTTTAATACTATATTTTAAAATAAGTCCCAGTTCATGAAGCAAATGTAAAACAACACCATAGCATAACTAGAAAATAAAGATAATGAATATGAAAAAACTATATTGAAGAATTTATGAGATTTCTTCAAGGCAGTGCTTGGTGGAAAATAAATAGCTTTCAATACCTAGAGAATATGCAAACAGAAAATGGCAAACTATTTAATACTGACTCAGATATTTTAAAAATTTTAAATAAAGAACAAAACAAGGGCTTCCCTGGTGGCGCAGTGGTTGAGAGTCCGCCTGCCAATGCAGGGGACATGGGTTTGTGCCCTGGTCCGGGAAGATCCCACATGCTGCAGAGCGGTTGGGCCCGTGAGCCATGGCCGCTGAGCCTGCGTGTCCGGAGCCTGTGCTCCGCAATGGGAGAGGCCACAACAGTGAGAGGCCCGCATACCGCAAAAAAAAAAAAAAAAAAAGAACAAAACAAAAATTTTAAAGACTATTAAAATTATTAAAACAGAATTTAATGAATATGACAACAGAAAAACTAAAGCAGGTAATTTGAGGCCTTGAAGCAGTAGGCTGAGGAACAGGACACAAAGAAATGTTAGAGGAACAGAAAGAAAAGCCATGAGGCTGAAGCAGTGAGAACAAGAAGGAGATCAGAAAAGATGAGTCCAGAGAATAGGAGCTACCCATCACATAGGGTCTTGCAGATGATACAGCAGACTTTGGCTTCTGTATTGAGAGTGGGCTTCCGGGAAATAGAGAGGAAGACCAGCTCAAATGTTAATGCAATAATCCAGGGGAGAGAGGATGGTGGCAAAACACAGATGGTGAGCCACAGTTGACTTCTGGATGTATTTTGAAGTAGGGCCAATAGGATTTATTGTTGGAACTGTTGTGAGAGAAATAGGGGGAAATGGAAGGGTGACATCACTTGCCTGAACAGGTAGAATGGAAATGTTAGTGACTTGAGATGAAGAAAACTAGAAATAGAGCTGGCGTGGAGAGAGGTCTCGAGTTCAATTTTAGACAAGTTCATTTTCAGATGGCTATTATACACCCAAGTGCAGTTGCTAATTAGGTGGTGAGACATGTGGGTTTAGAATTAGGGGCAGAGGTCTGGCCTATAAACTTGGGAGTTATCAGTCTAGATGTTAAATGCAATGAGTAAGGGAAAGATTGCTGTGTATATTATGCTGCCTGTTGTGTAAAAACAAAGGGGGGATATATAATCATACTAACTTGCATATGGATAAAAATCTTTGGAATCACACATAAGAAATATGCATAAAGATCTACATATGGAAATCTACTTAGTAGCCTGTCACTAGTTGATGGGGAGGAACTGGGCAGGGTTTGGAGGGAGATAATGATGTATATCTTCTACATGTAAAAATATAAACTAGGTATGTTATTAAAGATACCATTAATTTAAAATAAATAAAATAATATAAAACAAAGTTTAAATTAATGAAAAATTAAAGTACAAAGTTTTATAAACAAAAATGAATAAACAAAATACAATATTTGTTAAATGTATGCTTCTGCTATAACTATTTTGAGGATTATACTTACTTAAAATTACTTATACAATAAATCAAGCATCATTTACTACAAATTCATATTATTTAAAGCAACTTCAAAAGACTTGAATTATTTATGATACCTTTAATCAAATCACACTAATCAGATGTTTTTTTGTTTTCTTTTTAAATTTTTGAATTTTATTTATTTATTTATACAGCAGGTTCTTATTACTCATCAATTTTATACACATCAGTGTATACATGTCAATCCCAATCGTCCAATTCATCACACCACCACCAACACCCCACCTCCGCTTTCCCCCCTTGGTGCCCATACGTTTGTTCTCTACATCTGTGCCTCAGTTTCTGCCCTGCAAACCGGTTCATCTGTACTATTTTTCTAGGTTCCACATATGTGCGTTAATATACGATGTTTGTTTTTCTCTTTCTGACTTACTTCACTCTGTATGACAGTCTCTAGATCCATCCACATCTCAACAAATGACCCAGTTGCATTCCTCTTTATGGCTGAGTAATATACCATTGTATATATGTACCACATCTTCTTTATCCAACTGTCTATGGATGGGCATTTAGGTTGCTTCCATGACCTGGCTATGGTAAATAGTGCTGCAATGAACATTGAGGTGCATGTGTCTTTTTGAATTATGGTTTTCTCTGGGTATATGCCCAGGAGTGAGATTGCTGGATCATATGGTAATTTTATTTTTAGTTTTTTAAGGAACTTCCATACTGTTCTCCATAGTGGCTGTATCAATTTACATTCCCACCAACAGTGCAAGAGGGTTCCCTTTTCTCCACACCCTCTCCAGCATTTGTTGATTGTAGATTTTCTGATGATGCCCATTCTAACTGGTGTGAGGTGATACCTGATTGTAGTTTTGATTTGCATTTCTCTAATAATTAGTGATGTTGAGCAGTTTTTCATGTTCTTCTTGGCCATCTGCATGTCTTCTTTGGAGAAATGTCTATTTAGGTCTTCTGCCCATTTTTGGATTGGTTGTTTGTTTTTTTAGTATTGAGCTTCATGAGCTGTTTATATATTTTGGAGATTAATCCTTTGTCTGTTGATTCGTTTGCAAATATTTTCTCCAATTCTGAGGGCTGTCTTTTTGTCTTGTTTATGGTTTTATTTGCTGTGCAAAAGCTTCATTAGGTCCCATTTGTTTATTTTTGTTTTTATTTCGATTACACTAGGAGGTGGATCTAAAAAGATCTTGCTGTGATTTATGTCAAAGAGTGTTCTTCCTATGTTTTCCTTTAAGAGTTTTAGAATGTCCGGTCTAACATTTAGGTCTTGAATCCATTTTGAGTTTATTTTTGTGTATGCTGTTAAGGAGTGTACTAATTTCATTCTTTTACATGTAGCTGTCCAGTTTTCCCAGCATCACTTATTGAAGAAACTGTCCTTTCTCCATTGTATATCCTTGCCTCCTTTGTCATAGATTAGTTGACCATAGGTGTGTGGGTTTATCTCTGGGCTTTCTATCTTGTTCCATTGATCTCTATTTCTCTGTTTGTGCCAGTACCATATTGTCTTGATTACTGTAGCTTTGTAGTCTAGTCTGAAGTCAGGGAGTCTGATTCCTCCAGCTCCGTTTTTTTCCCTCAAGACTACTTTGGCTATTCGGGGTCTTTTTTGTCTCCATACAAATTTTAAGATGATTTGTTCTAGTTCTGTAAACAATGCCATTGGTAATTTGATAGGGATTGCACTGAATCTGCAGATTGCTTTGGATAGTATAGTCATTTTCACAATGTTGATTCTTCCAATCCAAGAACATGGTATATCTCTCCATCTGTTGGTATCATCTTTAATTTCTTTCATCAGTCTCTTATAGTTTTCTGCATACAGGTCTTTTGTCTCCCTAGGTAGGTTTATTCCTAGATATTTTATTCTTTTTGTTGCAATTGTAAATGGGAGTGTTTCTCTTTCAGATTTTTCATCATTGGTGTATAGGAATGCAAGAAATTCTGTGCATTAATTTTGTATCCTGCAAATTTACCAAATTCATTGATTAGCTTTAGTAGTTTTCTGGTGGCATCTTTAGGATTCTCTGTGTATAGTATCATGTCATTTGCAAACAGTGACAGTTTAACTTCTTCTTTTCCAATTTGTATTCCTTTTATTTCTTTTTCTTCTCTGATTGCCATGGCTAGGACTTCCAAAACTACGTTGAATAATAGTGGTGAGTGTGGACATCCTTCTCTTGTTCCTGATCTTAGAGGAAATGCTTTCAGTTTTTAACCATTAAGAATGATGTTTGCTGTGGGTTTGTTGTATATGGCCTTTATTATGTTGAGGTAAGTTCCCTCTATGCCCACTTTCTCCAGAGTTTTTACCTTAAATGGTGTTGAATTTTGTCAAAAGCTTTTTCTGCATCTATTGAGATGATCATATGGTTTTTATTCTTCAGTTTGTTAATACGGAGTATCACATTGATTGATTTGCATATATTGAAGAATCCCTGCATCCCTGGGATAAATCCCACTTGATCAGGATGTATGATCCTTTTAATGTGTTGTTGGATTCTGTTTGCTAGTATTTTGTTGAGGATTTTTGCATCTATATTCATCAGTGATATTGGTCTGTAATTTTCTTTTTTTGTAGTTTCTTTGTCTGGTTTTGGTATCAGGGTGATGGTGGCCTCACAGAATGAGTTTGGGAATGTTCCTTCCTCTGCAATTTTTTGGAAGAGTTTGAGAAGGATGGGTGTTAGCTCTTCTCTAAATGTTTGATAGAATTCACCTGTGAAGCCATCTGGTACTGGACTTTTGTTTGTTGGAAAATTTTAAATCACAGTTTCAATTTGGTTACTTGTGATTGGTCTGTTCATATTTTCTGTTTCTTCTTGGTTCAGTCTTGGAAGGTTATACCTTTCTAAGAATTTGTCCATTTTTTCCAGGTTGTCCATTTTATTGACATAGAGTTGCTTGTAGTAGTCTCTTAGGATGCTTTGTATTTCTGTGGTGTCTGTTGTAACTTGTCCTTTTTCATTTCTAATTTTATTGATTTGAGTCCTCTCCCTCTTTTTCTGTTAAGTCTGGCTAGTGGTTTATCAATTTTGTTTATCTTCTCAAAGAACCAGCTTTTAGCTTTATTGATTTTTGCTATTGTTTTCTTTGTTTCTGTTTCATTTATTTCTGCTCTGATCTTTATGATTTCTTTCCTTCTGCTAACTTTGGGTTTTGTTTGTTCTTCTTTCTCTAGTTCCTTTAGGTGTAAGTTTAGATCGTTTATTAGAGATTTTTCTTGTTTCTTGAGGTAGGCTTGTATAGCTATAAACTTCCCTCTTAGAACTGCTTTTGCTACATCCCATAGGTTTTGGGTCATTGTGTTTTCATTGTCACTTGTCTCTAAGTATTTTTTGATTTCCTCTTTGATTTCTTCAGTGATCTCTTGGTTATTTAGTAATGTATTGTTTATCCTCCATGTGTTTGTGTTTTTTACGTTTCTTTCTCTATATTTCATTTCTAATCTCATAGCATTGTAGTCAGAAAAGATGCTGGATATGATTTCAATTATCTTAAATTTACTGAGGCTTGATTTGTCACCCAAGATGTGATCTCTCCTGGAGAATGTTCCATGCTCACTTGAGAAGAAAGTGTAATCTGCTGTTTTTGAATGGAATGTCCTGTAAATATCAATTAAATCTATCTGATCTATTGTATCATTTAAAGTTTCTGTTTCCTTATTTATTTTCATTTTGGATGATCTGTCCATTGGTGTAAGTGAGGTGTTAACATCCCCTATTGCTATTGTGTTACTGTCGATTTCCTCTTTTAGAGCTGTTAGCAGTTGCCTTATGTATTGATTATGTGCTCTTATGTTGGGAGCATATATATTTTTAATTGTTATATCTTATTCTTGGATTGATCCCTTGATCATTATGTAGTGTCCTTCCTTGTCTCTTGTAACATTCTTTATTTTAAAGTCTATTTCATCTGATATGAGTATTGCCACTTCAGCTTTCTTTCGATTTCCATTTGCATGGAATATATTTTTCCATCCCTTCACTTTCAGTCTGTATGTGTCCCTAGGTCTGAAGTGGGCCTCTTGTAGACAGCATATATATGGGTCTTGTTTTTGTATCCATTCAGCAGGCCTGTGTCTTTTGTTTCGAACATTTAATCCATTCACGTTTAAGATAATTATCAATATCTATGTTTCTTTTTTTTTTTTTTTTTTGCGGTAGGCGGGCCTCTCACCACTGTGGCCTCTCCCGTAGCAGAGCACAGGCTCCAGACGCGCAGGCTCAGCGGCCATGGCTCACGGGCCCAGCCGCACCGCAGCATGTGTGATCTTCCCAGACCGGGGCACGAACCCGTGTCCCCTGCATCGGCAGGCAGACTCTCAACCACTGTGCCTCCAGGGAAGCCCAATAGCTATGTTTCTATGACCATTTTCTTAATTGTTTTGGGTTTGTTTTTGTAGGTGCTTTTCTTCTCTTGTGTTTCCCACTTAGAGAAGTTCCTTTAGCATTTGTTGTAGAGCTGGTTTGGTGGTGCTGAATTCTCTTAGCTTTTGCTTGTCTGTAAACCTTTTGATTTCTCCATTGAATCTGAATGTGGTCCTTGCTGGGTAGAGTAATCTTGGTTGTAGGTTTTTCCCTTTCATCACTTAAGTATATCATGCCCCTCCCTTCTGGCTTGTAGAGTTTCTGCTGAGAAATCAGCTGTTAACCTTCTGGGAGTTCCCTTGTATGTTATTTGTCATTTTTCCCTTGCTGCTTTCAATAATTTTTCTTCATCTTTGATTTTTTCCAATTTGATTATCATGTGTCTTGGTGTGTTTCTCCTTGGGTTTTTCCTGTGTGGGACTCTCTGTGCTTTGTGGACTTGCGTGGCTATTTCCTTTCCCATGTTAGGGATGTTTTCAACTATAATCTCTTCAAATATTTTCTCTGGTCCTTTCTCTCTCTCTTCTCCTTCTGGGACCTCTATAATGTGAATGCTGTTGCATTTAATGTTGTCCCAGAGGTCTCTTAGGCTGTCTTCATTTCTTTTCATTCTTTTTTCTTTATTCTGTTGTGCAGCAGTGAATTCTACCATTCTGTCTTCCAGGTCACTTATCTGTTCTTCTGCCTCAGTTATTCTGCTATTGATTCCTTCTAGTGTAGTTTTCATTTCAGTTATTGTATTGTTCATCTCTGTTTGTTTCTTCTTTAATTCTTCTAGGTCTTTGTTACACATTTCTTGCATCTTCTCGATCTTTGCCTCCATTCTTTTTCCGAGGTCCTGGATCATCTTCACTATCATTATTAGGAATTCTTTTTCTGGAAGGTTGCCTATGTCCACTTCATTTAGTTGGTTTTCTGGGGTTTTATCTTGTTCCTTCATCTGGTACATAGCCCTCTGCCTTTTCATCTTGTCTATCTTTCTATGAATGTGGTTTTTGTTCCACAGGCTGCAGGATTGTAGTTCTTCTCGCTTCTGCTCAATCAGATGTTTAACAACAGTATTTCTTCAGTCTTATAGCTATAAATATTAAAAACTCCGAACTTCCTTTGAAAAATAGAGAAAAATTTTCATTTCAGCTTACTGGTTTCAGGCACTACTGAGTCCTGTCGCTCCAAAAGTCATCAGAGATGTTTCTCTGGTCGTCCTGGCTCTGTTTTTTCTTGTTTCCGGTAAGTTCTTTCCTTTTTCCATGCACTGATGGAGATGGCTTCTGGTCTTTCCAGGCTTCCACAGTTGATAGTATCTGGAAGTGCTGTGGTGACATTGTCTACACAGGTTGTTTCAACTTGAGTTCTCACTTCTTTATTTATTTATTTATTTATTTATTTATTTATTTATTTATTTTTTTTGCAGTATGCGGGCCTCTCACTGTTGTGGCCTCTCCCGTTGCGGAGCACAGGCTCTGGACGCGCAGGCCTAGCGGCCATGGCTCATGGGCTTAGTTGCTCCACGGCATGTGGGATCTTCCCGGACCAGGGCACGAACCCGTGTCTCCTGCATCGGCAGGCGGATTCTCAACCACTGCGCCACCAGGGAAGCCCAAGTTCTCACTTCTTTTCTTGCTGAGTGCTAAATTGTTTTTTCGTCTATCTGGAAATCTGTTATTTTTTTCCTTCAACCCACAGGGTTCAGTAGTTGTCCTTGAAGAGTTGTCAGCAGTGGAAACCTCCTCAGGGACCAGTGCTGGGTTAGAAAAACTTGAGCTGTAATCAATCACTTGCTGGAGACTCAGTCTGGACATCTCTGAGATTTAAAAACTCCAGGGGCATCCCAGCATAAGGGCCCCACAATTTTGTGAGATTTACCTACAGGTACTCTCAGTAGATATCAGAGAACGATCCCCTCAGGCTTCCCACAAGCAGAAGATAAATGAGCCATTTTGAAATACCTGATCCCTGCTGGTTTTGAGGATATAAGGGGGCGATGAGCCATTGCAAGTAGCCTCTAGAATCTGGAAAAGGCAAGAAAACAAATGTCCCCTAAAGCCTCTAGAAACGAACATAACTCTACAAACACCTTCATTTTAGGCCGTTTTGGACTTTTGACCTCCAAAACTGTAAGTTAATAAACTTGTATTTGTGTTGCTTTAAGACACTACATTGCAGCAGCCATAGGAAACTGATATGCTATATTAAAGGTCACTTTAAGTAAAGGATCTGCTATACTTACAAAAGTTGTGCTGTAAGTCTGCCTCCCAACCTTCCCAAAGGGACTTGTGTCCATTTACCGGGGTGAATGCACACTGAGGAAAGGAATGTAGCCAAATCTTCCAGGGATTAATAGAAACTGACTCTGAATTGATGCTCATTCCTGGAGACACAAATGCCACTGTGGTCCACTAGTCAAAAGTAGGAACTTATGGAGAACAGGTGGTTAATAGAGTTTTGGCTCATGCCTGCCTATAAGTCCAAGCTTCTGGATGTTTCTTAGTTCTGAATACATAGGTAGGATAGGCATATGCAGACTTGTCATATTCGCACCTTGATCCGTGGAGTGGGAGGTATTATGGTGGGAAAGCCTCTTCAGTACTCTTCCTACTGAAATTGCAAACCAAAAGTAATACTGATCAAAGACTTGAAATATGGAGAGATATTGGTCTCTACCAATTTACCCATTGAACCTACCTACTACCTACATATTTGGCCAGGACAGAGAAAATATAAATCTTGGAAATGACAGTGAATTATCATAAACTTAATTAGATGGTGACTTCAATTGAAGCTATTGACCAGATGTGGATTTTTACTGAACAAATCAACACAGCTCTGGATATCTTGTAGGTAGCTGTTGATCTAGCTGGTGTTTTGTTTTTTTTTTCTACACTTGTTAGTAAGCACAATCAGAACAAGTGTTCTTTGATATAGGGGGAGTATCAATATACCTTCACTAGGTGGTCTTACCTCAGACCCCTTCAATACTCCAGTGCTCAAGGACCTTGATTATCTAGTGATTCCATGGGACATTATTCTGGCCTACTGCATTGATGTTATCAGGCTGATTGAAATTAGTGAGCAGGAAGTAGCTAATATCCTTGTACACCTTAATAAAACTCATGCATGCCAGCGAGTAAGACCACAAAATTCAGGGCTTGAAAACTCAGTGAAATTTCTAGAAATTCTAGGAACTTCTGGGACACATTGAGATAATCACTACAAAGTGAAGGACAAGTGGCTCCAACCAGTAAGGAAAATGTATAACACCTAGAGTACCTCTTTGGGTATTGAAGCAATCTATTCTTCATTTAGGAACATGGATTTGATCCATTTACTGAGTAATCTGTTAAGACTGCCAGTTTTGAGCGGAAAACAGGACAAGGAAAAACTATGCAACAGGTCCAGGTTGCTTGCTCTTCAAGCTGTTTTGTCACTTGAGCCATATAAGCCTGCATACCCAATGGTGGTGAAGTATCTCTGACACATATGAATGCTATGTGGAGTCTTTGGCAAGTCCTATAGATAAATAACAGTGCAGACCTTTTGAATTTTGGAGTAAAGTTATATTGTCTTTTGCAGATAACTATTGTCCTTTTGAGAAAGAGCTTTCAGCTTGCTCCTAGGTCCTAAAAGAAACTGAATGTGTGATAATGGGCCATCGAGTTACCATGTGACCTAAGCTTTTCATGATAAAATGACAAGCTTTTCTCATAGCCTGTGTGCTGTCTGGCTCATGAAGTTATAAATTTGGATGTGTACAACAGCACTTCATCATCAAGTACTATATACAAGATAGGGCCCAAGCAGCTCTTGGAGGCTCAAGCAATTTGCCCAGATGAATTACTCAAGGCTCCTGAGGTCCCTACTCCTGTTGCCAGACTTGTTTTCCTCGATCAGCACCTCTAGCTTCATGTTGAGTCCTCTATGATCAGCTCATGGACAAACACAGAGCTTGTTTAGAAGATGATTCTGTATTATATCCCAGGAACAATTTAAAGTGGGCAGCTTCAACACTGTAGCACCACACAGGGGTGATCCTAAAGAACGATAGTAAAGAGAAATCCTCCCAGTATGAAGAACTTTGAGCAATGCCCCTTGTTATTCATTTTTCTTGGAAGGAAATGTAGACAGAGGTATGGATCTATACTGTTTTGTGGGCAGTTGCTAACAGTTTAGCTAGATGATCATGGAGTGAGAAGACACAAAATTGGAAAACTGTAGACAAGGAGGTCTGGAGAAGAGATAAGTAGATGTAATTCTCCAAATTGGCATAGAATATTAGGATTTTTTTGTGTCATATAAATGTTCATGAAAGGGCTACCACACAGAGGAGACTTTCAATGATCAGAGGGACAATATAACCCTCCATAGGTTATAGATGGAGGGCTTTAGGTGCTTGACAAACTTTGCAAGTCTGGGAAAATGTCCTCAGGATACTTTACATGGTTTGAATGAGCAATCAATATATGATGTTATTTCACCCATAGCCAGGATGTATGGATTTAAGAACTACAGGGTGAAAATGGAACTGGATTCTCTCATTATTACCCCTAACAATCCACTAGCAAATTTTCTATTCCCGATATTACAACTTGGGTTTTCTGCTTTAAGATCTTAATTCCTAGAATCAGGGGACACAATATAGTTATTATGAACTAGAAACTTCCAGTGCCATCTGGCCACTATGGGTACCTCATGCCACTGAACCAATAGCAAAGGAGGGTGTTACTCTAATAGGTGGGGTAATTCATTCTGATTATATAGGGGAAATTATGTTGCTACTACAAAATTGGAGTAAAGAGGACATGACTATAACCCAGAATATTCTATGAGTGTGTTTCTTAGTACTCTTATGTCCTCTAACAAAAGATAATGAGAAACTACAGAAACCCAATACAGACAAGACTGCTGATGACAGATCCTTCAGGAAGATTTGAGTAATTCCATTGAGCAAAGAACCACAACCAATTGAACCACTTATTGAAAACAAAGAGGCTAAGGAAAGTTTAGTGGAATAAGAAAGATATAAATACCAATTATGGCCAAATCATCATTTGTAGAAGCAATAACTGTAGTGATTACACTCATCTTCCTTATTGCTTTGATTTATTTATATTTACATACATGAATGAATTATTCTTTTCTGTTCTGTCTCTTCATGTTGTATTATCTAACATTAGATATTTTAATAAAACATTAGCATTTATATTACAGGATTTCAAAGGGGCAAGTATAACTTAGCTAAAGAGGGTTAAACATCATTTAGAGATAGTGAAAATGATATATGAGACTTGAGTCTACTCTTTGGGAAGAGGGTTTGTTGGTCTTTGGTTGTCAAAGGATGGTTGCATTGTGCTAATTCAAAGCATGATGTCCTTATATTACTTATAGAGTTAAATGCAGTTAAATGGAATGGGGCATAATTGTCAAATTTCCAAAGGGGTTGACTCTGTTAGATTGTTGTCAATTTAGCAGTATCTTCAAAATCCCCTTTTAGGCCTGGAAGTATGTTTCCTAAAATCTCCTTCCATACATGGTTCTGGATTAGAGTTTTCCGATGAGAACAACTTTCTTGAGATTTGGAAGGTGAAGTAAAGCAAATGAATTTTTTGAAAGTTATTATAATCCCATGTGGTAGGCTTCAAGACTTCTTCAGGAGCTTTCACCTAGCAGTCATACTGGTTTGAAAACTCCCCCCATAAGTGGTATGCTTCTTTCTTTATTCCTTTGCCTCAGTCTGATATTTGTGACTCTTTCTTGATTCTCTAGCTTCAGCCATCCAGATTGATAATCCTGCAGCTCTTTCCATATTTGTGTAAGCCCTGTCTTCATTATTAAACATCAGTTACACCCATCAATACTTGCAATGTCTCAATTTATTTGAACAAACTCAGACTGAGACAATGAGTGATCCTCTATTGCTGGTTTATATTCAGTACTCTTGGCCTCTGTGGCAGTTATGTCCAGTGATGTAAAACTGCAAGTGGAAGATGGATACCATAGAAATTGTTTGGTAAAACCAGAAAAGGTGCCAGAGCCCCTGGTAAGCAGGTCCTCTGAAGAAGCTGGGAGGAAAACTAAGGGGAGATAAGGGATATGGACCAGAATAAAATGATGGAGGGCACTCAAGCATCCAGAGTTGACCCTCAGTACACTGATACCACAGTGCAAACACAAATGATTCTTGGCTTCACCTGCTGGGAGGAATGAATGCAATTACTAACATTCTTTCCAGCTTTTGTCAGAAGAGGTTCATAAGAATTGCAGTTGAGGTTACAGATAAAAGATATCAACAATGTTAGTTCAAAGGGACTGAAAAAGGCACGGTCTGAAAATGGGGTACAAATATACCTCCAGGTTTATTACAGATCATAACTAGAACTAGGGCAAAGCTTATCACCCATAATATTAAATTAACACACTGAATTATAATCAGCTAATGGTTTATTGAATTTAGCAACCACTATATTACTTTGGTTCACAAAGCAAATATATTTCTCATCTCAAATTCATTTCTCAAGTCCACCATGTGCATCCAATTTAGAGTGTAGAGTTTCTCACTTAATAGAATTTTTATTCCTATCACTATTTATCAAGCAACCCTGAAACTGAAATGATTTATTTAGCAAGGACCTTCTCTTATTCCATTTTATGGGTGTAATAATTTGGTTTAATTGTCATCTGTGAAAGTGATAGGATTTAGGGAACTTAGTTATTTGTCCTTTTTATGGTAGAAACACTTCACCATGGCCTATTTCCAATGAAGTGACTAAATGGAGGCACAATGATTTTCTTAAAGAGAAAAAAAAAGCAATTGTATAAGCATCTCTTTTTTGTGTGTAAATCCTAAGCCATGCCCTAATTTTAAAGACTTCAGCAAAAAAAAGTTGAAAGATTAATATTATACCTTGGGTGCACATTTATCCATTTAAATTAGCAGCCCTCAACAATTTTTGATCATACTGCTTGACTGTATTGGTGGCAGATTCTGCAATGAGTTGGATTAGATCCAGCTCTTATTCTGGGCAATGATCACAAAACCCAGAGGAAGCAATTGGAGATTCAACAATTTTTATTCGACTATGCACTATGTGAAAACACTGCCCAGTTTCAACTGATAAACACACTTGTGTGTGTGCATGTACATGTCCAAACCACACATACTGTGTACACATACAGGCACATCACAAAACAGAAAGCGAGTCAAAGGAATGTAATTTACTTCCAGCTGAAAAACCAAAGCAGTTTTCAATTCATGTCACAGGCCAGATTGTAGCAAAAGCTCCCAAGGCTCCTCCCACTTCTGTCAGCTCCCAGCTGTGCTCCCCTCGAATGGGATCTGTTGACAAGGCACCTTCTGGACACTTGCTGACAAGGACAAGAAGCTTATGGGTTTTGAATGGAAAGGATTTGCTAAAAAAAGCTTCAATCCAAGCCTTCACCCCTTTCTCCCAGAGGTCAGGGCACTAAAGTCCGTGGTAGCTTGGAAAATCACTCGGTGAACCAATGAATTATTTACATTTTGGAGCTTGCTCCTTGACACTGATCTCCAGGTAAACCCAGTTAGGAAATTAAGCTCATGCACCTACATTTTTGAAATGAAAATGCAGATTGAGAAAGCTTCTTTTACAGCCATATTAGTGTGCCTCTCTGGTCCATTGTCAAAGATTGATTCTCACCTACTCTAAACCTCAACACATCATCCTGGTGAAATTAAGTCTACCAAGAGCCAAGCCTCTTTTTCTTCTGTAAATTCTATATAACTTTAGTTCTTAGCCAATATGACATATTACATATTCAAATGTCTTTGATTTCCTTTTAATTCCTTCCTTGGGTCTAACATATGATTTATTTAGTTTGTAATGCTCATTTAAAAGAAGGTAGTGAATACCAGTAAAAAACACTCTTTTAAGATGGAGATAGCTTTATTTGGGCTTAATTCTTAAAAGGAATAATTTTATCTTATGAAATTCTGATTATTGCTCCTACTCCATCCATGTCTTTGAACTGAGCTGACCTACTGACTCTTATTTTGGCTAGTGACCTTTAAAAAGAAAATAGTTTCAGGTCTCATAGAGCTCTTCCAGGATAGATGATTTTAGGTGGCTTTAATTCCATTGTCTCTCACCCCTAATCCACTCTTGGTGCTGTCTGATTTGCAACCTCTTGGCTTTGTCTCTTGCTTCCAATATGTCATTTACTTCTTCATTATGCTAATGAGTCTTAATTTTACTGATTTTTGACCTTCAGTACTTCCTGGGTTGGGCTGAATCATTTATGACTCCTTTGCAAGTGACAGAAAGCACTTGCTTGGGCAAAATGGGGAAGTTATTGGTTCCACTCACCGTGGGAAGGTCAGAAGCAGCAAGGGAGAAAAGGTGAGTGGGGACGTTTCACAAGCAGTAGTGCTGGCTCTCTCTCCCTGTCTCTCCATGTCAGTTTTATTCTCTCCTGTGCACAGTCTTCTTTCAGGAGGTGAAGGACATGCCATGGCTTCAGGTTTACATTCGTATAGTTTGAGTACCTAACAGGAAACACTCCTCACTAACAGGTTTAGTTTCTTGAATTTGGGGGAAGAATTCTAATTGGGGCAGCTTGGGTTCTGATCTGGGAAATCAGGTATTGTTGGCTCAGCTTGGGCAGATATCTCTCCCTTGACCAAACATTATGGGTAGGGAGGTATTGTCATGTTGAGAGATGACAGTAACCATTTCTTCTTCATGATGGAGCATGGTGGAAAGAAGAAGGGAATTTATCCCCAAAGAAGGGAGTTGTATTACCAGAGGAAATAAAGAATATTAGACACCCCCCCAAACCAATTAATATTCACAAAATAAACTTATTCTCATCGAATTTTAAGGGTAAGTCATAGGCTTTAGAGTCAGACAGAAGTGAGTTCAAACCCCAACTCTGATACTTGCTGTTCTCTTGGACAAGTCATTTACTACTTCTGAGTCTTTATTTCCTCATCTGTAAAATGGGAATAGAATACCTAACTCATAGGTTTGGAGGAATAGCATGAAATAATAATCAGAAAGTATTTAGTAGACTGCCTATAGAATGCTTAATAAAATATAGAATGCTATGAGATGCTTCATAAACTCTGGCTGTTATCATGGTGCTCGGTGGTTTCTGCTTCTTATTGCTCTAATAAGAACCCCACCCAACCAGGTCTGACTTCTGGATCCAATCTGAGAAGTAATTGCCAGGCTTATATTCCCATTGGGATTTTCAATGGGACCTCTCTGAAGAGATTACACCATAAAGTTTTATTTTCTCCTCAATTTTTTTCACTGCCAACGAAATTATGAGAATAAGCAGAATGTTTTGTTACTGGATTTACATAAAAAATAAAAAATGATATATTTGTTTATCAAATAATTGTCTAAGCACCAAACATACATCCAGCATTGTGCTCTTTGGGTAGGAAATGTCAAAGAAATAGAACGTATGGTTCTTTTCTTATAGATTTCTGTTGGGGCAATGAGTAATAGATAAATAATCTGGAGATAACTTAAGCTATATAATCAAAAGTTGACTTGGGGCTTCCCTGGTGGCACAGTGGTTGAGAATCCACCTGCCAATGAAGGGGACACGGGTTTGTGCCCCGGTCCAGGAAGATCCCACATGCCGCGGAGCAGCTGGACCCGTGAGCCATGGCCACTGAGCCTGCATGTCTGGAGCCTGCGCTCCACAACGGGAGAGGCCACAACAGTGAGAGGCCTGCATACCAAAAAAAGAAAAAGAAAAATTTGATTTGGTTCATGTAGTAGGAGTTAAAGAAGGAAAAATCTATGTGCTTGGTTTCCTGGAGGGAATTTGAGTTTGACCTTGAAGACATTGAAGGCATTCCAGGTGAGTGCCAGTGGAAAATGACTAGAGCAGATATTATTGAGTTTTGAGGGTGGGATTGCTTTCCAGAAACCCTCCTCTTACCTCACCACAGATTTTACTCCCAAGACTACGAGAAGTGAATAAGGAAGCATCACAGCCCTAGGGATCACAATAAGAAACAAAAGCAGATTCAGGAGGTGATAAGGCATACGTATGCTATGTGGAGGGTGGGGAGGGGTAGATACTTAGTTTAGGGGTTAGGGAAATATACAGTGTGAAAGAATAAAAATAAACAAAGATGAGGTCCAAAATATGGTTATGCTTTTAGTGACTAAGATACAACGGAAATTAAGGGAATTAAGGTCATCGGACTTGAGAAAGTCAAGGAACTGTGAAGTAGGTATGCTGGATGATGGAAGGGATGATGAAGTCATGAATAGTAAGGACAGGTAGTGAGATAAAGAGGAGGACTGTGATGCAGTTGCTGAAGTCATAGAGGAAAGTTTGACCTGGAGTTGATCTGGGGTTGACAAAAAGAAAAACAACTAAAGTGGGGGCAAGCAGGCAGGATGGACCTAGAAGCTATTTTTGGCAACGGCAGCAAATGATTGACACAGAAGCCAAAATGGGGAACTAAGAAAATGCCAACCCCTCTTCACCTAGTGAGTTGGGGATGAAGGGTAGGGCGTGGGAGAGGGACATGGTCTCCAGTAGAGTGGACACAGAGGAAAGAGAAAATATGTCATTAAAGGAAAACTAGGGTTGAGTTTAAGCAAGTTGATGCTGAAGTTTGACTATGGGCATTTTTGTCAACCATTGAACAGAACATGTAGACAGAACACTGAAAGTGCTATCAGAGGAGAAATTGAAGTTGGAGAGAAAGGAGTATGGGATAGGGCTGGATAGGGTGGGTCTGTAAGAGCATCTTACTTGCCCTTGAAAGACAGCTCAAGTGGTAACTCTTCTTGAGAGCTTTCTCTGCCTCTCCTCTACCCCAGGTGTCCCTCCCCATGTCACCTTAGCTCTGAACATTCATAAATGGATATATTGTAATTCTTGGTTTGCTCATCTGCCTCCTCCCCTGTGCTAGAGGTTTCTTGAAAGGTTTATGCCTCTTTCATCTTTGTGTCCCCCAACCTGACACAGTGCCTGGGCACAGATAATTTTTAACATTTCTTTGTTGGATGAAGAAATGAAGAAATGTGAATGTGGTAGTGACATACACCCTTAATACATAACCTCTTAAATTAACCCATCTCCTGCTTATGCCAATGTTTGTTAGGCTGGCTTTCTGTCAGTCTCTAGAACAGCCCTGTCCAATAGAAATATAATGTGAGCCACAAAAGTGAAGCACAGGTATAATTTAAAATTTTCAAGTTCACACACTATGAAGAAACAAGTGAAATTAATGTACTAATATTTTATTAACCAAATGTATAAAATTATCATTTCAACATATAATCACTATAAAAATTATTAATGAGATATTTTAGTTTCTCTTTGTTTTATACTCTCTTTGAAATCTGGTGTGCATTTTACGCTTATGTCACATCTCAATTCACACTAGGCACATTTATTTTTAATTTTTATTGAAATATAGTTGATTTACAATGTTGTATTTGTTTCAGGTGTACAACAAGGTGATTCAGTGTTTTATATATATGTATATTGTTTTATATATATGAATATAAAATATATATATTCTCTCTCTATATTTATATATATATATAATCATGTTTAGATTCTTTTCCATCATGGGTTATTGCAAGATATTGAGTATAGTTCCCTATGTTATACAGTGGGTCCTTGTTGGTTATCTATTATATATATAGTAGTGTGTATATGTTAATTTCAAAATCCTAATTTATCCCTCCCCCCGCCACCGGCTTTCCCCTTCGGTAACCATAAGTTTGTTTTCTATCAGACTAGACACATTTCAATTGCTAAAGAGGCACGTGTAGTAGTGACTACTGTATTAGACACAGCAGTTTTAGATTCTAGAACATACCTAGTTCTTTCTCTTTTTTAAAAAAAATCACAAATAAGCTCTTTTATTTGTCACCATTAAAAGTCTGAATTTTAAACAGATTCTTGGACTGGTGACTCATATACATCAGCTGATTCAACCTTAACATCTGTCTCATCTCCAGTAGCTTTTCCAAGAACTATTACCTTCACCATGAAGCTCCTGAGTTTTCCCAATTCAAATTTGGGCTTCTTCAGCATTTTTACTTTTCTAACAAAGAATCATGGAGCAGATAAATATATAGGCAAGCTTTTTCTATGCTTTTTCCAGTGCTGTCTGGAATCAATTTATTGACTACCTCTTTCAAGTCATTTATTTGTCTGCTCCTCTTGGGTCATGATTTCCATCACCTTCTTCCAGATTAGGAGGACCTGTCGGTTCTGGGCATAAGAGGTCTTCTGAATCTCATTGTTGCATTTTTTAGTAAAATGCACACAGAATAGACGAAGCAGATAGCCATGGGTAGTCTTCATATCAACATGAGCTTCAATCATGGTCTCCCATTTTTTGACCATGGAGCACATTTTGTCACAGGTAAGACCCATGCAATGGAAATTAGTCTGGCAGTTTTTGCCCTGAACATCCTCAATAATTAGCTTGAATTTTCTAAATGCAACTTCATCATTCTGCAGATCAGCAAGGCTCACTTCAAAAACATGACCCTTGAGGTCATCAGATGCAATCTTGGTTCCTTGAGTTCTCATGATTAGTGTTTTCCCAATATTTCTTATGCTGAACATAGCTGGTACTTTCACATCATACCAATCTTTCTTAGAAAATGGGTCAACCACTTTCTTCTTGCCCCCCTTTTGGCCACCTTTTGTAAGGTGCTTGTTCTGGCCAACTGCCATAGTGCTGCTCAGTGTTCTCTCCCTTCTGATGGCCTCTACACCTGGAGGGTCCTCTGCTTGGATTACTCTTCCTCTAGCTCTTTTAAAAATATATACTTTGGGATAAATCTTTCATAAAAGATTATTCACACATATATGTGCAAACAATATATAAATATTCACATATATAATGTATATTCATAGTATAGAAATTAACACAATGCAAGTTTATTTCTTGCACATTCAAAGTCTAATGAAGAACACACGGCCTGCCTCAGGCTGGTGCAACGTCACTCCGGCCTCTGCCATCGCAAACTCTCCCCGCATTCCATACCCCTACCTCCCCTCAGCCTGAGTGAGCCAGAACTCACTCACTCACCTGAATCACCTGCTCCTTTAACTCCCTCCTGTCTGAGCGAAGAAAAGATGCCCTCAGGCAACCTACACAGAGGTGGGGCCAAATCTAAAGCTGAACCACAGGATCTGTGCGAACAAAGAAGAGAAAGAGAAATTTCTCCCAGCAGCCTCAGGAGCAGAGGATTAAATCTCCACAATCAACCTGATGTACCCTGCATCTGTGGAATACCTGAATAGACAACGAATCATCCCAAATTGAGGAGGTGTACTTTGGAAGCAACGATATATATATATTTTTCCCTTTTTCTCCTTTTGTGACTGTGTATGTGTATGCTTCTGCATGTGATTTTGTCTGTATAGCTTTGCTTTTCCCATTTGTCCTAGGGTTCTGTCTGTCCATTTCTTGTTGTTGTTTTTGCAGTATGTGGGCCTCTCACTACTGTGGCCTCTCCCGTTGTGGAGCACAGGCTCCAGACGCGCAGGCTCAGTGGCCATGGCCCATGGGCCCAGCCACTCTGCGGCACGTGGGATCCTCCCGGACCAGGGCACGAACCCATGTACCTTGCATTGACAGGCAGATTCTCAACCACTGCACCACCAGGGAAGCCAGTTGTTGTTGTTTTAGTACAGTTTTTAGCGTTTGTTATCATTGGTGGATTTGGTTTTTGGTTTGGTTGCTCTCTTCTTTCTTTTTGTTTTTTTTAATTACTTAAATTTTTTTAAATAATTATTTTTTATTTTAATAACTTTATTTTATTTTATCTTCTTTCTTTCTTTCATTTTTTTTCTCCCTTTTATTCTGAGCCATGTGGATGACAGGCTCTTGATGCTCCAGCCAGGCATCAGGGCTGTGCCTCTGAGGTGGGAGAGCCAAGTTCAGGACACTGGTCCACAAGAGACATCCGAGTCCACATAATATCAAACAGCAAAAATCTCCCAGAGATCTCCATTTCAACGCCAAGACCCAGCTCCACTGAATGATGAGCAAGCTACAGTGCTGGATACCCTATGCCAAACAACTAGCAAGACAGGAACACAACCCACTTATTAGCAGAGAGGCTGCCTAAAATCATAATAAGGCCACAGAAACCCCAAAACACATCACCAGAGGTGGACCTTCCCACCAGAAAGAAAAGATCCAGCTTCATCCACCAGAACACAGTCACTAGTCCCCTCCACCAGGAAGCCTACACAACTCACTGAACAAACCTTAGCCACTGGGAGCAGACACCAAAAACAACGGGAACTACACACCTGCAGCCTGCAAAAAGGAGACCACAAACACAGTAAGTTAAGCAAAATGAGAAGACAGAGAAACACACAGCAGATGAAGGGGCAAGGTAAAAACCCACCAGACCTAACAAATGAAGAGGAAATAGGCAATCTGCCTGAAAAAGAATTCAGAATGATAGTAAAGATGATCCAAAATCTGGGAAATATAATGGAGAAAATACAATAAACGTTTAACAAGGACCTAGAAGAACTAAAGAGCAAACAAACAATCATGAACAACACAATAAATGAAATTAAAAATTCTCTAGAAGGGATCAATAGCAGAATAACTGAGGCAGGAAAACGGATAAGTGACCTGGAAGATAAAATAGTGAAAATAACTACTGCAGAGCAGAATAAAGAAAACAGAATGAAAAGAATTGAGGACAGTCTCAGAGACCTCTGAGACAACATTAAACACACCAACATTCAAATAATAGGGGTCCCAGAAGAAGAGAAAAACAAAAGGAATGAGAAAATATTTGAAGAGATTATAGTTGAAAACTTCCCTAATATGGGAAAGGAAATAGTTAATCAAGTCCAGGAAGCACAAACAGTCCCATACAGGATAAATCCAAGGAGAAACATGCCAACACACATATTAATCAAACTATCAAAAATTAAATACAAAGAAAACATATTAAAAGCAGCAAGGCAGAAACAACAATAACACACAATGGAATCCCCATAAGGTTAACAGCTGATCTGTCAGCAGAAACTGCAAGCCAGAAGGGAGTGGCACGACATATTTAAAGTGATGAAAGGGAAAAACCTACAACCAAGATTACTCTACACAGCAAGGATCTCATTCAGATTTGACGGAGAAATTAAAACCTTTACAGACAAGCAAAAGCTAAGAGAATCCAGCACTACCAAACCAGCTTTACAACAAATGCTAAAGGAACTTCTCTAGGCAAGAAACACAAGAGAAGGAAAAGACATACAATAACAAACCCAAAACAATTAAGAAAATGGGAATAGGAACATACATATCGATAATTACCTTAAATGTAAATGGATTAATTGATCCAACCAAAAGACATAGACTGGCTGAATAGATACAAAAACAAGATCCGTATATATGCTGCCTACAAGAGACCCACTTCAGACCTAGGGCCACATACAGACTGAAAGTAAGGGGATGGAAAAAGATATTCCATGAAAAAGGAAAGCAAAAGAAAGCTGGAGTAGCAATTTGCATATCAGAGAAAATAGACTTTAAAACAAAGATTATTACAAGAGACAAAGAAGGACACTACATAATGAATAAGGGATCAATCCAAGAAGAAGATATAACAATTGTAAATATTTATGCACCCAAAATAGGAGCACCTCAATACATAAGGCAAATACTAACAGCCATAAAACGGGAAATTGACAGTAACACAATCATAGTAGGGGACTTTAACACCCCACTTTCACCAATGGACAGATCATCCAAAATGAAAATAAATAAGGAAACACAAGCTTGAAATGATACATTAAACAAGATGGACTTAATTGATATTTATAGGACATTCCATCCAAAAATGACAGAATACACTTTCTTCTCAAGTTATCATGGAACATTCTCCAAGATAGATCATATCTTGGGTCACAAATCAAGCCTTGGTAAATTTAAGAAAATTGAAATCATATCAAGTATCTTTTCTGACCACAACATTATGACACTAGATATCAATTATAGGAAAAAATCTGTAAAAAATACAAGCACATGGAGACTACACAATACACTACTTAATAACCAAGAGATCACTAAAGAAATCAAAGAGGAAATAAAAAAATACCTAGAAACAAATAACAATGGAGACACGATGACCCAAAACCTATGGGATGCAGCAAAAGCAGTTCTAAGAGGGAAGTTTATAGCAATATAATCCTACCTAAAGAAACAGAAAACATCTCGAATAAACAACCTAACCTCGCACCTAAAGCAATTAGAAAAAGAAGAACAAAAAAACCCCAATGTTAACAGAAGGAAAGAAATCATAAAGATCAGATCAGAAATAAATGAAAAAGAAATGAAGGAAATGATAGCAAAGATCAATAAAATTAAAAGCTGGTTCTTTGAGAAGATAAACAAAATTGATAAGCCATTAGCCAGACTCATCAAGAAAAAGAGGGAGAAGACTCAAATCAATAGAATTAGAAATGGAAAAGGAGAAGTAACAACTGATGCTGCAGAAATACAAAAGATCATGAGAGAGTCCTACCAGCAACTCTATGCCAATAAAATGGACAACCTGGAAGAAACGGACAAATTCTTAGAAATGCACAACCTGCCAAGACTAAATCAGGAAGAATTAGAAAATATGAACAGACCGATCACAAGCATGGAAATTGAAACTGTGATTAAAAATCTTCCAACAAACAAAAGCCCAGGACAAGATGGCTTCACTGGTGAATTCTATCAACATTTAGAGAAGAGCTAACACCTATCTTTCTCAAACTCTTCCAAAATATAGCAGAAGGAGGAACACTCCCAAACGCATTCTATGAAGCCAGCATCACCCTGATACCAAAACCAGAAAAACATGTCACAAAAAAAGAAAACTACAGACCAATATCACTGATGAACATAGATGCAAAAATCCTCAACAAAATACTAGCAAACAGAATTGAACAGCACATTAAAAGGATCATACACCATGACCAAGTGGGGTTTATCCCACTTGCGTATATTCTTCAATATACGCAAATCAATGTGATATACCATATTAACAAATTGAAGGAGAAAAACCATATGATCATCTCAATAGATGCAGAGAAAGCTTTCGACTAAATTCAACACCCATTTATGATAAAAACTCTCCAGAAAGTAGGCATAGAGGGAACTTACCTCAACACAATAAAGACAATATATGACAAACCCACAGCCAACATTGTCCGCAATGGTGAAAAATTGAAACCATTTCCACTAAGATCAGGAACATGACAAGGTTGCCCACTCTCACCACTATTAGTCAACATAGGTTTGAAAGTTTTAGCCACAGTAATCAGAGAAGAAAAAGAAATAAAAGGAATCCATATCAGAAAAGAAGAAGTAAAGCTGTCACTGTTTGCAGATGACATGACACTATACATAGAGAATCCTAAAGATGCTACCAGAAAACTACTAGAGCTAATCAATGAATTTGGTAAAGTAGCCAGAGACAAAATTAATGCACAGAAAAATTTCTTACATTCCTATACACTAATGATGAAAGTATCTGTAAGTGAAATTAAGGAAATACTCCCATTTACCACTGAAACAAAAAGAATAAAATATCTAGGAATAAACCTATCTAAAGAGACAAAAGACCTGTATACAGAACATTATAAGACACTGATGAAAGAAATTAAGAATGATACAAACAGATGGAGAGATATACTATGTTCTTGGATTGGAAGAATCAACATTGTGAAAATGACTATACTACCCAAAGCAATCTGCAAATTCAATGCAATCCCTATCAAACTACCACTGGCATTTTTCACAGAACTAGAACAAAAAATTTCACAATTTGTATGGAAACATGAAAGACCCTGAATAGCCAAAGCAAACTTGAGAAAGAAAAACAGAGTTGGAGGAATCAGGCTCCCAGAATTCAGACTATACTACAAAGCTACAGTAATCAAGACAATATGGTACTGGCACAAAAACAGAAATATAGATCAATGGAACAGGATAGAAAGCCCAGAGATAAACCCATGCACAGATGGTCACCTTATCTTTGATAAAGGAGGCAAGAATATACAGTGGAGAAAAGAGAGCCTCTTCAAAAAGTGGTGCTGGGAAAACTGGACAGCTACATGTAAAAGAATGAAATTAGAACACTACCTAATACCATACACAAAAATAAACTCAAAATGGATTAAAGACCTAAATGTAAGGCCAGACACTATCAAACTCTTAGAGGAAAACATAGGCAGAACACTCTATGACATAAATCACAGCAAGATCCTTTTTGACCTACCCCTTGAAAAATGGAAATAAAAACAAAAATAAACAAATGTGAGCTAATGATTCTTAAAGGTTTTGCACAGCAAAGGAATCCATAAACAAGTCAAAAAGACAACCCTCAGAATGGGAGAAAATATTTGCGAATGAAGCAACTGACAAAGGATTAATCTCCAAAATTTATAAGCAGCTCATGCAGCTCAATATCAAAACAACAAACAACCCAATCCAAAAATGGGCTGAAGACCTAAATAGACATTTCTCTGAAGAAGATATACAGATTGCCAACAAACACATGAAAGAATGCTCAACGTCATGAATCATTAGACTAATGGAAATCAAAACTACAATGCCATATCATCTCACACTGGTCAGAATGGCCATCATCAAAAAATCTACAAACAATAAATGCTAGAGAGGGTGTGGAGAAGAGGGAACCCTCTTGCACTGTTGCTGGGAACGTAAATTGATACAGCCACTATGGGGAACAGTATGGAGGTTCCTTAAAAAACTAAAAATAGAACTACCAAATGACCCCGCAATCCCACTACTGGGCATATACCCCGAGAAAACCATAATTCAAAAAAAGTCATGTACCACAATGTTCATTGCAGCTCTATTTACTATAGCCAGGACATGGAATCAACCTAAGTGTCCATCAACAGAAGAATGGCTAAAGAAGATGTGGTACATATATACAATGGAATATTACTCAGCCATAAAGAGAAATGAAATTGAGTTATTTGTAGTGAGGTGGCTGGACCTAGAATCTGTCATACAGAGTGAAGTAAGTCAGAAAGAGAAAAACAAATACCATATGCTAACACATATATATGGAATCTAAGAAACAAACAAAAAATGGTCATAAAGAACCTAGGTGTAAGACGGGAATAAAGATGCAGACCTACTAGAAAATGTACTTGAGGACACGGGGAGGGAGAAGGGTAACCTGGGACAAAGTGAGAGAGTGATAGTGTATATATGGACATATATACACTACCAAATATAAAATAGATAGCTAGTGGGAAGCAGCCACATAGCACAGGGAGATCAGCTCAGTGCTTTGTGACCACCAAGATGGGTGGGATAAGGAGGGTGGGAGGGAGGGAGACACAAGAGGGAAGAGATATGGGGATATATGTATATGTATAACTGATTCACTTTGTTATAAAGCAGAAACTAACACATCATTGTAAAGCAATTATACTCCAATAAAGATGGTAAAAAAAAGTAATAATGAAAAAAAAAAAGTCTAATGAAGATCAAGTAGGTCTCTGCCATTTGGGAAAAAGAGGTATGTAGAGTATGTAGGATGCCTGTAAATGCCAGGCCTGGAAAATTCCGTTGCCTTAATGCAGTCATATAACTACACCCAGATGCAAGGAAAGCCAACAAATGCAGTCTTCCTGTGTATCCAGATAGAGAAAACGCTGTGATGAATACATATCACTATCTCTGACACAATTTTATACCTTTTATTCCTAATGTTTTGGCTAGCATCCATAGAACAGTATTAAATAACAAGCATGATTTAAGTCTTATTTCTGATTTTAATGAAGATTGTTTTCAACATGTCTCCATTTAACAAGACGACAGATTTGGGGAAGAGATTTGTTTCTCTAATCATACTAAGGAACTTTTTATCTCTTTCTTTGTTAATAGGTTTTATTTATTTAATGAGTGATACAAGTTGAAATTTATCAGATATCTTCTCAGCAATTGTGGAGATAATAACATAATTTTCTTTTCAATAGCTTAATTGTGAATAAGATTTATTAGATTTCTTAATGTTGAATGACTTTTTCTTCTAGAATAAGGCTAACGTTATATATACATTATATATATAATTATATATAAATACATATAATGTTTTTGAAAAGGTGGATTCTGTCTGCTGTTATTTTATTTAAGAGTTTTGCATTGATATTCAGAAGCAAGATTGAACTACTTTTTAATTATTTTTGTCAGATTTCGTAATTCATAAGTGACTTTCAGAGTTTTATCTCTTTCTCTAGTTTCTTGAACTGTTAAAGTTATACCTAAGTTAAATGATTCTACAAAGAGAAAAAGAATTCCATTGTGCTTGGGCCAGTTAATGCTGTTGTGGGTCTATATTTCAAGCACATTACCACCGGGCCTATCAATATTCGCTGCTGGCAGTATCCACCGTATCTTTGATTATAACTATAACATTTAAAATTTTAAATAAGAATATTTTTTATTCCTTCCATGCTCTCTTTCTGGCCCTCAGTATGCTCTTTTACCATAGCAGTCTGCTCTTATTTACTGCTGCTATATCCCTGAATTTTTATCAAAAGTAAAAAAATGATTTTTGAAAAAATGCCTCTCCAGTTTTCTACATTTCCTCTGCTTTCAGTGAGGGTGTTTCCTCTGCTTCAGTGAGCTATAATTGTTTACCTTCTCCCTCTTTTGAAACCGCTGATTCTACTAGTGTATTCAATCTTTACCACTTATCTTTGTCAATGTAGGTCTAGATAAAGCAGTACTCCCGGCTGACAGAAGTTCCTGCAGTACTGGTTGAGGTCTGGATATGTGGTTCTCTGGGCAGCGTTGGACCAATGGGTGGCAAACATTTCAGGACATGTCTTTGGTGTCCATGGGTCAGCATGTAGGGTCAGCTCTCCCCTTTTCTGCCCTCCTTCTCCACAGTGAGGAGGAGGATGACTATAAGGTCTGCAAGCTTCTCTCTGGATATAGGGAGTGAGAATATACAAATAACCTCTCCAATATACCGAATGGGACTGAGTATAGCATTCTGAGTCCTTCCGCCACCATGAATCCTACTGTAAATTTTATCTTAGGTATACTGAGTAATGTCTACATGATGGACAGCTTTTGTTTCATAGTTGCTCTCCCCACATTTGTTCTGGTAATCGTTCCCTCTCTTTCCTCGCCAATGTCTCTCCTACCCCTCCAACCATATTAGGGGTTCATATTATTAAAGGCTGTTTGTCACAGAAACTTGCCTATCTCTCTCCCATGTGTAGTCTCAGTAGTGGGCATGTGACTAAGTCCAATGGTTTGAATAAATCTATCATGAGACCTCATCAACCTGGCCTCGTTAATGGGTTCAAAGGTGGAACAGTGATCCAAGCCAGAGTCAGTCAAAGTTTTTTTTTTTTTTTTTTTTTTTTTTTTTTTTTTTTTTGCGGTATGCGGGCCTCTCACTGTTGTGGCCTCTCCCGTTGCGGAGCACAGGCTCCGGACGCACAGGCCCAGCGGCCATGGCTCACGGGCTCAGTCGCTCCGCGGCATGTGGGATCTTCCCGGACCAGGGCACGAACCCGGGACTCCTGCATCGGCAGGCGGATTCTCAACCACTGCGCCACCAGGGAAGCCCCAGTCAAAGTTTTTTGAAGTAGATCTTGGATAGTCAAGCTGTGAGCTTAAAGGATTTAAATGGCCAGCTCTCTGATCACAGGGAGAAAAACTAGGCAGCAAAAAGAAGCTGATGTGCTGGGAGAAACAGAGTTGTAAGGACTTGGTTCCGGTCACAACATTTCCCGGAGGATTGAATTCCTGCTTTCCCTCAGCTGTGCAGTGCTTCACATATTGTGAGCTACCCAAATAGACCCCTTCTTTGCCCATGTCAGTTCCAGTTGGAGTTTATCCTTTTAACAAAGAGTATAAACATTCTGAGTATGGGTATATATATTTTCTGCCCCTCACCTATTTCATCCTATGGAAATCTAATTCTCTAAGTGGGACCCTTGCTGATTTCCAGGGCTTGGACAATATTTTCATTTCTACATTCATGGAACTGCCTTAGCAGGGATAGCAAGAGGGACAGAGCCAATGTCATGCTGAGATCACTGTCTTGGAGATACATATCTGGATCCATTTTTTAAACTTTCCTTCTGTGTTAATTTTGTTTCCTTCTTCATTTGTGATTCAGTTCTCATTATTTTCTTCCTCCTTCTGAGATATGAGCTGATTTTCCACACACACACTCGACAATTGGGGTATAGTGAAGAAATTCAATGTGCTTAGTAAAGTATAATAGGATTTGTAAAAAAAACAATGTGTAATAGGGCATCATTAGCATACAAATATCTCAGAAAAAAAAATTAAATGTCTAGTGACTTCAGCAATTAAGTTTTTGGTCTTGGACAAATCTCAGGCACTCTCTGAGAGCCTGGTGTGATCTGGGCACACACTTGCTATCCTGGATTAGACTCCTGGGAAGTCCCTGTACTTTGGTGCAAGTCAGGAATTTGACTGATCTTTTCCACAGATCCTTTGACTTTCATTTAAGACTTGAAAAAAGTATTCCATTATTATAGCAGCTAGAAATTCTCCTTCTTGTTGGTAAGTAAAAACTATCCTAGGAAGGGATGAAATTGTGGTTACAATCTAAAGTATGGTCTTTGTTCTTGAGAAAACAATTTTTTCCCCATAAAACCTATGAGAAAAAATTAGACTGCTTAATCTTTTCTGATAACATACTTGAGCAGTTTTTTATTTGAAGCAGAACTTTGTTCATCAGATGCTTTTATAATTGATAACATTTTCTTTTTGATAAGGTTGCATAAAGTTCAACCAGTCTTGATACTGGCCTTATAAACTTTAACTACACATCCCTTTCATGTTCCTTCTCTAACAATCCTAACTAGACACTTTTCTTTTTTCTATAACCACCCCAGTGACCAAAAGAATCTTTGAACCATCCTTCTGTCTCTGGCTAGTTGCTTTGCTCCAAGTCGAAAACAAAACTGATGTGTGCCCACACTGAATCTATCTGAGAGGTTTGCTCTAACACACTGTAAAACTTACATTGGGTGAGAAAAGCCAGGCAGCCTGGGTTTCCCTGGCTCTTCTCTCCCCTTACATCTTTGACAGTGTTGCCTAGCCCTACACTTCAGTGCTTACACTTACCTCCAGATTTTATATTGAGCCAATTTTCTAAGTTAGAGCTCCCTATCTTATTTAGTAATCACTCTTTTACAGACCAGTCTCTGAGAACTCTCTGACACGTTACACCTCTAAATGCATCACCCAGTCTTTCACTGAGTTGTTCTCTGTGCATGTGGTATAACTCTCAGTTGGCTGAAAACGTCTTTGATGCCTCTGGCAGCCCTTTGGTGGTAATAATAGCAATATTAAAAAGCCAACATGGAGGGCATATTATGCTCCAGACACAATGCTAAGTAATTTACTGGCAAAGTATTTAGAACACTGCTTAGCAAACAGTAAGCCATTAATAAAGGTTTGTTATTAGTACTATTTATAGTCCTATGAACTTGGTACTATTATCTTCATTTCGCAGATAAGGAAGCTGTGAGTCACAGAGACTTACATAACTTATACAGGGTCACTAGAGCTCATGAAGTGGCAGAGACAGAACTTGATCCCAGTCTGTTTGACACCAATATCTATCCATGTTCTTAACCATTACAAAACATTTGGCTCAATAGTCCCACACTCATCAATCTTATTTTTGCAATAATACCTTTGTAGTCTTCAGAGCAGTGTAAGTTATACTCAAGACAGGTTTTACTTTGGAATTCTTTCCTCTTTTAAAATTCAACTACCTCACAGATATATGGAATAAGGCACAAGCATTTGTATCTCCCTGGAGAGTTTCATTTTGAAATGTCAAGGCCATTGAAGTATGTGTCCTTAGGGAGAACAATGAGTTTTTCAAAACTTCTAAGTTGCTAAGGAACTGAATTTTTTTCATCTGTTAATATGGTACTTCAGTTAGCTCCTTTAGTTATATTTTCTTCAGTAGTCCTCAGCCACCAATACCTCATATTTGCTCTCATATAAAGAACTAGACTATGACAAGGGCTGGGCAATATCAAAAGTTCATGGGTATATTTATAATATAAATAATTAATAATAGTATTAGAGACCCAACCTTGATGGTCTAATGCATCATACTTCTTAAAATCATTTCATGGGATGCTCAGAATTGTTATGTGATGTAGTGGCCTTTCTCTCAGTCACGTTGCCGGATGTCGCCTAGGGTTCTAGAGAGGACTTTCCTCCCCTTCCCATCTCCCTTCTTTCTCCTCCTCCCTCCTAAACCCCTCCTGCCCTCTCCTTCCTTGGCCCTCTGAGGGCTAAGCCTGCTTGAAAGGAAACGAGGACAGCCAGACCCCGGGGCTTGGAGCCCTCTCAAAGGCTCCTGGATTCCTAGGGACCAGTCGGGTGACAGTCTCAACCCAAGCAGCTGGGGTGTCATAACACTTTCCACTTAAGTAGCAGCACGGCGCCCCGACCCCATCCCTGGAAGCTACGTAACCCTGGGCTCCACCCACCCCTCGGGCCGGAACCCGGCACGTTTGTCTCCCGCCGGATTCCCACCGGAATGAACGAATGGGTTTAACGGCGACTACGGATGCTAGAGGCGCTTGGCGAGAAAGGTGTCATTGAGAAGAAAGTTGGTTTCTACAGGGACTGCGGTGGGCGGCGCGGTGGCTCACGTGTGCGCTGGGCCCGAGGACGCGCCGGCGGCGGGATTCGAACGCCGAGCGGAGCTGCGCCCAGCGGTCTGGTCGGCGGCCGGCGGCCCAGGTCTGAGTGGGAGGAAGCGGCGCGCACAGCTGGCTTCAGTCGGGCTGAGGCCTCCCTTCCCGCCTGCTCCCCTCTCTCCCGCCTCCCGCCCCAGAAATTATCTCAAGCGTTGCCAGTGCGATTCCAGAGCCCCACTCGGGTGGGTTCTTTTGTTTCTTTGTTTTAATGACAGTTCCCAGCCCTTCGGCGTGTCATGCGCGATTAATTCTTTGGCTCTTTTGAAGGCAACTGGGGTGATATATTTTCTGCATCATCCTTTTGGGGATAATTGTTTATGATGTGACGTCAGCCACATTGATTTTTCTCTCCTGATGAGAGAGAGAGAGGGGGGCAGAGAGAGCGCGCAAGACAGGGTCACAGATGTGTGCGGAGGCCACAGATAACTGACATTTAGAATTCCTTCAGGGCAAAGGGAGATATAGCAATGGGAGCTTGAAAGTGTGCAGCCAAGACTTCAGGCTGCACGGAATAATTAAGAAGTTTTTTCAAAAAAAAAAAAACAAGACAGAAAGAAAAGAAAGTCCCCTCCGCAGCGAGCCACTTAGGTGCTCGTTTCATGCCAGAGTCCCCGGTTAAGGTGGCAGCGTCTGATAATTAATCTCGGGTACCCAGACGCTGCAATAGGCTTAAGAAGACGAAGAGGAGGGGCGGGGGAAGTGCGTCACCAGGTGGGGAAGGGGCTGTGCATTTGGTGACAAGCGGAGGGGATGGGGGTGGAGGGGAATGGGGACGGGAAATAGGTTCTGTGTGCTCTCCGGGGGTATTGTGTCAGGAGATGCAGGCTGGCTACCATGTGACGCGGTCCAGAGCTGAAGGGATTGGCCGAGGCAGCGCAGGCGGTGCAGCTTGGCCGGCTTGCTGTTCCTCTCCCTTTCTCTCGCAGCATCTTCCTGGGAGCCTGTAGGTGAAGCAGCACCAGCAGCATCCATGGCCTATCTTTGGGGTTAACACTTGTCTCCTTTGGCTTCAGCATCGGACAGAGCAGATCTCTCAGCAGCAGAAGCAGCGTTGTGAGGACTTAGCTGGGACCTGGAATCGTATCCTCCTGTATTTTTTCAGACTCTTTGGAAATTAAGGAATGCAATTCTGCCACCATGATGGAAGGTAGGATGCTTTCTGCTGTGGTTGACTGGCTTCAGGCAAGGTTTGGGCAGAACAGTGTTGAATTATGTGTACAGTCTGTGTTTGTGGCTGTTCTAGAACCTGGTTGCCAGGATTTGCAAGCAGAAATTCTACAGTTTGCTTGCAGCGGACCAGGGCTCAGACTAATGGAATCAAACCACAGGGCTTCTTGTTTAGCTCAGAACCTACAGAGCTTGCCTAAAGTGCTTGCAAGGAGCTGAGATAGAGCTAGCAAAGAGCTTGCAAAGCAAAGAAGTTGGGAGAGAAGATAAGGTTTTCTGCTCTGGGTTCCTGGGACTACACTGATTAAACATTTACAACGGAAACTTGTCTCCTGAAATTAACATCAGATAGGAGAGGTCATTGACAGAGTTATGCATGCTGTCATTTTCAGTGAACTGTTTAAAAATTTAAAAAATTCTTGTAAGATATTTTTATCTCTGCAATTTACATCATACTGTTGGGGTGAGAGGTGCAGCAAATTTAGTCCATAAGCTATAGTTTTATGGGGCTGTCATTGCAACAGAATGAGCAATATGAGGAAAATATCTGGGACTCTTGGCTTCTGATTAGGGGTCTTATCAGGTTAAAAAAAAAAGAATTTTGTGCTTCCTAAATGTGTTCTCCATGCAATGGTTCTTAGCCAAGCATCAAATGATTACTTAACTGATTACCTTTTTGCATTCAATTTTAAGTGTAAGGAGGAACTTTCCCTGGGTAGATATTGTTTAAACTATATTTTATTCTACTAAATTACCCTTCTAAGCTTGCTTGAGATGGTGACAACCAAGATTGCCTCAAAAAAGCAGCAAGCTGATTAGGAAAGAAGCAGGCAGCCCTACCCTGGCTTTGATTTTCTGTTTTCACACTACAGGATGGTGCAAAACTCCTGGCCTTTCCTAAGATGACAGGCAGAAATTTGTCCCCAGCCTGGATTTCACAATGCGGAATCGAGTGCATAATGGGTCTCAAATCAGCCATGAAAATGGCAGAGAGGCCACCTCTTAAACCAAGGTCTGTCTTACAGATTTTAAACATTCCTTAGAAATTTACCAAAATGGAATAAGAGGAGAATGGTTGCAAAAAACAGAAGCATTGCCTGTACTTATTTGGCAGAAATGAATTCTTTTTCCTTTCTCTGTCATCATGTCAAACATTGTTAATGTGATTTAGGGAGTGAAGAATTCTACAGTCATGGCCCACAGATTTTAGAAAATAGCCTGAAAAGAGAGATT
This sequence comes from Kogia breviceps, assembly GCF_026419965.1. NCBI lineage: Eukaryota > Metazoa > Chordata > Mammalia > Artiodactyla > Physeteridae > Kogia > Kogia breviceps. The sequence goes on along the minus strand of NC_081310.1, from coordinate 144,953,199 downwards.
GGGTATCATTTTGCTGTGGAGACTGGTCTTGTTTGCAAACGGCTCTCAAGCTAGTTCTTTAAATATAGGCCTAAATAAAGTGAGATTACTAATGCTCTAAGATTAAATCATTTTCATTAATTCAAAATGAAATCCAAAATGGATTTAACCTTTGAGTAACAAGGCAAAACAAACAAGAAAGAGCATTACTGATGAACTTTTCAATTAAAAGCTCACGTGGATTACCCTCTTCAGAAAAAATTTGTGTCTATAGAGGTGTACTAGGTTTCTCCAGCTAAATTTCACGTAGCATTTCTTGAGAATAAATCTGCACATGTTCTGATTAGATTTTAATCTTACACGGGGAAGTGGACGAGCTTTCCTTTTACTTCTTTCCTTATAAACTATGGACTTAAAGTACCTTTGAAGGAAGTAATATTTTTTGATGCTCATTAATGATTCTCTTGGTAATATTGTCTATTGTGCCACCCCAGAATGTCAGTTCAAAGCCCTGTGATAAGCGTATCCGAGCTGCCTACACTGAAATGAGAACTGTAACAAAGACATGTGTTGGAGTTGAATTAACACTATTGCTCCGCGTTGACCAAATTTATCTAATGAAGGATGCTATCTTAGCACTGTTATGAATTAACGGTGACACTAGGGGTGCGGTGGCCACCCATCAGATCCTTGCAAAAGAAATTGGACAGGTGTTTCCAGTGGCTTAAACATTTAAATGAAACTAATAATTTTTATCTACCTATAGTTCCTACTTAAATACTATTCAAGACATTATCTTCACAGTTCAGGGACCTTAGAAAGGCTGGTGGGAACCTTAATCAGGAATCAGTTTGCCTATCAATGGCCTTCCAACTTAGTTGCCAGCCTTTTTGGCAATATATGCATATTTCTGATATTGCATCTCAGAATTTCACCTCTGAATTGCTCTTACTCTGAAACTGTGTTATAGCAGTTGTCATTCCCACTTAACTCTTCCCTGGAGGAAGCTAGGCTTCCATCTATCATGATAGCCTTGGAAAGATATGAAAGCCCCTAAAAAGCACCCTGAAATCCTGTCATGGCAGCCATCTGCCAAAACATCAGTGGGCTCTGAGAATGTGTCACCAAACATCCAGTTAGGTAACATGCTGTCTTCTCAATTAGTTCATATGCCACACACAGACACACACAGACACACACACACACACACACACACAAACACAGAGTTGCACACGCATATGTCATCCACACATATACAGTATTTTAGAAAGGGAGAGAACCCACATTTGCATTTGTGTGTGTATATATTTCTGTATTTACTGAAGTGTTTTAGTCTAGTGCTCAGGAAAAGCATGGCCATGGCAACTTTTCAAAGCTACTTCTCTACTTTGTGTAAAACGAGAGTAAACAAATATTCATCAGAATGGCTTATGGTTTAATTTTGTGTTCTTATTTTGATGGAACAGGATATAAGCTCCATTTATTCAATGCCTATTGGAAATTCTGGCCATAGAAAAGAACTGTTACTACCTCCCCAGTGATTCAAGTATCACAGAAGGCAGTGAAGTACTTCTGCAGGGACCTCAAGCACGTTATCAGTAGTTTGTGGCTCCATGACTCCTTTCAAATATTTTTCTTTTAAAAAGTATATTTTAAGGGACTTGACTTGTTGATTCTTGCATTCTTTATTTTTTGGCGGTGGTTAGTATTGGGTCTTTCCTAAAGAATGCCCTGTGATGTGGAGTCTTATGTAGTATGACTATGAAGGGAAAGAGGATGGGCCAAAGGGAATTATTTGCTAAAGGGCATATATGTTGGCCAAGCTTACAGTGCAGTCTGTGTGATTAGGGCAACTATTCAGGGATTCTTTTGTTTTTCATATATTATTATTATTAAAGTTTGAAAATGACCTTTTAGCTACTTTTTTTTAAGATAAGTGAAACTAAGTCAGAGTTTCCAGGAACATTTACTAATTTGTAAGGCAGTCTGGGAAATTTTCCCTTGTGTGGAGGAACTGGACTGGAAGTGCTCATGTTTTCAGTTCCCTATTCAGGCTCTTAGGTGTTTTACTGGAAAGAAAAGTTTAGGGGCGGCCAATAGTTTCATTCTATAAATAATTTTTAAAGGTAACAAGCATATTTTAAGGGTTTACTGGGTTTAATTGCAATGTACAGAGTAATTTAATTAATTTTATTATTTTTACGATTCACAATAACCTGCAAGTAAATGTATTCTGCACTGAGTGTTTCTGCAGTACTTTTTCTAAATTGTAAAAATAAAAACTAATACATTGAGACAGAAAAATGGGAGGATGGATTTTGGATCCAAGTTCATTTAACAAGAAAGCTCCTATTTTTGATCCCTCATAACATTTTAAATATGAACTTTTTCTTTTTACTTTGTATCAAGGTGGGTATGTTAACCTGATTGAAAGTTAGGCCTTAAGTTTCTTTGGTTGCATCTGTCTCTTTTTTAAATGTGAGTACTCACAGAATCATACCTCTCAATTCCTTGTTAATACCTTTTACCTCCAAAATCAATATTTAGAAAAATTTAAACAATTCTAGATTAACTGATCTTCTGTTGTGGCAGTGAACCTTGTAACAGTAAAGGCTTTTCTTTCCCATATCTAGAAATGAAGTTTATTTCTTTGGAAATTTCTTTGCTGTAATCAAAAAGGAACGAAGCATTTTGAAGCTGGAACTGTTCATTTTCTAGTTAGCTAAGAAGTTTTAAAGGGAATGCTTCTCACTCTCCTACCAATTCCCTTCCCAGAAATGGTGATGATATTTTGGAAAATCTTAAGCATGCCTATGAGATTATAATATATATTCCATCCCTTATGTAATTTCTTTCCTTCCTAAGGGGCTCAGGGTCGGAAAAAGCCTCCTGTTATGTATAAATTCCCATCCAATTCCCAAGGCCAACTTTAAATCTCTAAAAAGAACATGTAGTCTTTTTAAAAAAATTAACTTAGATAAACCATGCTAGAAGACTGTGGATAATTCTTTCTGTTGGATTTGGCACATACACTATCCATGTTTCAAATAAACAAGTTGCAGGAAGTCAGCAACTCAATTTTTATGTTCCTGAGTTTGTTTGGGAATTGGTCACTTGAAACAAGTTTTCCCGTAGAAATGATGATATAAATGATGGTTGCATTCTTTCAGTAGTCCATCAAAGGCTGTTAACCCGTTATCTACCTGAAACTAACTATTTGCCATGAAATGTATAAAGAACATGACAGTTACTATAGTAGTTAGCCAAAAGAGAACAATGCCATTAAATGTATTTTCAATTTCTAATGTTGCTACTTGAGGGGAAGAAGGTTTACTTAGAGGACAATGAGGAGATGGAGAGAAATTTTGAAGGGGTTTGGTTTTTTAAGGTATTTTTTTAGAAGTTTTAAAGACTTGACACTGGATTTTTCAATTATGTTCAATTTTACATCCATACTTGTGGTTTACCTATTTGTAATTCAATTTTATCATATCTAATGCAGTTTAATTGTGATCACTTTATGGAAACTCACAAATGGAATTAAGAAAGAGAAAGATAATTGTAAAGGAGTTGAAAAAGTTAAGGGATTATAATGGATGTGAGCTCAAGCGTCTACAAACGTCTCTGAGGAGAAATTAACTGGAGAAGAGATCATAGGTAGAAGGGAATTAGGCATGCTAAGTGCAGGATTTCTTTGAGGAGAAAGTAGGGTGTGGGGCAGAGGTATTGGATCTAATGGGTTTGTGCACTGACTACCTAATATTTCTATGGGCTTAGGATGGCTGGCTCACCAGCAGAAGAGCTTTGGGGAAAGAGGTGTAGACTTGGGGAGGAATGAATCTCCATTCTTGGAACATGTATGCCATTTAATTGTACCTACAGGGTGTTAGGAAGATATTCAGTATCTCTATTTAATATTTTCTATCATGTCACTTCCTTATTAAAAAAAACGTCAATACCTTCTCATTTCTCTTAAAATCTTGAGCATACAGGAGCCGGCATGCTCTGGCCTTCTGTGCTTCTTCAAACTCATCTCACATGGCACTTAACACCAACAGCCTTGCTGCCTGTCTCAGAGTGTCTAGAACAAATACTTTCCTGCCTCAGGGCTTTTGCCCTGCCTAGAACACTCTTTTGCCAGCTCATGGAGTAATTGATTCTCTTGTGATTCCAGCAATACCGCCACCTCATTAGGAGGCCTTCAGTACCATCCTTGTTGTCTCAAGCTCCCAGACACACACCCTGGGCCCTGAGTCCATCTCAGTGTCCTCTCTCTCCTAAGACCTGTATTTATTACTCATGGTTGTTTAATGGTATCGACTAAATCTCTCACTCAGAGGTAAGCTCCATGAGGGCAGGAATCTGGTCTGTCATCTCCCCTCTGTATCCTTAGCTCTTAATGCAGAGTGGATGCTTAGATGTTTGTTTATTGATTAAGTGAATAAAACCTGATGTAAATGACTCTGATGACTTCACAGTTTACATTATAAGGTATTATTTGGGGCATTATGGTGGATATAAGAAAAATAAATTGCTCAAATTTATGTTCTTGCTGGAGAAACAAGATCTATAAACATGAGATAACTAGGGGAAAGATATGTGTTATGGAGTACTAATTGTAAGATACAGATAATACCTTTTGAGAAGCAAAAGAAAAGAAATAGTCCATTTGAAAATATGTACTCGAGCTTAAATTATTTTGGTGATTAGCTCCAAGGAAATGATTTCATACTGGAAAAAGACAAGTTATAACAGAGCTCTTCAAAGACATTCCCAGAGGCATTGTTGTCAATATCCTGTAAATTTTTTTTTTCTCTTCCTTCTGCTTTCCTTGTATTTCTGCCTTCCTTTCTCCATTTTTCTCATTCTTCCATTCCTCCTTTTCATTCTGGGGCTCTCTTTCCTTTTCTCTGGTTTATGACCAGATCTGAAAATAATAGATTATAGAGCTAGAAAGTTTTGACTTGGAATTTGGGAAAGGGTTTTTAAATAAATTAATGTATGTAAACTAGTGTAATATTGTACAATGTATTTTTGCATGCAGTGGTAATGTGTTGGTATGTGAGGTTTTTCAGATGCCAGATTATTCTTGATTGGAGAATCTATGAATCTTAGAAACTCAATATGTTCTCTGAATTTGTGCAGACTGGATTTTTTTGGTTGAAAGAGCATGGACCCAGAAGTCACACTTAGGTTTGAGACTGTGTTGTAACTTCTTGGCTATGTGTCTTGAGAGGATTACTTTACCTTCCCGGGGTTCTGTTTCCTTGCAAACAAAATACGAGCATTGATCTGTCATTCCTCTAGAACTTCCAGCTCTAAGAGTCTCTGGCATTTGCTGAATGATTTGGATTCCACATGTTCACTCCCTCCAAGGTTTAAATTCTAATGATTGACTCCTCTTCATCCTACCTCCGAACATACCTTTGCTGACACAAAAAATGATTCAAATATATTACTGTCTGCTTTTATTGGTTTATTCTTCCTCTGCTGTCCTTTTGCACTTATGCTACAAGTTTGTCTTGCATCTTTGCTGTGCTAGAAGACAAAAATGCATGTATGCAACCCTCTTATATAGCTCTTAGCATAGAACTATTTATGTGTCCATTAAAAATTGTATAGTGAATGAATACTAGGTGCTAGGCATGGTTCTAGGTGCTACAGGCTCAATAGTGAATAAAACAGATTCCTGCCTGCACGGAGCTTCCTGTTTGGTGCAAGAGAGACATGATAAAATAAAATAAAATGCAGAGTACATTGGATGGGGGTAAGGGCTTTGGAGAAGAGCCGCGTGGAGAAAGGGGATAGAGGAAGTAGTGGAAGGATCGGGGCAGATGGGGTTGCAGTTATTAAATAGGGTGGTGATGGAAAGCCTCGCTGAGAAGACATTTGAGCAAAGACTTGAGGGAGGGAAGGGAGTAAGCAGCCAAGTAATTACCTGGAGGAACAGTCTAAAGAAACAGGGGGAAGAGCCAGTGAAAGGCTCAGAATGTGGGCGGAACAGCAAGGAGGCCCGTGGGTCTGGAGCAAAGGTCGAGGGAATGTTCAAGAGAGGTACTCAGAGAGGTAAGAACAACTAGACACCTATGAGTCCCTTTCTCTCTCTCTTTTTAAAAAAATTTATTTATTTTACTTATTTACTTTTGACTGCTTTGGTTCTTTGTTGCTGTGCATGGCTTTCTCTAGTTGCGGCGAGCGGGGGCTACTCTTCGTTGCGGTGCACAGGCTTGTCACTGCAGTGGCTTCTCTTGCTGTGGAGCATGGGCTCAGTAGTTGTGGCGCACGGTCTTAGGTGCTCTGCAGCATATGGGATCTTCCTCGACCAGGGATCGAACCCATGTCCCCTGCATTGGCAGGCGGATTCTTAACCATTGAGCCACCAGGGAAGCCCCCTTTCTTTTTCGTTTTTTTGGTTGAAATATAGCTGACTTACAATATTATATTAGTTTCTGGTGTACAACATGGTGATTCAATATTTTTATAGATTACTCACCATACAAAGTTATTATAATATTATTGACTATATTCCCTGTGCTGTACATTACATTCCTATTATTTACATTGTATAATTGGTAGTTTGTACCTTCACCTATATCACCAATACCCCCACAACCCTTCCCTTTGGCAACCACTATCTGTGAGTCTGTTTCTGTTTTCTTATATTTGGTTATCATTTTTGTTTTTTAGATTCCACATATAAGTGAAAACAAACAGTATTTGTCTTTCTCTGTCTGACTTATTCCACTTAGCAGAGTACCCTCCAAGTCCATCCATGTTGTTGCAAATGGCAAGATTTCATCCTCTTTTATGGCTGAGTAATATTCCATTGCATGCGTGCGTATGTGTACATATATATATATATATACACACACATACACACACACATATATATATACATACATATACAAAGCTATTATCATGTCTTCTTTATCTTTGAGGGACACTTAGGTTACTTCCATATCTTTGACTATTATAAATAATGCTGTGATGAATATTGGAATGCATGTATCTTTTGGAATTAGTGTTTTTGTTTTCTTCATACAAATACCCAGGAGTGGAATCTCTGGATCCTTTCCAATGGTAGGAAAGCCAGTTTCCTTTTGCAGAAGTCAGTCTGTATGGGCCTATGTTATCCATGTGTCAAGCAACAGGTGGGCATTCAGAAGCCTGGTATTCTGATCCTAGTTCTGTGCCTGTCTTTTGATGGTTCCTCTCAGACCCATTCTTCCCCCATATTTCAGTAAGTGGATGCATGTCATGCTCTTGCCTTGGCTTATGGTTTCAAGCCCAAAGTTAAAGCTGAGAGTTCAGCTACAATTCTAGTCTTGAACATTTCCACAAAAAGATAGAGCTTCATGATAAGGTGATATCAGAATCAGAATTACACATCCATTCACAAATATTTTGACTATGTATCAGAGGCTTTTATTTTTATTTGGTTCATATAAACTTCTATTATGTACCAGGGCTAGTATTTTAGGAGTTTTTAAAAGGCCCAGAGTGACCCATGTCTCATATCTTTACAAACAATATAAGGAAGATGTTATCTAACGTGTTATCTAACATGTCCTATCTAACTTAGGACATTGTCATAAAATTATGTGGCACTTGAACATACTTCAAAGTTTTCAAAATGTTTCATTCATTTAACAGGTATATCTGGAACTTTTTCCTTAGTCTCATGTGCACTTCTAGGCCCAGTGAATATGATAGCAAAAAGGGGCAGCTGTAGTCGCCATCCTCAGAAACTCAGAGTCTAGTATATATTATCACATATTCTGTACATATTTTATTCTACACTATCTCTGTGTGGTAGAAATAGGTATTACTATCTTCATTTCAGACAGGAGGTAACCAGGGCTCAGTGATGTTAAGTGACTTGTTCAAGGTGACCACCTTACCAAAAGGCAGAACCAGCATTTATTAGCCAACTTGAATCCTAGTCAAGTGCTTTTTGTTTAATGCTGTGATTGGAACATCCTGCTCAAATCTGAAATTGTTTGGCCTGGGTCTCTGGCTGACAAGCCAACAGCAGATTATCTAAATTTGACATGGTATTTCAAGAGCCTTCTTCAAAACTAAGCAAGTTAATTTTATTATTATGTCATGAGCCTTTAGACCAGCCACCATCCTGAAGAAGGCTACCTAATGCAGGAGAGTTTTAGCCCAATGGGCTCCTTTCAATGACAGTGACTGGTTCCTCGAATTTTATGATGGGAAGGGACATGTGATATCACTAAGCCAGTGGACTCTAAACTTTCACAGCTTACATTCTACAAAACACTTTATCAGAAAGCCTGGCTCCCACTATGAACAAAAGCCCTTTCTCTCTGAGAAGGACAGTTCGGTGTTCACTGACATTCCATGAAAGCCTTGACCATTATCATGAAAGCGTGATGGTGTGTGCTACCCCGGAAGATTAACCAATCTAGTCCAACCTCATTTTGCATTGAGGAAACCAAAACCAAATGAAACAACCTTCCCAAGGATTTTTATTCTTTCAGTAAGAGGGCAAGTCAAAGTTTATTTTAGTAATGATTCCAAAAATGTGAATAGACAAAGACTTGGAACCTGTGGTATCTTTCACGTTCAAAGGTGCTGGGGCTGATTGGGTGACTGCCCAAAGACACACAAATGAATGTGTCCCCAGGGCCATCGCTCTACTGAGTGCACATACAATGGGGCCATTTATAGCTGCCTCCTGGGCTGCCATGGCTCCTGCATCTGCTGTTGGTGAATCAGGGCCAAGTGGAGGGAAGGACCAGGACCTGAAGAGGCTGTACCTCCTGAGTAGCTATGTGACCTTGAGTGAGTTCTGGACCTGCTTTGGCCTCACCCTCCCCATTTGTAAGGTAGCAATAATGCTGGTTCCCTCCCTCAGAGTCGTTGTGAAAATCAAATGAGGTCATCAATATGAAAACATCTGAAAGGGTGTGATGCAAATGCCAGTTACTTTCTCAGATGGCTCTCTCTCAGCTTGGTTGTTACATGTGGGTCTGTTAGCATTTGGTGGCTAGGCACTACTGCTTGCTATTTTTCTTTTCAAGTAGATTATTGCTGCATCTCTTTTGCAGAGAAGGCTTATAGATTTCCCTCTTCTCTTCATACTATTAATTTCTAGCATATTCTATCATCCTCTATTCTCAGTGTCCATGTGCTATGCTGCCCCTTTCTTGAACATGGCAGACATCACTAATCAATCATAGTCATATTTCTGTCCGGCCTCAGCACCTATCTCAACATCACATTCCAAGCCACCTCTGCCAGTTGATGGAAGTTGGCACATGAGATGATATCACTTTGCTCTCCCTACCACGGGCAGTTTCCGTAAGTCGAAATACAATGCATAAAACTAGAATACGGGTGGTCTAGCTGTGCACCCAGCCTTTACAAATGCCCTTAGTGAGTCACTGAAAAATAATGTGTGAAAAATTGCCCACAGCCCTGGTTATGGTAGCAATGATAGGAAGTGGTCTGTAAGGCCTGTAACAGGTAGGACCCAACTCCTGTGCTGTTGACCTTAACCATCAAGTTTCTTTTAGCCTCCTTATGCCCTGAATTCAAAGAACTGTGTCTACCAAGTAACCAAGCCAGAGTCCTTGTTGGGATTCGTTCTTGACTCCTCTTTCCTGCCTGCCTTGTGTCAGTAGGTCCTCAAGAGCTGTTGATTACCCTTCCTCAAGAGCTCGTGACTCTGTTCTCTCTCTTTCATCCCCTGCTATCACACGTGACAAGACGTTCCTGCCTCCATCTTCCAATCCATCCTCCTCACAGGCATCAAAGAGATCCCTTTCCTCACCTGTCTTTGATTGTTCCTCATGCTTCTAAGATGAGGTCCAAATGCCTTCGTGTGCTGTGCAACACTTTCACACATGGGCCACGTTATGCCCTCATGTCTCACTGCCCCTGCCAAACAGAAGTGCCTTGCCTTCTCTTTCCCTTGTATATGCTGTCCCTCCCCTTCTCTGCTTGGTAATGGTCTGTTCTGATCATTCAAGGTCAAACAAAAGCAACCCCTTCAAGGAAGCCTTCCTACAGTCTCCCAGGTTGAGGGTGAGGTGCTCCCTTCCCTGTGCTTAATTCTCAATTCCCACTCTCCAAGGCCAGTAGCAGAAGGTTTAAGAGCCCTGGCTTTGGAGTCAGACTGACCTAGGTTAAACTTCATGTGTGTGACCTTGAGGAGTTAGTGAACCTGTTTTCTCATCTGGAAAATGAGAGTGATAATAACAGTATCTTTCTCATGGGTAATTTAATCACATAAAGGTCTTGAGGATTAAATCAGAAAGTGCACTTTTGCACTCAGAGTTCTCTGGAGATACAGAACCAATAGACTGAGAGAGAGAGAGAGAGAGAGAGAGAGAGAGAGAGAGAGAGAGAGAGAGAGATTTTTAGGGAAATGGGTCACTTGATTGTGGGGACTGGCAAGTCCAAAGTCCACAGAACAGACTGGTAGGCTAGAAACTTAGGTGGGGTTGATGTTGCAGTCTTGAGGCATAGTGTTAAGCTCTCAATAAATATTAGCTGCTATTTTTTGTTCTTACACCTACTTTGTTTGTGTCTCCCCCAAGGACCCAAGTACTCGGCTAGAGCCAGGACCATATCTTACTCATTTTTGTATTATCACTGTGTGGCCTGTATAAGTGCTAAGTAAATATCCAGTGAATGAATGAATCCTGTCTAGGGATAACAGACTCTTTGGAGGATATTCAATCCACCCAGTCTATGGCTATCATGAGAATTAAATGAGTTAATATACATAAAACATTTAGAAGAGTATTTGGTCCATAGGAAAGACTTACTCAATTTACTCTGTTGAGCACATAGAAGGCTCCAACATGGTTTCTGGATGCCCGGCAGTACCCCGGGGGACTGTGCTCTCTCTGCTGTCCCCAAAGCCCCCGTCTGCTGCATAGACTCACTCAGGCCGAGAGCCACACTCTGGTTCCAGGAGCATGAAGTTAATCTAGTATCTCACACATTCCTCCTGACTCTTTTAATTGTGTTCCTCTCATTTTAAGGGAGACTAGATTTAATTGTAGAAAACTTAAAAGATACAAAGAAGATGTGAAGAAGAAATTGAAACCATCAGTAATCTCATTGTTATATCAATAAAATAACCAAACATGGTTACAACTTGTTGAGTGTAGAATATGGGCTTTGGGAACGGACAATCTGAAACACTTTAAACCTCAGCAATATCATCAGTAAAGTGAGTTGCCATAACACCTACCACAAGATGGTGGGGAAATAAAAGAAGATAATGTATACACTGCACTTGGAACTTACCTGGCGTATTAAGTAAGCATGGAATACATGCTAGCTCTTAGTAGCTTTATGTTCAAAATATATATTTTTTGTCAAAGAACCCAATTTTATCATTATAAATATGTACATATTTACACAAATTTGTGTGTATATACATACACATGACTTTTTCAGTTTACATTAGATTGTAACCACTATCCTAAGCAGCATGTATATTTGTTAAGCACAGGGGAACTGGAGATAAACTTCCCAGACTCAAATCCTGATCTCTCTACCTTTGCCAACTATGCTAGCTTAGGCAAGTTATTTAACCCCTCTGTGCCTCAGTTCCTTCTTCTATATGAAATAATCCCCAATAATAATGTTATTATAAGGATTAAATGAGTTTAATATAGTTATTATTATTTTATTCTAATATATGTGATATATAATATACTTAAAGAACATTTGGTACAGAGTAAATGCTCGATGAAGAAATGTTAGCTGTCGGTGGGATGCAGCAAAAGCAGTTCTAAGACAGAAGTTTATAGCAATACAATCCTATCTTAAGAAACAAGAAATATCTCAAATAAACAACCTAACCTTACACCTAAAGCAATTAGAGAAAGAAGAACAAAAAAACTGCAAAGTTAGCAGAAGGAAATGAATCATAAAGATCAGATCAGAAATAAATGAAAAAGAAATTAAGGGAATGATAGCAAAGATCAATAAAACTAAAACTGGTTCTTTGAGAAGAGAAACAAAATTGATAAACCATTAGCCAGACTCATCAAGAAAAAATGGGAAAACATTCAAGTCAAAAGAATGAGAAATGAAAAAGGGGAAGTAACAACTGACACTGCAGAAATACAAAGGATCATGAGAGATTACTACAAGCAACTATATGCCAATAAAATGGAAAAACCTGGAAGAAATAGACAAATCCTTAGAAATGCACAACCTTCTGAGATTGAACCAGGAAGAAATAGAAAATATGAACAGACCAATCACAAGCACTGAAATTGAAACTGTGATTAAAAATCTTCCAACAAACAAAAGCCCAAGACGAGATGACTTCACAGGAGAATTCTATCAAACATTTAGAGAAGAGCTAAAACCTATCCTTCTCAAACTCTTCCAAAAGATAGCAGAGGGAGGAACACTCCCAAACGCATTCTATGAGACCACCATCACCCTGATACCAAAACCAGAAAAACATGTCACAAAAAAAGAAAACTACAGACCAGTATCACTGATGAACATAGATGCAAAAACCCTCAACAAAATACTAGCAAACAGAATTGAACAGCACATTAAAAGGATCATACACCATGATCAAGTGGGGTTTATCCCAGGAATACAAGGATTCTTCAACATACGCAAATCAATCAATGTGATACACCATATTAACAAATTGAAGGAGAAAAATCATATGATCATCTCAGTAGATGCAGAGAAAGTTTTTGACAAAATTCAACACCCATTCATGATAAAAACCCTCCAGAAAGTAGGCATAGAGGGAACTTACCTCAACACAATAAAGACAATATATGACAAACCCACAGCCAACATCATCCTCAATGGTGAAAAACTGAAACCATTTCCACTAAGATCAGGAACAAGATAAAGTTGCCTACTCTCACCACTATTATTCAACATAGTTTTGGAAGTTTTAGCCACAGCAATCAGAGAAGAAAAAGAAATAAAAGGAATCCAAATTGGAAAAGAAGTAAAGCGGTCACTATTTGCAGATGACATGATACTATACCTAGAGAATCCTAAAGATTCTACCAGAAAATTACTAGAGCTAATCAATGAACTTGGTAAAGTAGCAGGATAAAAAATTAATGCACAGAAATCTCTTGCATTCCTATACACTAATGATGAAAAATCTGAAAGTGAAATTAAGAAAACATTCCCATTTACCATGGCGACAAAAAGAATAAAATACCTAGGAATAAACCTACCTAAGGAGACAAAAGACCTGTATGCAGAGAATTATAAGACACTGATGAAAGAAATTAAAGATGATACAAATATATGGAGAGATATACCATGTTCTCAGATTGGAAGAATCAACATTGTGAAAATGACTATACTACCCAAAGCAATCTACAGATTCAATGCAATCCCTATCAAACTACCACGGGCATTTTTCACAGAACTAGAACAAAAATTTTCACAATTTGTATGGAAACACAAAAGACCCCAAATAGCCAAAGCAATCTTGAGAAAGAAAAACGGAGCTGGAGGTATCAGGCTCCCGGACTTCAGACTATACTACAAAGCTACAGTAATCAAGACAATATGGTACTGGCACAAAAACAGAAATATAGATCAATGGAACAGGATAGAAAGCCCAGAGATAAACCCACGCACCTATGATCACCTTATCTTTGATAAAGGAGGCAAGAATATACAGTGGAGAAAAGACAGCCTCTTCAAAAAGTGGTGCTGGGAAAACTGGACAGCTACATGTAAAAGAATGAAATTAGAATCCTCCCTAACGCCATACACAAAAATAAACTCAAAATAGGTTAAAGACCTAAATGTAAGGCCAGACACTATGAAACTCTTAGAGGAAAACATAGGCAGAACACTCTATGACATAAATCACAGCAAGATCCTTTTGACCTGCCCCCTAGAAAAATGGAAATTAAAACAAAAATAAACAAGTGGGACCTAATGAAACTTAAAAGCTTTTGCACAGCAAAGGAAACCATAAACAAGACAAAAAGACAACCCTCAGAATGGGAGAAAATATTTGCAAATGAAGCAAGTGACAAAGGATTAATCTCCAAAATTTACAAGCAGCTCGTGCAGCTCAATATCAAAACAACAAACAACCCAATCCAAAAATGGGCTGAAGACCTAAATAGACAATTCTCCAAAGGAGTTATACAGATTGCCAACTAACACATGAAAGAATGCTCAATGTCATGAATCATTAGACAAATGGAAATTAAAACTACAATGCCGCATCATCTCACACCAGTCAGAATTGCCATCATCAAAAAATCTACAAACAATGGAAAGGGTGTAGAGAAAAGGGAACACTCTTGCACTGTTGGTGGGAATGTAAATTGATACAGCCACTATGGAGAACAGTATGGAGGTTCAAAAAAAACTAAAAATAGATCTACCATACAACCCAGCAATCCCACTACTGGGCATATACCCCGAGAAAACCATAATTCAAAAAGAGTCATGCACCACAATGTTCATTGCAGCTCCATTTACAATAGCCAGGACATGGAAGCAACCTAAGTGTCCATCAACAGATGAATGGATAAAGAAGATGTGGCCCATATGTACAATGGAATAATACTCAACCATAAAAATGAATGAAACTGAGTTATTTGTAGTGAGGTGGATGGGCCTAGCGTCTGTCATACAGAGTGAAGTAAGTTAGGAAGAGTAAACCAATACCGTATGCTAACACATATATATGGAATCTAAAAAAAAAAAAAACACAAAAAAAGAAAGGTCATGAAGAACCTAGGGGCAAGATGGGAATAAAGATGCAGACCTACTAGAAAATGGACTTGAGGATACGGGGAGGGGGAAGAGTAAGCTGGGACATAGTGAGAGAGTTGTAGTGTATATATGGACTTGTATACACTACCAAATGTAAAATAGATAGCTAGTGGGAAGCAGTCGCATAGCACAGGGAGATCATCTCAGTGCTTTGGACCAGCTAGAAGGGTGGGTTAGGGAGGGTGAGAGGGAGGGAGATGCAAGAGAGAAGCGATATGGGGATCTATGTATATGTATAACTGATTCACTTTGTTATAAAGCAGAAACTAACACACCATTGTAAAGCAATTATACTCCAATAAAAACGTTGAAAAATAAAAAAGAAATGTTAGCTGTCAGGACTTCCCTGGTGGCGCAGTGGTTAAGAATCTGCCTGCCAATGCAGTGGACATGGGTTCGAGCCCTTGTCCGGGAAGTTCCCACATGCCGGGCAGCTAAGCGTCACAACTACTGAGCCTGCACTCTACATCCCACAAGCCACAACTACTGAGCCTGTGTGCCACAACTCCTGAGCCTGCACTCTAGAACCTGTGCACCACAACTACTGAGCCCACATGGCCTAGAACCCATGCTCCACAGAAAGAGAAGCCACCACAATTAGGTGCCCATGTACCACAACAAAGAGTAGCCCCTGCTCACCACAACTGGAGAAAGCCTGCACGCAACAACGAAGACCCAACTCAGCCAACAACAACAACAACAAAAAGAAATATTAGCTGTCATTATCATACTCATGAAATAATCTCCAAAAATCTTATTTTTGCTGGCTGCATAATATTCCACAACATCATACGTTATTTTACTATTTCCTTGGTGTTACACATTTATACTGTTAGCTGGAGCTTGATTTGCATTTTGAGCTAGAATGGCTCACATTGAGTCTCATGGAATGGTATGAATTCTTGGTTTTCATTTAATATGATAGCTTGGTGAGGTGGTGTGAGTTTTGCATTGGGTTCTAGTCCTGGCACTGCCCCAGCCAGCAGAGGGACCTTGGACAGACATATAACACTGAGAAGAAAAAGCAAAGAGTAGAAAGAGAAATTGATTGTAATTCAAAAAATTCTAGCATCTCTTGGCACCATTCTTTATTAGCTGTGGGTATGAGGCCAAGAATTTGCCAGGTGGGTAGGAATCGATTTTTTATATCTTATTTGAAGGTTCTGGCCGTGTATCTTGGGCAAGTCACTATCTCTTTATTTTCCCATCTGTAGGCTGGTAAATGATAGGAACTTTCCTGCCTTTCTCACTAGGTTATAAATATCAAAGCACAAAATATAATGTGAAAGTATTTTGAAAGCTATAAATTTTTATATAAATGTAGTATAGTATTAGGGCTATAATTACATTTAGTATCTAGGAAACTCTGTTTTCAAGTGAAAGGTTAGGCTAGGTAATTTGGGAGGCGCTAACTAGTTTTAAGGTTCTGTGATCTGGTACTAGGATTTTGGGCTGTGTCCCTGATAGAGTTAACCTCTTTCCCCATACCTCCCACCTTTCATGCATACAAATGGTTTTCTTCATTTTTGGATACCAGGAGACCAACACCTTTCCTAATTTGGTGAATTATTTATTTGAACAGTATAGTATATCATTTTGTTAAACTGGTAAAAATATTGTTTCTAATAATGAATTTGTAGTGGGACAATTTTAAATACATTTAAAAGTATGTCCAACTAAAATCTATCTTGGCATAGTTACAAAACCAAATATATAATCTCAGAAAAGTCTAATCTGCTCAATCTATTTGCCAGATCAAATTACTTAATCTGAATTTCTTTTCTAGAGTTTTCTGGTATCTTCTATCTTCACGGCAACCCACTTCAAGTTGGCACATTGAAGGATAGAGCTCATTGCTTTCTTGATAAACTTTGACTAAGATACAGAGGAAGTTTTTTGGTGACAGTGGAGTGCTTTGAGCTAGCCATGGTTCTAGGTGTGGGATACCTGTGAGCAAGACACAGAGGGTCCTTGCTCTCATGGAGCTTGCATTCTACTATGAGAAGACAAGACTAACAAACCAAAAGAATAAACGAGAGAATTTCAGATGGTGGTAAAATCAATTTTAAAAAAGAATCATATGGAAGAGAATGGAGAGTGGTGGTGAATGCTACTTTAGGGGGTCCAGGAAATTATTTGAGCTGAGACTTCTTCACACTGTGACATGTGAAGATCCTGCAGGAGTGAGGATTGCAAGGGTCAAAGGCCTGGAACTTGGTAAGCTCAAGGAACAAAAGGAAAGCCAGGGTGACTGGAGACCAGTGAAGGAGGGAAGGAAGCAAGAAAGAACGAAGACAAGATTCATGTCAGGGATGTCTTTACGAGGAATGGAGGTGGATCTAAAATTTATTCTGAAGCAATGGAAAGCCATTGGAGGCGTTTTAGCAGAAGGTCATGCTTCCATTTGTGTCTTTAAACAATTACTGTGGATGTTGGATAACTTGAGTGACTAGAGATAGCATTATGGTTTTTTGAGTGGGTTTTGAGGGGGTTTTTTTGTTTTTCTGAGAGATTGTGTTGAATCTGTGTTTGAGTAATAAATACTCTGATTTTATTAAGTTGTGTGTTCATTTTTAGGAAATCTAAGAGAGATTGGAAGGAATTGTGCTGCCCTTCCCCCAACTACTCAGCACCATCTGTGCTGAGGTCTGAGGACTCAAAGTGTGGTTTAATTCGACTTTATTCAATCAACTCTTTGTCTAACCCAAATTGTTCCGACATTAGAATTTTTTCAGAGGCATATTGACAGGTGAACAAATTGAAGGTACTAAAGTATATTAATATGTGTCTGTGTTATGTACTTGTTTTTTTGTTGTTGTTTTTTTTAAAATTTTATTTATTTCTTTATTTTTGGCTGCGTTTGGTCTTTGTTGCTGCGCATGGGCTTTCTCTAGTTGTGGTGAGCGGGGGCTGCTCTTTGTTGTGGCGTGCGGGCTTCTCATGGAGGGTGGTTTCTCTTTTGTAGAGCACAGGTTCTAGGTGTGCGGGCTTCAGTAGTTGTGACATGTGAGCTCAGTAGTTGTGGCTTGTGGTCTCTAGAGTGCAGGCTAAGTAGTTGTGGCACACGGGCTTAGTTGCTTCATGACATTTGGGATCTTCCCAGACCAGGGCTCGAACCCGTGTCCCCTGCACTGGCAGGCATATTCCTAACCACTGTGCCATCAAGAAAGCCCCTATGTACTTATTTGTAAATGGCTTCAAAGCACTTCAATTGTTTGATAGTCATTTTGATACTGAATCAGTTAGTGTTTTAGGCTGGCTTTCATCACTAAGGCTCTTTCTCTCTAGGCCAAATCAGAAAGATGGAAGTACTTAAGAGACCTTGCTGTTGATAGAGGTTGACCTCTCGGTGTTCCATTTTCTCCACAAATGTTTCCATTAACACCACTTGTGTCTTTTCTGAATTTCATTGCCTGAGTCCCTATTGCTTCCATTAAGTAGATTCACCAGTGCACACCTCCAGCTCTACAGCTCTGCCTGCCTACCTGCAAGTGCCCAAACTGCCAATGCTGTATGCGTTTGTCTCCTTCCTGATGGTGACACGTGCTCCTATTCCAATCTTCTTGATAATTAGGACTCTGGTGTTCTTTTCTAAGTATTCATAGCAGGGAATTACAAAGGCTTGGAAGTCAAAACAGACCTGCGTTCAAATCCTACCTCTGCAACTTACTGTGTGCCTTTGGGAAAGCCTAAACTTCAGGGGGTTTTTGTGTGTCTTTCTCAGGTTTTTAATCTATCACAAATTCACAAGATTGTCAGCAAGTATTTATTGATGTTCCAAATACTATGCTTGGTACTAGGTGTCTATGGTGAGCAAACATCAGGCCTTCTGGAATTTACAGAATAGTGACAAAGACATTAAATTAATACAAATTAGTATAGATGAACCATAATTCAAAAGACACATGCACCCCAGTGTTCAGTGCAGCACTATTTACAATAGCCAGGTCATGGAAGCAACCTAAATGCCCATCGAGAGACAAATAGATAAAGAAGATATGGTACATATATACAATGGAATATTACTAAGCCATAAAAAGGAACGAAACTGGGTCATTTGTAGAGATGTGGATGGATCTAGAGACTGTCATACAGAATGAAGTAAGTCAGAAAGAGAAAAACAAATATCGTATATTAACACATATATGTGGAACCTAGAAAAATGGTACAGATGAACCAATTTGCAGGGCAGAAATAGAGACACAGATGTAGAGAACAAATGTATGGACACCGAGGGGGGGAAAGTGGTGGGGTGGGGTAGTGGTGGTATGATGAATTTGTAGATTGGGATTATCGGAAAAGAAGAAGTAAAGGGGTCACTATTTGCAGATGACATGATACTATACCTAGAGAATCCTAAAGATGCTACCAGAAAACTACTAGAGCTAATCAATGAACTTGGTAAAGTAGCAGGATAAAAAATTAATGCACAGAAATCTCTTGCATTCCTATACACTAATGATGAAAAATCTGAAAGTGAAATTAAGAAAACACTCCCATTTACCATGGCGACAAAAAGAATAAAATACCTAGGAATAAACCTACCTAAGGAGACAAAAGACCTGTATGCAGAGAATTATAAGACACTGATGAAAGAAATTAAAGATGATACAAATATATGGAGAGATATACCATGTTCTCAGATTGGAAGAATCAACATTGTGAAAATGACTATACTACCCAAAGCAATCTACAGATTCAATGCAATCCCTATCAAACTACCACGGGCATTTTTCACAGAACTAGAACAAAAATTTTCACAATTTGTATGGAAACACAAAAGACCCCAAATAGCCAAAGCAATCTTGAGAAAGAAAAACGGAGCTGGAGGTATCAGGCTCCCGGACTTCAGACTATACTACAAAGCTACAGTAATCAAGACAATATGGTACTGGCACAAAAACAGAAATATAGATCAATGGAACAGGATAGAAAGCCCAGAGATAAACCCACGCACCTATGATCACCTTATCTTTGATAAAGGAGGCAAGAATATACAGTGGAGAAAAGACAGCCTCTTCAAAAAGTGGTGCTGGGAAAACTGGACAGCTACATGTAAAAGAATGAAATTAGAACACTCCTTAACACCATACACAGAAATAAACTCAAAATGGATTAAAGACCTAAACGTAAGGCCAGACACTATGAAACTCTTAGAGGAAAACATAGGCAGAACACGCTATGACTTAAATCACAGCAAGATCCTTTATGACCTGCCTCCTAAAGAAATGGAAATAAAAACAAAAATAAACAAATGGACCTAATGAAACTTTAAAGCTTTTGCACAGCAAAGGAAACCATAAACAAGACAAAAAGACAACCCTCAGAATGGGAGAAAATATTTGCAAATGAAGCAACTGACAAAGGATTAATCTCCAAAATTTACAAGCAGTTCATGCAGCTCAGTTGAAAAAACAAACAACCCAATCCAAAAATAGGCAGAAGACCTAAATAGACCTTTCTCCAAAGAAGATATACAGATTGCCAACAAATACATGAAAGAGTGCTCCACATCATGAATCATTAGAGAAATGGAAGTCAGAACTACAGTGAGATATCATCTCATACTGGTCAGAATGGCCATCATCAAAAAATCTACAAACAATAAATGCTGGAGAGTGTGTGGAGAAAAGGGAACCCTCTTGCACTGTTGGTGGGAATGTATATTGATACAACCA
Source organism: Kogia breviceps (assembly GCF_026419965.1). Lineage (NCBI taxonomy): Eukaryota > Metazoa > Chordata > Mammalia > Artiodactyla > Physeteridae > Kogia > Kogia breviceps. The sequence goes on along the minus strand of NC_081310.1, from coordinate 144,932,761 downwards.
CTATGGAAAACAGTATGGAGGTTCCTTAAAAAACTAAAAATAGAACTACCATATGACCTAGCAATCCCCCTACTGGGCATATACCCTGAGAAACCATAATTCAAAAAGAGTCATGTACCACAATGTTCATTGCAGCTCCACTTACAATAACCAGGACATGGAAGCAACCTAAATGTCCATTAACAGATGAATGGTTAAAGAAGATGTGGCACATATATGCAAGGGAATATTACTCAGCCATAAAAAGGAATGAAATTGAGTTATTTGTAGTGCGGTGGATGGACCTAGAGTCTGTCATACAGAATGAAGTAAGTCAGAAAGAGGAAAACAAATACCGTATGCTAACACATATATGTGGAATCTAAAAAAAAAAGGTCGTGAAGAAAGACGCAGACCTACTAGAGAATGGACTTGAGGACACGGGGAGGGGGAAGGGTAAGCTGGGATGAAGTAAGAGAGTGGCATGGACATATATACACTACCAAACGTAAAATAGGTAGCTAGTAGGAAGCAGCCGCATAGCATAGGGAGATCAGCTCGGTGCTTTGTGACCACTGAGAGGGATAGGATAGGGAGGGTGGGAGGGAGGGAGATGCAAGAGGGAAGAGATATGGGGACATATGTATATGTATAGCTGATTCACTTTGTTATACAGCAGAAACTAATACACCATGGTAAAGCAATTATACTGCAATAAAGATGTTTAAAAAATTTCAAGGAAAACCACATAAAACTGGTTTAGAGTTCACAGGAATGGAATAAAAAGAGACACTGACATTTTAAATTTTCAGATAGTTATTCTGCAAGTATTTGTTAGGTACCTAATATATAGAGTTTCTGATTACCATGAACAATGAAACATATCCAAAAGCAAATAAATGTCTTTTTTAATCAAAAAAGTTAATACCGATGATGAACTGATTGCAAGGAAGCAAAGTGCTGTGAAGGAAGTACTGAATGGGATTCTCACAGAGCTCTTTATTTATTTATTTTTATTGAAGTCTAGTTGATTTACAGTGTTGTTAGTTTATGGTATACAGCAAAGTGATTCATATATATATGTATGTTCTTTTCCATTATGGTTTATTACAGGATAGTGAATATAGTTCCCTGTGCAATACAGTAGGCCCTTGTTGTTTATCTATTTTATATATAAGAGTTTGTATCTGCTAATTCCAAACTCCTGATTTATCCCTCCCCAATTCCCTTTCTGATTTGGTAACTGTAAGTTTGTTTTCTACGTCACAGAGCTTTTTAACTATGGGGCCTAACCTGGTAAGGTGGGGATGAGTCAAAGTTGTTGCAAACATTAACTGATGCTGTACCTATAACATATATCCTGTGACCTTTGCATTCAGTGGATCATCGTTGTCATTGTTATATTATCATTGCTATTGTCATTGTTAATACTACATGCACACCATGTGTGTGCATGTAGTATGTGTATGTGTGTATGGATACACATGTATTGATATACCATGTGTATGTGTGTATCCTTGATTCAGTGAGCTTTCCCAGAAGTTGCTACACGGTGCTCCAAAAATGTCTTTTGACTGCATTCTTGGTTTTTTGCCTGGAGCTGCTCTGCATCTGTGCTCTCTGACGCCTGCCAGTTTACCTAATTTCTGACCTGCTTTCTGAGTAGTTTCTGGGACTAGCCACTCATACTTTGAGTTCCAGCCATGCCTTGACTCACCTGGATTCCTTAGAAAGCTCCTGATCTCCTGATCTTATTGCTTTATCTCCTAAATGAATGTCAACCAGATCCCAACATGACAACTGCCTTGTTGCTATGCTGTTCCAGAAGGGAAGAGGAACCTTTTAGGAGATTTTCCAAAAGAAAAGGAGGAAGCCTCCTTCTCTGTTTAAGCCTCTTTGAAGAGCCCATGGCTACACCCGCTGGACACCATAAGCACCTGTTCTGGCTGAATTATGAGCCTGAGGGAATATTTCTTCCCATTGATTTCCAGCAAGTCTTTCCTATTCAGCACTGCCTTAGAGCCTATGCCATCAATTGAATCCTCAAATTTTTCTATTTCTTCATACCAAAGGCTGTGAAACTATGTTTTTCATTTTTTATATTGTCTGTGCATATGTGATACATACATCTATGCATGGTAAATTGTTGATTTTTCCAGCTGATGGGTGAGAGGAATAGCTTTTTATAGCCATTAGTTCTGAATCACCTCTTCTTCTGAAGTTGCTCATAATTGACTTTAGTTCTCCCTTCCTTTCTTCCTATTCTCTAATTATACCTTATAGAAAGATAGCTGCCCCAGAACAACACTAGATCTCCAGATGTAAGAAAGACTAAGAATAACATTATCCCTGAAATATTCCACAATTGCTCTTAACAAGTAACTACAGATATAACAACTGGCTCCCCAGGAGGAAGGAATGTTCGGGTAGAGCTCAGATTTATTAGTGTAAAACTAGCTACCATTTCTTGAGTCCCTGATATATGCCATAAACTGTTCTTAAATTATTTATAAGCATTTATCTCATTTAACCTTCACAACAATTCTCTGAGGTTGATACTATGATAATTATTCCCATTATATAGATAAGAAAACTGAGGATGAGGGAGTTTATGACTTGCCTAAATATTTAGGACTTGAACACTGATCTGACTCTCAAATTTATGTTTGAATCACTAAATAATATTGTGTCTCAAATTTTTAACCTTGGAGAAATTATATTAATATATTCCCATATCAAGAAAAACAGCGACATCATCACAACAGACAATTACAGCATGCTTGCCTATTTCTTCTCACCAGATAAATTGTGAATTTGAGGAGATTGCTGTTCAATTCCTGCATATATTAGAAAACATCTATAATACCTCACATAAAATTTTCTGGCTAATAAAAAAATGAGTAGACAATGGTAGAGGTAAAAAAACATTGTCCAGGATGTCCTTGTTCTGATCTTAATCAGATTGGTTTGCAGTTTCTCACATTTACTTCATAGGTTTCTATGACACTGTATGGTAAAGCAAACTTTAATAAACGACACTGGATGTTTCAGAGGAATTTGCAATGCCTTTTCAGTACTTAAAGCACTTCTTCTATGCTAGAATGAGAAATCTATTTCCACCTTTTGCTTAATAATCTATTGGGCACATCATACAATTTTTATTTTATAGAATTTCAGAGGCAGTTCAATCACCAGTTCACTTTTGTTTAATATGAGAAATAAAGTCCTTCTGACTGTGTGGTTTGGAAAAGGTTATAGTTCCCAATTCCGTATTAATAGCTTCACTGTAGTTAAGACTTAACACTGCTTTTGATTTTAATATTCCTAACAGATGCTCAGTCTTCAGTAACTATAATAAAATGCATATTTTAGAAATGTGTAAAAATATGCAGATCCTCTCCAAGTTTATTTATAAACCCAAAATAGAGGATTTATGCTATTTATTCTGCAGTAAATATAAATACAGCCCTAGGTATTGCCTTTTTTTCCCCTGTGCACTGTGTTTCTTGTTCTCATTACAAGCTCTTTAGGCAGAGCAGGAAAAACAACAGCATAGTTGAACTCCCTATATAAGGCACATGCCCCTAAAGCGTGCAATAGTACAAAACCATGTAGATTCTCTGAGAGCAAAATTGGCCAGAGCACCCAAGGCTGGTAGTAATGATAGCCATTATTAGTACTATGTATAATAGTAATTATGTGTACAGGGCTCTGAGTGAGTGACTATATAAGTGGTGGATCACCTATTTCTCACCATAACTCTATGAGGGTTATTCTTTTCTTTTTAATTTAAGTATAGTTGATTTACAATAATGTGTTAGTTGTACAGCAGAGTGATTCAGTTATATATGTATATATTTCTTCGGATTATTCTGTTATAGGTTATTACAAGATATTGAATACAGCTTCCTGTGCTAAACAGTAAATACTTGTTGCTTATCTAATTTTATACACAGTAGTGTGTGTCTGTTAATCCTATACTCCTAATTTATCCCTTTTCCCCCACTCCCCCTTTTGGTAACCATAAATTTGTTTTCTATGTCTGTGAGTCTATTTCTGTTTTGTAAATAAATTCATTTGTATTATTTTTTAGATTCCACATATAAGTGATATCATATAATATTTGTCTTTCTATGTCTGACTTACTTCACTTAGTATAATCTCTATGTTCATCCATGTTGTGGCAAAAGGCAATATTTCATTCTTGTTTACAGCTGAGTAATATTCCGTTATATATATGTGCCACATCTTCTTAAGCCAATAGTCTGTTGATGGACACTTGGGTTGTTTCCATGTCTTGGCTATTGTAAGTAGTGCTGCTATGAACATTGGGGTGCATGTAGCTTTTCGAATTAGAGTTTTCATCTTTTCCGGATATATGTCCAGGAGGGGGATTTCTGGATCATATAGCAGCTCTATTTTTAGTTTTTTAAGGAACCTCCATACTGTTTTCCATAGTAGCTGCACCAATTTACATTCAATGAGGGTTATTCTTAATCACACTTGATAAATGAGGGAAATGAGGCCCAAGGTCACATGCGCTGCTAGGAAATGGTAGAGCAGGATGGGACTGCTGAGTCCAGATCCTGTCATCTCTGTGTTTAATGTCTGCCATCATCGCGGGCTTGTCGGAGGAAGCTGGGCTGGTGAAGCTCTCATCCATTGTCAAGAGCAGTCAAAGAATTCACCTGGGACTGCTTTATCACCACTCATCATCCCGTCTGAGCTCTTGAGTGTGCCTGTTTTGCTGGCTATGTATCTTAATGAGTCTTCACTGACTTTGTCAAATTCATGTAGCAACACAATTTCCGGAGCTGTGCTACGCTTGGCTGCTTCACTTGGCCCTTCTTTTCTGCTCTGTGTGCTATTTCACACTGCTTCACTGCTGTCTCTTCTCTCCTCATTTCTTCTTGTGTTCTCTTACCTGGTTTGCATCATGCTGTTGCTTCCTGTGTTCCTGTTCTGTGATCTCCCGGCTTCCTGCTCCCCTCCTGCAGTCAGGTTTGACAAGACAGCAACCTTTTGAGCTCGGCTGCTGGGCTTCATATCCCACCCCCTTCACTTACAAGTTCTGAAACCTCAGCTAATTTACTTCTCTATGCCTTGGTTTTCTGTTTTTTCGGCTTTAAAATCAACATTACAATACTAATACCTATCTCATAGAGTTATTATAAGGAATAAATGAGCTAATATATATAAAGTGCTTAGGTTAGTGCCTAAGCATAGCAATCACTTGCCTAATAAAATTTTTTTATAAATTTTTCAATGGTGAGTAATTTATATCAGGAAATCCCATCATTTCGTTGAGAGAGAAATGACTTTAACCACTATAAGGAAAACCCTTCCCCCAGGAAGAAAACAAGACAAGTTCTCCCTTTAAGGTGCTTCCCATTCCTTCCTTTTCAAGTTCCCCTTGGCCACAAAGCACGTTGGCCTACTGCCACAGCCAAGTGTTGTTTTTCTCTTAACTCTTGCAATTCCTGTCTTACCATATGCCTCCCATATTTCCAGTGCAGGGGGGTGTTGGCAATAGCTCCATGGTTTGGGTCTTGTGGTCTTAGGAGGCTGGGCACAAAACTGGGGGAACAATGGCTTTCTGTTCACTTGCCTGCAACATTCATGCATCAGTGCACATATGATAACTCGTGTGCAGGTGGGGAGGGGCGAGTGTAAAGAATTCAAAAGATGCTCAGAGCCATCTCTGCCTGGTACTTTTCATGAAGCATTTTATTTGAAACCTCCTCTTATGGATGATATTATGTTTTCCATTTTAAAAATAAGGTCATCAACAGTGAGGCCAAGAGAAGTTAAGTAATTTGGCTCAGATCTACGTGATGTGATTCCAGTATCTGTGCTCTTAACACCTCACCATCTTGCTCCCTTCACTTTGCTGCACACCCTCCATCCTACACTGCCCTCTCCTGGCCTCAGTTTTCTCATCTGTAAAATGATTGAGAGTCCTCCAGCTCTGACATTCTAGTGCTCTGGGTCGGTATCTGAATTTAGAAGCACCGTTGCCGGTAGTCCCCCTCTTGAGCATCCATCCGGATGTGTGTGGACTGGCCTCATTTGCTCATTGCTGCTTGGTTTATGCTGCAACTGTCTATGACTCTGTCTCTGAATCACATGACAGAGTCCATTACTGTGTTTCCCATACCGACCAAACCCCCCTTGTTCCATTACCATTGAGCAAATCTTCTAAGGCATCCAATAGGGCTTCAAGGATTCACTTCTGGTAGTTCCTGCATGTGTGCTGCCTTGATCCACAAGTTCATACAATTTCAGAAGAAATCATGCTCTGCAGAGTCTAGTCAAGGTTGGAATACAGTATAGAAGAGAGAGAACCCAACAACTGTTGAGCTCTACTGAGTTAAATATCTTTTGCTTTGTTTTTCACAATCTTATGAGATTAGGTATTTTCTCCAAGGCTCAGAAAGAATGAGGCCCCAAAGCTTGTGCAGAGAATTCAAATTTGAGTCTGCTTATATTTTTTATACAATACTGTGATCTTTCTTTTGGTTCCATAGTAGAAAGAGGCACTAGATTGGAAATTTCATTCCAGCTCTGCTACTAATTTTTCATTTGCTGCTTTGATTAAGATATTCTTCATCTATAAAATCAATCTATAAAACTGATTATCTTTAAATTAAGTGATCTTAAGAGATTCTATTATGTCTTAAGCCATGTTAATGCTTTAGTCATCTCAACCGGTTGGGAGTCAGACGTGGAATTGCCTTTTTTTCTTCTTTCTCCCTATCTCATAAGTTCAATCACCAAGTACCATCACTTCTCTTCTCAAAATGCCTCTCTGTATTCTTCTTTCCTATTGTTGTCACCCTCTACTGTAAATCTGGATCTTATTTCACTCCTGGAATCCTGAAATACATTGCAAGCTGTCCATACTCCCAGGCGCTACCCAGTTTTCCTCCCAATCCTTCTTGTGTGTATACATATTTGCTTACTTCTTGTTCTTGTCTGAAACCTCAATTGTTTCTTCCCTATCACTTGCAATATCAAGTTCTCTAGGCTTCCATAAGCAGAAACTGTCCCAAATAAGCTTTCTGTACTCCCCTGGCCACCATCTTTATCTTATCTCTGAACCTTTGCCAAGACTGTTTTCTGCAACTCTCTCCATTGAATTCTTCCAAGTCCTTCAAGGTCCAGCCCAAGTACAAAGAAGAGCCCTGTCCCTCTCGTTCATCAAGAAAGATGTATCCTGAGCACAGCACAAGGACAGGCACATAAGGAGAACTTAGTAAGTGTTAGTTGAATTAATATATGACTCCCTTCCACAAGGGTATCCTTGACTACTGTATCCTACATTCATGTCAGCATTCTTTAAACCCCAGTGGTACTAATTTATAGCTCTGTGGTCTTAGTGTTAGACAGTTGCTTTGCTTTCATACACTTAATGAAGAATGGAATCAGAGAAATCAAAGAAGGATTTTAAGTTGGCCAAGATCTGGCCATAGTCATTTCTCTTACAGACCGGAGAAGGAGGAAGCTCTTCCTATGTGTCAGGCCCTATTCTGAGTGCTTTGTCAATGCTTTACTCACTGAACCATTACATTAACATGGTGAAGTTAGGTGCTTTATTATTCCCAGTTTATTGATGTGAAAACTGAGGTCCAGAGAGATTACGTAACTTACCTAAGATAAGAAAGCTAGGGCTTCCCTGGTGGCGCAGTGGTTGAGAAACCGCCTGCCGATGCAGGGGGCGCGGGTTCGTGCCCCGGTCCGGGAAGATCCCACATGCCGTGGAGCGGCTGGGCCCGTGAGCCATGGCCGCTGAGCCTGCACGTCCGGAACCTGTGCTCCGCAAAGGAAGAGGCCACAACAGTGAGAGGCCCGTGTACCACACACACACACATACACACACACACACACACACACACACACACACACACACACAAAGAATAAAAAAAAGAAAGTTAGAACATGGTTCAACCTGGATTCAAACCCAGGGGTTACAGAGTATGCGGTTGTCAGCATTATACTGTGCTAATCTTCACACCATTGCAAGGCATAGGAAAATAGTAAATATATTATCAGACTAACCCCAAGAATAAAAACAATCTCCTAAAGCAGACTCTACAATCAGCGAAGCACAATATGGTCTTGTTAGGTATGGATGGCCCTTTTGATTCAGCTCTTGTGTATTCAGAATCCCCAGTGAGATGCTCTCCTAGCTATTTATAAATAGATGTATCCTTGTGTTTTGGCATTAAATAATAGCAACCTTACCCTAGCTCGAGCTCCTCTTTTTCCTTTTAAGGGTCTTCTTTGGCCCTCTGGAAATGCTACATGGATAATGGCAGGATGCGCCTTCTTTAAGGAAGCTCTGCTTCCTAGAGTTTCTCTGGCATGCTATCCTAGGAAGCTCTGCACTGCAAGCCTCTGATTGCTGAATAAAAATGAAGTGGGCATTTGTATTTCCCCACTGATTGAGTTGGCTCAACCTGATGTAGGTTCACATTCACAAAAGCACAGACAGGCTTGCTTCCAGGCTTGCAATGGAGATGGAGGAAGGCAGGCTGTGTGCCCAGCTTCCTTGCAAAGCATGGCATTGGATATGTGTCACTGGTACCCTTTAAAACCAAGGCTCCAGAACTTTCCCTCCTCCACCCACAAGTCACAGGATGGTTTATGCAAGATGCCCTACTTCTGATGCCAGCTGGACCCTGTTCAAATGAGTGTGCAGATCAGAAAGTGTTTTTTAAAGGGTGAGTGATCCATCATGGCTAAAATGATCTGTAACACAAGATGTCTCAAACGGTTCCCTTGTTGGATTTTCAAGCTTAATATTTTTGCTCTCCTTGAAAGCTTTTTCCTCAGAGAAGCCTAATCATGTGAATCCCAGCTATTTAAGAGAATGTCAACCTGGTTAAATTATGTTTTCAGAGTCCATGCTTGACAGACAACTGTTGTATCTTGATATTTACAACTTTAGCATTCAAGTTTCCAGTATTCATACCATGCATTTTAGACTCACAGCAAGAAGTAGTTTGTAGGTCCTAAGTGGTGTCTATGAATCACCGAGGTAGGGATGTAGGGGTTTAGGTTAGAGAATATACCCAGCTGTGCATCCAGCATCCACATCTCTGGAGCCTCTGGAGTAGTCATTGTAGTTTGAAGATTCCTGTCCAAATGTTAAGGGTAAACTCTACTTCTGAATCAGTGAAATGACTAGGACTTTGTACAAATGGTTTTCACATAAGGCTTTCGGAACTTTCCCACGCCACACCCATGGCCAACATTGCTCATCCATCAACTGCCCTGGCAAGATGCAGCCTGCATCAGAATCCTCCACAAAAGGTTAACTGGCTTTGGTGCTTGAAGATGTGAAAATTGCTCACTATTGTTGGGATTTGGAAGGTCTCAAATAAGCTGGCTCTTTTTAATTTAAGCCTGACGTTAAAGGCAGATCTCTCTGTTATCTCCTTGACAAACATTCTCTAAAAACCTCAGGAAAATGGGTCACTTTATTTGATCTGCCCACCTCTGGCAATGGGATTGGGATAGATGTTTTAGGAGGATATAGTGAAGAAAGGAGGAGTAGGGGCAAGATTTCATGAAGGTGAAAAATAAGTAGGTACACACTAGACAAAACTTCCACATAGGCAAAATGATGTGCCTTGTGCCTCAAAAAGAAATTCAACTTGTGGTCCCCTAAATCAGCCTGCTTCTTGGTTTCATTTGAAAAGTTTGCCACACACAAAATTAAAGTTCCCCTTTAGTTAGAAGGGGAAATTTACTAATTTATAGAACAGCCTTAGATTTTATGGATCAGTGATTCAGCTTCAAATACTTAATATTTTTGGATTCTTCCATTATAACAATCTGCAGCCTCAGATTATAAGCCTGTTTTCATGTTAGTTTGCCCACTCGAGTGTGAGCCCCATGAAGATGGAGGATGTCTCTTTCTGAAATTTGTATCCAGGAAACTAGCAATGTGCCTTGCATGTGGTGAGTCTGAATGAAGAAATAATTACAGTAGATGATATTTAGTATGAATGGTTTTATCATGGAGTCTTATTCACCATGAGCCAATCTTAGACCTCTTCCATTGACAGTTTCTTTTTATTGCAAAAGGTTTTCTGAATGCAGAGACAACTGCATTCATATTCTCTCCCTCTCATTTTATCCTGAGAGCAGGCCTGGCTTCATGTTTGTGCAACCTGTCTGGTTGCATAAGGCTTAGAAGGGCCGTGCACTTGGCTTAGTGCCCTGCTGTTACTTGCTTAAAATTATTAATAATTTTTGAGCAATGAATCCTACATTTTCATGTTGCACCAAGCCCCACAAATCATGTACCAGGTCCTGCCTGAACACCTAACGTACACAGTGGGCTAGACTGGCAGCTGTAGAATAGCCTATCTTTCCAATTTGGCTCTTCTTGCCCCAAGTTGAATGCACAAGTAATGGCTGGGTTTGTGATATGTGGTGCCCTTTGTTTAATGAGATCCCTCTCCAACAACCATCATAACAGGGAGACGCATTCATTCTCACCTGGCTGCAAAGGAATAGAGCTACAATCCTGCCATGCAGGTGTTATCATTTATTTCAAAGAGTCAAAGAGAAAAATCTTTAGAGGACAGGACCTGGAGAGGGGCTTACAAGGGTACATGATTTCCAGGCCCTTCCCTCCAACTAGAGACAAGGGAAAGGGAAAGTAGGCTGAGTCTTGAAAAATTCCTCAAGAGATCCCTGGGGAACCATATCGCTGGGCCCATTTCTTCTGCTTTTCTTCCAGGACTCAAGGATCCTAAGATAATGCTTCTCCAACTTTACTGTGTATAGGAAACACCTACCAATCTTGTTAAAATGCATATTCTGATGCAGCAGGTCAGGTGGTGGGGTTGGGAGGTGCGGCGCTTGACATTCTGCATCTCTAATAAGCTCATGGGTGAGGCTGATACTGCGGGTCCACGGACCACACTTTGGGTAGCAAGCTGACAAGTTTGCCGTGTTTGGGGTTTTGGGCAGATCCTGAATTTCTGTTTCATCCTGGCTTACAGTGGAGCTACCACCTTTCCCTAAAAGCAGTCTGGTTTTCCCTATCTTCCTAATACTTAGAGTGACACAGGCCTGCACAAATGCATGCATGCATGCTGGGACTTAGAATCCTTAGAGCTTCAAATAAGGGGAAAGTTTGACTTTGACTCGAACTGCCTTGAACCATGAGATTTATTATTTTACACAATTGAAAGAGCAGAGAGAGTCAAAACAGGCTCCAGGAGCAGTAGAGTCCATGATTCCACAGTGTCATCAAAGATCCAGGTTTTCCTCCATGCTGCCATCCTCAGCATTGCAAAATGACTGTGACTGTCACAGGCATTACCTTTGGATAAAACAATGTCCTGAGCAGAAGGAGCTGCCTCTAGGGTGTCTCTGTTTAGAGCCCAGATACATCTCCCAGAAGCCCCAAGCAAACGTCTCATGTTTCATGTCTTGGGTCTATTCCTAACCCAGTGGTTTAGCCAGGGAAATGAGATGACTGTGATCAGTTTAGGTGAATCAGGATAATCAGGGTCCCCTTGCTGGAGCCAGAGAGCAGGGGGTTAGAGTCCCTTGAAGCACATGGATGTGTGGAAGAGTGGATAGCGGAAAAAAGCCCAGGTAATGTTGGAAGGAGGAAATGTGCTATGACTGAGGAAGGAGGAGATGGGTACTGGGTTGACAACCAACCAAGGGCTACTCACCCACACTTCCCAACAAAAGGCCTTCGTTTCAGGAAGGGCAATAGACCATCTCATCTCATCACAGATCTGCTGCAGGGAAGCCTGGAGACCCAAACACTCTCTTTTCCTTCAACGGATTAAGCATCCCTGAAACTGACCTCAAATAATTTGAACTGCAGCTTTTGACTGGGCAGATGATCACTGATGCTTAATGTACAGTGTAGGACAGGAACAATTGTGTGACTATGAAATAAGTACTGGATTGATATTGTTGGCGTTATTTGATTGAAATACTAAATGTTTTTCAGGCCCGTAAGTTTCATGAGTAAGATCATCTTTGTAGCTCATACACCTAAACAAATACAGGAAACTCTGAAATCTAACACTTTGCCAGTCCAGTTGTTGAAATCTCACGATTTTGGCCAGTATTGTGTACTATGGTTCTTCTGTTTAGACACTGGATGCACTTTACAGTAAACAATGAAAAAACAACCAGACTTTTTAACAACATTCCTGGAAGACCTAGTGAACTGCTAAAAGCTACTTTTAAAAGTGTTTTAAGAGAATTTGTTCCTTGATACAGATTCCTATAGTTACAGTATGCATTAAATGAACCTTCTGTCCTCATTTATTTATGAATGCTACTAAAAAAAACTTAGAAGGCAGAACAACATGGTGGGTAAAAGCACAGACTCTGAAGTTCAATTGCCTGAGTTTAGATCTTAGTTATGCCACTAACTAGCTGTGTGACCTTAGGTCAGTTATTTAACCTCTTTATGTTTCAGTTTCCTCAGATGTAAAGTGAAGATAAGAATATCTATACTCTACTTCTCTGGGCTGTTGTGAATATTAAATGTGTTTAAATAGAAGAGTGCTTGGCCTTGAGTAAGCCCTCTTTAAGTTTTAACACATTTACATGCTTTTATCTGCCTTCCATGAGGCAGGCTTTGTATTCACTTTATCTCTAATCCTCAAAGCAATCCTGAAAGATTATAGTATTGCAAATACCAATAGCTAACAATAGCTAACATTAATTGAGCACTTACTATGACTCTACCAGGCACTATTTGGGGTACCAAGCAGGCCAAGCAGGTATCATCTCATTGAAGCCTCACAATAACTCACAGAAATAGGATTTCCCCTTTTTACAGATAAGGAAACTGAGTTGTGAAACTGCACAGAGAAATCAATTAGAAAAAATACTTTGTTGTTTTTAGATGTGGAGAACTAACCCCAGGGCATGGCCAAGGAGCATCATTAGAAAAGAGAGAGAGAGCTGACCTGCTCTGCAAAATGAAGTTGAAAAAAATTTCAAATATCCAGGAATTGCCAAAGAGAGGACTTGGAATGGATGGCAGTGAGCTAGGATCTGTAACAGAGTGAGGGTCTGAGGGACGATGAAGAAATTTGGCAGAAGGAAGGTTCTCTGTGATCATAATGACTTGTGATTTTTAAGAACAGAAATATTTAAAATTTAGTTTTAAGTAACCTACTTTTCTATAATGTAACATTTCCTTTATTATTGCCTATTTGTTGTTGTTAAAGTCCATTACCCACTACTCTTTAATATGTGATATTTAGAGGAAATTGGGGGGAAACAAAGGAGGCATTGTCCTGAAACATCAGTATGAAGTACAGAGGAAATAAAAATCAGCTGTAAAAGAAAAAAACACATCAAGAATTCAGTGTAAATAGAGATATGAGATATGCCTAAAAGGAATATAACCGGCCCAGTAAACCATGAAGGTACTTAGGAGAGGGTCAGTGGGTGTATCATTGTCTGCAGGGTTGGGGCTTGAAGCATTTCTACTTCCATATTGAGAAGTGTTACAGAGGCCAGGCGACTTGGGGCTGTCCATCTGGCTGACTCCTGGGTTATTTGGAGGAACACACTATGTTGTAGCAAGAAGAGACTTTAGTAACACATACCTAGTCCAGAATCTTCCTTTGACAGATTTGGAAACCAAGACCAGAGAAGAAAGTGACTTGCCCAACTCCAAACAAAGAGAGACAGAGGAGAGACCAGGAGGACCGGGTCTCTTGAGTGGGAGCCTGCGGACAGTCCCCTCTGCCCCTGCCTCTTTCATGAGAGATGATTCTTTGCTTTGAGGATGCTCTGGGAAAGTCCTACTGATTTAGAACTCTGCAATGGGCCGATTGGCTTAGCATCTGGGAAATTCTGAATCACATCGAATGGAATGTCTTGTTTACTTCCGCCTCACAGTGCTAAAGGGGAGAAAGCCTTCTTTTTTCTTCCTCTAGCTAATTTGCTGAAAGCAGTAAATAATTTCCCAGTTCATCTGATCTCACTTGCAACCAGCGTCTTCCTGTGGCCATCTATTTGCTAGTTTCAGAGAAAGAATATCATCTGGAATATTTTACTTCTTTTCAGAAGTTAGCAAAGAAAAGGAAAAAGGTGTCTTCCTAACTCTTAGTAAACCTGCCATGCCTACTACTAGTGGCAAATTTTAACATAGAAGTCCCGCCTAGGGCAGTCAGTCTGGCCAGGAATAGATGTGTATTGAGATTGTTAAACCGGATTGTTAAACCAGGACCTTTAGCAATCATTTAGTTCAATCTATTAGAAGCCCTTTTTTAAACCAAACTAAAGTGAACACCCAGTAAATAAAAAGCAATAAAACTGGAGCTCCTCAGGTTGAAGTTAGGGGTTGAGAACATTTTAATCTCCTCCTCGCCCTGGAGTAGCAGTCCCTGAGACAGCTCCCTATCGAGTTAGTAATTCAATAACTATTACTAAGCTTGTCCAACTTATTCTCTCTATACATAGTGACACTCATGTTTCAGAGTGACCTTCCTAAGGTCCTATGGCTAATGAGTAGCGTGTCTGGAATTGAGCTCAGTCCATTGACTCTCCTGTAACTCACTTAAGTGGTAAATGCTCTTTTGACTTCTTTCTCGCCTGGAACTAAGGTCTCCTTGGAGACAGAGAGTGATGGGATGAGGCTGGACAGGCACTACGTTACTGTGTCCTATAAGCAGGGAAAATTCAGTGCGGTAGGAGCAGAGGAAACTATGGCTGGACCTGACTGATCTAAACTTAATGCATATAAACATGCAAAGAAAGCACACAGAAATTTATTTAGTGTAATTATCAAGACTTGAGATTCTGTGTCATCTGCCATTTTCTCCTTACGTAGGTCCCAATACTATCCCAGGATGGCTTGTAGTCCTGAGGAAATGATAGGAAATCATGCTGCACTGGTTATTCTTTTTGTAAAAATGTGATGGCAGGAGATATTTACCAGGCCATGCAAGGGAAAGGGAATTAACTTTGATCAAATGCCGAGTCACCTAGTGAGCTAGCTGTGGGACCTTAAGCCAGTTATTTCATCCCCCTACTTCAGTTACCTCCCTCACAAGGTGGGAATGAGAGGGAAGTGAGATACTACACATAGAGACCTTGGCACAGTGCCTGGTATAGTAAGCATGAAGTAGTAACTATTATTACTATTATGTAACTAGCTTAATAATAATGTTCCTTACAGTAACCCTGTGGGGCTTATCATTATCAAAGTCCTCATTTTCCAGATGAAGAAACTGAAGTCTGGAGAGTTTAAATGCCTTGCCCAAAGTCACACAGTTAGGAAACGGGGAGAAAATGGATGTAAAACCAGGACGACTTGACTCCAGTGCCCATTTGCTTTCTATTACAAAGATCCCTCATAAATTTTTACTTGGGTTTAATTTCTTGGGGGAAATGTTTCTGCCAATGCATAGTCATCTGACATGTAATTTGGGCATCCCCCTTTTTCTTTTTGGACTGGAAAACTTGAAACCAAATTTATTGCCCAAGTATAATTGTCTAGCTCTGAAAGAATTTATCCCTTCCTTCTGTTGACCTGGACTCTTATTTTCTGTGGCCTGGTTTTTATTTACTTTTTGTTTTAAACAGCATACTGTATTTCTTTGGGGTATTTCTTTTTGAAAACTGTCCAGGTTATCAGAAACAAGTGGAAATGCAAACAAATATTTGAGGGATGTAGGACGTAGTAGGGGGTATAAAAAGGATAAACTTAGGTGCCTGAAATCTAGAAACATAAATTGAGTACAAAAACATACACATGTGAAAATGACAAGACAGTAAATAAATTCCAAGTGATAGAGATATGAAGAGAAAATACAAGAGAGTTCTGAAGAAAAGGAGAGATTTCTAAATTGGAGGGTGATAAATTGAAATTCCAAAATTAGGGCTTAGAGTTCTAGAAAAAAAATATGTCAGAGTGGAATCCCAAATCTGGAAGACTCTTGCTCCTCTAAGAAAGTTAAATGAATTGTTTGCTTACTAATTTATTCAACAAACTTTATTTATCTCTCCTGTACTAGTATCTGTGTATGTGCCAGGCAGTGAGTCCAACAGGCAAAGGCCTTTGCTCTTGTAGAATTTAAAGTCTAGTTTTTCAAGAAAAACTTTTTTAGTTCTACCATGTCCTACTTCTAGGAGAAAGCAAAGAGCAGGAGGTATTGATACAGAATAGTCTAGTCTGAACTTTAAGTGTTCATCCATTTGCCAGCCCATTTTATTAAAAAGCAAATTTTCAATATATCATTCTAAGTTGTTATGGCTCCAGTTAGCCAGTCACTACACTGAGTGAAAGATGTATTCATTTTAATGTCTTTCTTTTATTGGGGAAAGTTAATCATTCAGCTTGAGTACGTTGAAACTGCACAAGAGACTATGTAAATCTTATTAAAAAGACACTAGGGTGATTTCTTTAATGGTAAGCAACCCACCTCAGCGCTTTCTGCCAGCAACTTTGCTATTTGAATCGTGGGATCTTTTTAAGGTCGGTGTGAATTAATGAGCAATTGTTTTCTCTTAGGGCTGTCAACTTTCTTAGGAGCTAATTCTTATTCCATCCATCATTTTGATTTCAGAGAATCAATTGGAATAACAATTGAATAACAACTGAAAATTTGGAAAGAGGAATTTTTACATTTGCCTCCAAAATCTTTTCCTTTGTCCAGCAACAAAAAAAGTACACCTTTTCTGAGGGAAGAGTTCCATTATTCATTTTTGGAGTAATGAATATTTATTCTAGTATGCAGCACAATCTAGTCCAGTGGGATGACACCAAGCTAAGAAAGGGGAGACCTAAGCTGCAGTCCAAATGACACCACTCAGTGAGTTTCAGTTTCTCATTTGTGAGGTGGGGATGATATTCACAATAAAATAATATGAAAGCAAAGTACAAAACAATGTTTTAGAGTTTTTGCCTTGCTAGAATGCATCTACTCTTTTTCTAGTATCCAAAATTTCTTCTGGGAACTAGCCATTCCTCTGTCTGGCACAGAGCATGTGACACAGACCTAGCAAATCAGAACACTAATTGACGATGCTTATAAAATAACCATAGAGATTTGGATCAGGGATGGACAAATTATCCAAACTGGTTGAATCAGAAATGAATTCCGGGAGTTATCTGGGAGCTACTGGTGGTACTCTCTCTGTTCTCTTGAAATTAAACCCAGGAGGATGTGGGCCTGTAGCTAGTCTCTAAATAGTGGAGATTGAGACGGACGTCCCTTCAGAAAAAGGAGAATTGAGTGCTCAAGGTCATGGTGCCCTGATGGTGTGGTTCGAGTCCCTGGAACAGCCTAGGTCTAAAGGCGTGCCATTCCTGAATTTTCACTTAGGTGAACTGATAAATCCCCCATTTGCACTAAAGCTGTTTGAATCAGATCATATTTTTTTTAATTGGTAAAACATATATGAACCTTTCACTTATTAAGCCATTGAAAGGCATGACTGCTACCAATCTGGTAGTAAGGAAGGAATATGATAATACAGACTTTCTTATCTTACTAGGAAGGACACCACCAGATATTTTCAAACATTCAGTACAGAAGAGATAATACAGTCATCCACTTGTATTCATGAGGAACTGGTTTGAGAACCTGCTGCAGATACCAAAATCCACAGATGCTCAAGTCACATAGTTGGCTCTCCATATCCGTGGGTTCTGCATCCATGGATTCAACCAACAAAGGATTGTAAATATAGTACTACATGATCCTGCAGTTCGTGGAGTCCATGAATACAGAATCTAAGGATAAGGAGGGCAGACAGTAATCTATGAAATTTAAAAAGATGTTATTTGAAGAAAGAAAAAGGGAAAACACCATCATTAAAGACCAAAGGCTTTGCCTTAGTGACCTATTTTAAGTCTTTTAAGTTTTATTTTTGTAAGCATCATCATTTTCATTATATATTATTAGGTTTTTAATTAACTTTATTTTTTTCCAGTGTTTTTGAGATATAGTTGACATATAACATTGGGTAAGTTTAGGGTGTAAAATGTGATGATTTTGATATATGTGTACATTGTGAAATGATTACTGCAGCAGGGTTTGTTAACATCTCAGTCACATCACATAATTACAATCTCGGGCTTCCCTTGTGGCGCAGTGGTTGAGAGTCCTCCTGCCGATGCAGAGGACATGGGTTCGTGCCCTGGTCCGGGAAGATCCCACATGCCGCCAGAGAGGCTGGGCCCGTGAGCCATGGCCGCTGGGCCTGCGCGTCCGGAGCCTGTGCTCCGCAGCGGGAGAGGCCACAGCAGTGAGAGGCCCGCATACCGCAAAAAAAAAAAAAAAAAAAAAAAAAAAAAATTACAATCTCTTTTTTTTTAAACATATTTATTGGAGTATAATCGCTTTACAATGTTGTGTTAGTTTCTGCTGTATAACAAAGTGAACCAGATATGCATACATACATCACCATATCCCCTCCCTCTTTCGTCTCCTTCCCCCCCTCCCTATCCCTCCCCTCTAGGTGCTCACAAAGCATGAAGCAGATCTCCCTGTGCTATGCGGCTGCTTCCCACTAGCTATCTATTTTATATTTGGCAGTGTGTATATGTCAATGCTACTCTCTCACTTTGCTCCAGTTTCCCCTTTCCCCTCCCTGTGCCCTCAAGTCCATTATCTACGTCTCTGTCTTTATTCCTGTCCTGCCCTGGGGTTCATCAGAACCATTGTTTTTTTCAGATTCCATATATATGTGTTAGCATACGGTACTTGCTTTCCTCTTTCTGACTTACTTCACTCTGTATGACAGACTATAGGTTCCACCTCACTACAAATAACTAAATTTCGTTTCTTTCTATGGCTGAGTAATATTCCATTGTATATATGGGCCACATATTCTTTACCCATTCATCTGCTGATGGACACTTCAGTTGCTTCCATGTACTAGCTATTGTAAATAGAGCTGCAATAAACATTGTGGTACATGACTCTTTTTGAATTATGGTTTTCTCAGGGTATATGCCCAGTAATGGGTGCTGGGTCGTATGGTAGTTCTACGTTTAGTTTTTTTTTTTTTTTTTTTTTTTTTTTTTTTTTTTTTTTTGCGGTACGCGGGCCTCTCACTGTTGTGGCCCTTCCCGTTGCGCAGAGCACAGGCCCCGGACGCGCAGGCCCAGCGGCCATGGCTCACGGGCCCAGCCGCTCCGCGGCACGTGGGATCTTCCCGGACCGGGGCACGAACCCGTGTTCCCTGCATCGGCAGGTGGACTCCCAACCACTGCGCCACCAGGGAAGCCCTACGTTTAGTTTTATTTTATTTTATTTTTTCTTTATGCGGGGCTCTCACTGTTGTGGCCTCTCCCATTGCGGAGCACAGGCTCAGTGGCCATGGCTTGCAGGCCCAGCCGCTCCGTGGCACGTGGGATCCTCCCGGACCGGGGCACGAACCCGTGTCCCCTGCATTGGCAGGCGGACTCTCAACCACTGCGCCACCGGGGAAGCCCTACTTTTAGTTTTCTTAAGGAACCTCCATACTGTTCTCCATAGTGGCTGTATCAATTTACATTCCCAACAACAGTGCAGGAGGGTTCCCTTTTCTCCACACCCTCTCCAGCATTTATTGTTTGTACATTTTTTGATAATGGCCATTCTGACTGGTGTGAGATGATACCTCATTGTAGTTTTGATTTGCATTTCTCTAATGATTAGTGATGTTGAGCATCATTTCATGTGTTTGTTGGCAATCTGTATCTGTTCTTTGGAGAAATGTCTGTTTAGGTCTTCTGCCCATTTTTCGATTGGGCTGTTTGTTTTTTCGATATTGAGCTGCATGAGCTGCTTGTAAATTTTGGAGATTAATCCTTTGTCACTTGCTTCATTTGCAAATATTTTCTCCCATTCTGAGGGTTGTCTTTTTGTCTTGTTTATGGTTTCCTTTGCTGTGCAAAAGCTTTTAAGTTTCATTAGGTCCCATTTGTTTATTTTTGGTTTTTATTTCCATTTCTCTAGGAGGTGGGTCAAAAAGAATCTTGAGGAGATTTATGTCATAGAGTGTTCTGCCTATGTTTTCCTCTAAGAGTTTGATAGTGTCTGGCCTTACATTTAGGTCTTTAATCCATTTTGAGTTTATTTTTATGTATGGTGTTAGGGAATGTTCTAATTTCATTCTTTTACACGTAGCTGTCCAGTTTTCCCAGCACCACTTATTGAAGAGGCTGTCTTTTCTCCACTGTATATTTTTGCCTCCTTTATCAAAGATAAGATGACCATATGTGCATGGGTTTACCTCTGGGCTTTCTAGCATACTGTCTTAATTACTGTAGCTTTGCGTATAGTCTGAGGTCAGGGAGCCTGACTCCTCCAGCTCCATTTTTCTTTCTCAAGATTACTTTTGTTATTTGGGGTCTTTTGTGTTTCCATACAAATTGTGAAATTTTTTGTTCTAGTTCTGTGAAAAATGCCACTGGTAGTTTGACAGGGTTGTGATTTTCACAATGTTGATACTTCAAATCCAAGAACATGGTATATCTCTCCATCTGTCATTAATTTCTTTCATCAGTGTCTTATAGTTTTCTGCATACAGGTCTTTTGTCTCCTTAGGTAGATTTATTCCTAGGCATTTTATTCTTTTTGTTGCAATGGTAAATGGGAGTGTTTCCTTAATTTCTCTTTCAGATTTTTCATCATTAATGTATAGAAATGCAAGAGATTTCTGTGCATTAATTTTGTATCCTGCTACTTTACCAAATTCATTGGTTAGCTCTAGTAGTTTTCTGGTAGCATCTTTAGGATTCTCTATGTATAGTATCATGTCATCTGCAAACAGTGACAGTTTTACTTCTTCTTTTCCATTTTGGATTCCTTTTATTTCATTTTCTTCTCTGATTGATGTGGCTAAAACTTCCAAAACTGTGTTGAATAATAGTGGTCAGAGTGGACAACCTTGTATTGTTCCTGATGTTAGTGGAAATGGTTTCAATTTTTCACCATTGAGGACAATGTTGGCTGTGGGTTTGTCATATATAGCCTTTATTATTTTGAGGTAAGTTCCCTCTATGCCTACTTTCTGCAGGGTTTTTATCATAAATGGGTGTTGAATTTTGTTGAAAGATTTTTCTGCATCTATTGAGATTATCATATGGTTTTTATCTTTCAATTTGCTAATATGGTATATCACATTGATTGATTTACTTATATTGAAGAATCCTTGCATTCCTGGCATAAGCCCCACTTGATCATGTTGTACGATCCTTTTAATGTGCTATTGGATTCTGTTTGCTAGTATTTTGTTGAGAATTTTTGCATCTATGTTCATCAGTGACATTGGCCTGTAGTTTTCTTTCTTTGAGACATCTTTGTCTAGTTTTGGTATCAGGGTGATGGTGGCCTTATAGAATGAGTTTGGGTGTGTTCCTCCCTCTGCTATATTTTGGAAGAGTTTGAGAAGGATAGGTGTTAACTCTTCTCTAAATGTTTGATAGAATTCGCCTGTGAAGCCATCTCATCCTGGGCTTTTGTTTGTTGGAAGATTTTTAATCACAGTCTCAATTTCAGTGCTTGTGATTCATCTGTTTATATTTTCTACTTCTTCCTGGTTCAGTCTCTGAAGGTTGTGTTTTTCTAAGAATTTGTCCATTTCTTCCAGGTTGTCCATTTTATTGGCACATAGTTGCTTGTAGCAATCTCTCATGATCCTTTGTATTTCTGCAGTGACAGTTGTTACTTCTCCTTTTTCATTTCTAATTCTGTTGACTTGAGTGTTTTCCCTTTTTTTTTTGATGAGTCTGGCTAATGGTTTATCAATTTTATTTATCTTCTCAAAGAAGCAGATTTTAGTTTTATTGATCTTTGCTATCGTTTCCTTCATTTCTTTTGCATTTCTGATCTGATCTTTATGATTTATTTCCTTCTGCTGATTTTGGTGTTTTTTTGTCTTCTCTCTAATTGCTTTAGGTGTGAGGTTAGGTTGTTTATTTGAGATGTTTCTTGTTTCTTGAGGTAGGATTGTATTGCTATAAACTTCCTCGTAGAACAGCTTTTGCTGTATCCCATAGGTTTTGGGTCATCGTGTTTTCATTTGTTTCATTTGTGAAACAAATTTGTGTCATTTGTTTCTAGGTATTTTTTGATTTCCTCTTTGGTTTCTTCAGTGATATCTTGGTTATTTAGTAGTGTATTGTTTAGCCTCCATGTGTTTGTATTTTTCACATTTTTTTCCTGTAATTGATATCTACTCTCATAGTGTTGCACTCAAAAATGATACTTGATATGATTTCAATTTTCTTAAATTTACCAAGGCTTGATTTGTGACCCAAGATATGATCTAACCTGGAGATTGTTCCCTGAGCCCTTGAGAAGAAAGTGTATTCTGTTGTTTTTGGATGGAATGCGATATAAATATCAATTAAGTCCATCTTGTTTAATGTGTCATTTAAAGCTTGTGTTTCCTAATTCATTTTCATTTTGAATGAGCTGTCCATTAGTGAAAGTGCGGTGTTAACGTCCCCTACTATGATTGTGTTACTGTCAATTTCCCCTTTTATGGCTGTTAGCATTTGCCTTATGTATTGAGTTGCTCTTATGTTGGGTGCATGAATATTTTCAATTGTTATAACTTCTTCTTGGATTGATCCCTTGATCATTATGTAGTGTCCTTCCTTGTCTCTTGCAATAGTCTTTATTTAAAACTCTATTTCATCTGATATGAGAATTGCACTCCAGCTTTCTTTTGATTTCCATTTGCATGGAATGTCTTTTTCCATCCCCTCACTTTCAGTCTGTATGTGTCCCTAGGTCTGAAGTGGGTCTCCTGTAGGCAGCATATTCATGGGTCTTGTTTCTGTATCCATTCAACCAATCTATGTATTTTGGTTGGAGCATTTAATCCATTTACATTTAAGGTAATTCTTGATATGTATGTTCCTATTACAATTTTGTAATTGTTTGGGGTTTGTTATTGTAGGTGTTTTCCTTCTCATGTGTTTCCTGCCTAGAGAATTTCCTTTAGCATTTGTTGTAAAGCTCGTTTGGTGGTGCTGAATTCTCTTAGCTTTTGCTTGTCTGTAAAAGTTTTAATTTCTCCGTCAAATCTGAATGAGATCCTTGCTGTGTAGAGTAATCTTGATTGTAGGATTTTCCCTTTCATCACTTTAAATATGTCGTGCCACTCCCTTCTGGCTTGCAGTTTCTGCTGACAGATCAGCTGTTAAGCTTATGGGGATTCCCTTGTATGTTATTTGTTGTTTTTCCCTTGCTGCTTTTAATATTTTTTCTTTGCATTTAATATTTGATAGTCTGATTAATATGTGTCTTGGCATATTTCTCCTTGGATTTATCCTGTATGGGACTCTCTGCCCTTCCCGGACTTGATTGACTATTTCCTTTTCCATATTAGGGAAGTTTTCAACAATAATCTCTTCAAATATTTTCTCAGTCTCTTTCTTTTTGTCTTCTTCTTCTGGGGCCCCTATAATTTGAAAGTTGGTGCATTTAATGTTGTCCCACAGGTCTCTGAGACTGTCCTCTATTCTTTCCATTCTTTTTTTCTTTATTCTGCTCTGTGGTAGTTATTTCTAGTATTTTATCTTCCAGGTCACTTATCCGTTCTTCTGGCTCAGTTATTCTGCTATTGATTCCTTCTAGACAATTTTTACTTTCATTTATTGTGTTGTTCTTCATTGTTTGTTTGCTCTTTAGTTCTTCTATGTCCTTGTTAAACGTTTCTTGTATTTTCTCCATTCATTTTCCAAGATCTTGGACATCTTTACTGTCATTACTCTGAATTGTTTTTTAGGTAGACTGCCTATTTCCTCTTCATTTGTTTCATCTGGTGGGTTTTTACTTTGGTCCTTCATCTGCTGTGTGTTTCTCTGTCTTCTTATTTTGCTTAACTTACTATGTTTGGGGTCTCCTTTTCACAGGCTGCAGGTTTGTAGTTCCTGTTGTTTATGGTGTCTGCCCCCAGAGGGTAAGTTTGGTTCAGTGAGTTGTGTAGGCTTCCTGGTGGATGGGACTGGTGACTGTGTTCTGGTGGATGAGGCTTGATCTTGTCTTTCTGGCAGGCAGGGCAGCATCTGATGGTGTGTTTTGGGGTGTCTGTGAACTTATTATGATCTTAGGCAGCCTCTCTGCTAATGGGTGTGGTTGTGTTCCTGTCTTGCTAGCTGTTTGGCATGGGGTGTCCAGCACTGGAGCTTGCTGGTTCTTGAATGGAGCTGGATCTTAGCATTGAGACGGAGGTCTCTGGGAGAGCTCTTGCCTTTGATATTACATGGAGCTGGGAGGTCTCTGGTGGACCAATGTCCTGAACTCAGCTTTCCCACCTCAGAGGCTCAGGCCTGACACCTGGCCAGAGCACCAAGGCCCTGTCAGCCCCATGGCTTAGAAGAAAAGGGATATAAATAAATAAATAAATAGATAGATAGATAAAATTAAATAAAACAAAATTATATTAAATTTAAAAGTTATTAAAATTTTAAAAAATTAGTTGAAAAAAATTTAAAAATTAATAAAAAAGAAGAGAGCAACCAAACCAATAAACAAATCCATTAATGATAACAAGTGCTAAAAAGTGTACAAAGATAAACATAAAAATCAGAAACTAGTCAGTCACATACAGCAAACCCCAAGTCTACAATTACTCACAAAGTCCATCGCCTCAATTTTGGGATGATTCGTTGTCTATTCAGGTATTTCACAGATACAGGGTACATCAAGTTGATTGTGGAGATTTAATCTGTTGCTCCTGAGTCTGCATGGAGAAATTTCCCTTTCTCTTCTTTGTTCGTACAGCTCCTGGGGTTCAGCTTTGGATTTGGTCCTGCCTCTGCATGTAGGTCGCCTTCTGGCGTCTGTTCTTCGCCCAGACAGGAGGGGGTTAAAGGAGTGGCTGATTAGTGTGCTCTGGCTCACTCAGGCTGGGGGGCAGGAGGGGTACAGAATGTGGGGCGAGCCTGTGGCAGCAGAGGTCACCATGACATCGCAAGAGGCTGAGGTGTGCTGTGTGTTCTCCCAGGGAAGTTGTCCCTGGATCATGGGACCCTGGCAGTGGCAGGCTGTACAGGCTCCTCGGAGGGGAGGTATGGATAGTGACCTGTGCTTGCACACAGATTCTTGGTGGCTGCAGGAGCATCCGTGGCTAGCAACCATCTTTTTTTTTTTTTTTTTTTTTTTTGTGGTACGCGGGCCTCTCACTGTTGTGGCCTCTCCCGTTGTGGAGCACAGACTCTGGACACGCAGGCTCAGTGGCCATGGATCACAGGCCCAGTCGCTCCGCGGCATGTGAGATCTTCCCGGACCGGGGCACGAACCCATGACCCCTGCATCGGCAGGCAGACTCTCAACCACTGCGCCACCAGGGAAGCCCTCGCACCCATCTTTGAGGCTTGTTTAGGTGGTGCCCTGAATCCCCTCTCCTCGCACACCCTGAAACAAAGGTCTCTTGCCTCTTAGGCAGTTCCAGACTTTTTCCCGGACTCCCTCCAGCTAGCTGTGGTGCACTAGCCCCCTTCAAGCTGTGTTCATGCAGCCAACCCCAGTCCTCTCCCTGAGATCTGACCTCTGAAGCTGAATCCTCAGCTCACAGCCCCTACCCGCCCCGGCGGGTGAACAGACAAACCTCTCAGGCACCAGTCCTCTGTGAGGGAATCTCTCAACTTTGTCCTCTGCACCCCTGTTGCTGCACTCTCCTCTGTAGCTCCGAAGCTTCCCCCCACCCATCCCCCATTTCCACCAGGGAAGGGGCTTCCTAGTGTGTGGAAACTTTTCCTCCTTCCCATCTCCCTCCCAGAGGTGCGGGTTCTGTCCCTATTCCTTTGTCTCTGTTTTTTCTTTTTTCTTTTGCCCTACCCAGGTACGTAGGGAGTTTTTTGCCTTTTGGGAAGTCTCAGGTCTTCTGCCAGTGTTCAGTAGGTGTTCTATAGGAGTTGTTCCACGTGTAGATATATTTTTGATGTATTTGTGGGGCAGAAGGTGATCTCCACATCTTACTCCTCCACCATCTTGAATGTCCTTCTCTTTGATATCTTTATTAGAGCATAATTCCCCTCATGTGGTTCTTATACCTGGCTTATTAGATTTATACCTAAGTATGTTATTTTTGGAAATGACACTGACACTGTGTTTAATTTCCATTTTTTCATTGTTAGCATATAAGAAAGTGGTTGATATTTGTGTATCAACTTTATATTCTGCAAACTTGCTATAATCACTTATTAGTTCCAGGAGATTTTTGTTGATTCTTTCAGATTTTCTACAAAGATGATCATGTCATCTGCTAATAAAGCCAGTTTCATGTCTTCCTTCACAATCTGTATACCTTTTATTTCCTTTTCTAGCCTTATTGCATTAGCTAAGATCTCCAGTATAATATTGAAAAGCACTGTTGACAGAGGACATCCTTGTCTTGCTCCTGATCTTAGTGAGAAAGTTTCCTGTTTCTTATCAATAAGAATGATGTTAGCTATTGGTTTTTTTATAGGTGTTCTTTATAAATTGAGGAATTTCTCCTATATTCTTAGTCTGCTGAGGGTTTTATCATGAATGGGTGTTGGCTTTTGTCAAATACTTTTTCTGCGTCTATTGATATGACCATGTGATTTTTCTCTTTAGTCTGTTTATGTGATTGCATTAGTTGATTTTGGAATGTTGAACCAAACTTGTATACCTGAGATAAATCCCACTTGGTCATGGTGTATAATTCTGTATATACATTGTTGGATTCAATTTGCTAATATTTGGTTAACAATTTTTACATCTATGTCCACAAGAGATATTGGTCTGTAGTTTTCTTTTTATGTAATGCCTTTGTCTGGTTTTAGTACTAGGGTAATGCATAGAATGAGTTAGGAAGTATTCCATGTAGTTCTTCCTTCTGGGAGAAATTATAGATAATTGGTATGATTTCTTCCTTAAATGTTTGGTAGAATTCATCAGTGAGCCCGTCTAAGCCTGATGTTGTTTTGGAAGGCTATTAATTTATTAATTCAAATTCCTTAATAGATACAGGTCTATCAGACTTTCTATTTATTTTGTGTAAATTTTGGTAGATTGTGCCTTTAAAGGAATTGGTACATTTAATATAGGTTATCAGATCTGTAGGCATAATATTTGTTTATTATCTTTTTAATGTCTGTGAGATCTGTAGTAATGTCCCTGCTTTTATTTTTTATATTAGTAATTTGTGTCATCTCTCTTTTTTTCTTAAATAGCCTGGCTGAGGATTATTGATTTTATTGATCTTTTCAAGGAAGCAGATTCTGCTTTTGTTGATCTATTATTATTTTTAATGTTTCTTGACCTTACTATGTGAAATGCCACCTGATGGGCATGCATAAATTCTTACATTGTCATCATCCTAGGAATTTCCTAAAACTCTTGTATGATTTGAGGCCCCCCAAAATCACAAAGTTCATTCCTACATTTCTAAAATCTAGATATGCATTCCAAGGAATAAATTTAGATTCACTTGGATCTTTTTTTATATCTCTGGAATGTATGATTTGGAATATACCTTACAATGTTAAGCATTTTCCTGAGGTACTAATAGACAGATATCTTGGAGGCAAGTCAAATTTGAAGAATGTTTCATATTATCTCCCCAGCTACTAGTAGTAGTGTGAACACCCAACTAGTTTTTTATTTTAGTAGCTTCAGCACCATCCATCCACCTATCCATCCAACAATACATTCATATATGGATTTAACATATATTTATCAAATATCTACTGTGTGCTAGGCACAGTGCTAAGCATTAAGGGTTTAGTACTGAGCAACATACACATAATTCTTTGCTATCATGGAGCTTACATTCTTTTGTCCTCATCACATGCTCACTTGCCCTGATTCCCATCCCCCATCCAAACTTATAATAAATTTCCAATCTTCCAATACTTCTACTCCAGAAATATTATTATGTCAGTCTCTCTGTTTATCTATGGTTACTGCCTCACATCACTTCATTACTCCTATTATGCTGCAATGCCTGATCTCCCTGCTACAAAAGTGGCTTCACCATAGTCCATCTTCCACATAGTACTAGCAAAGTCATCTTGGAAGAAAATCTGATCATCAGTGTTAGCATCACTGTGAGTGGGACAACCAGATATTAAGTGCCTCTCAATGGGATGCAATATAAATTATGTAATACCTCCTATGAAGTACTCTTGCCTTAAAAAAAAATAATTGAGGGTGAATGTAACTAAGCCTTTCAGAGTAAACTACCAGTTATAGAAAACAGGAAAAATGTAAAAAAAAAGGTTAAATTATACCAACCAGGAAGCAAACAGATAAATGCAATGTGTGGGACAGACTCCACAACATACCAGGTTTCTTCAGTACGTCAATGGCATGGGGATAAAAGAAGGTGTGATGAAGAGGAAGTGCTCTAAATTAAGATTTTTAAGAATCATTGCAACTTAGGGCAACATGGGAAATTAATTGAGCAAACCTACTATAAAAAAGATATTTATGAGATAATTCACAACATTTCAGTCCACAATGATTAAATTATGCCAATACAATATTATTAATTTAGTTAGATGTAAAAGTGGATTGTGGTTTGATAAGAACATATCCGCATGTAGAGATGTAGTGGTGCAATGAAATCAGGTGGGAAGTTTACTTTAAAATACTTCATTTAAGTAAAATAAAGCAAAAGTGGAAAAATCTTGACAATTGCTGAGTGGTTGATATGCATATGGTAATTTGCATCTTATTGCATCTTTTGTGTGTGTATAAGTTTTCATAGTAAAATTTAAAAAATAATCCAACCATGGAACTCTTTAAAAAAAAAATCTGCTAATTCTCTGATGGCTAAAGAACAAAATCTAAACTCATGAGCTTGCCATACAGGTCCCTTTATAGATTGAACTCAAAATAGTGTTCAACCTACTTCTGCATTCTCTATAATTCTGCCTTGCATAACTCCCTTTTTTCTAAGCCTGTCATGACCTTTCATGACTCCAAATCTTTGTGGATCCCATTCCCACTATCCAGAATTTCCTTGCTGTCCTCACATAGTAAATTACTCATCCCCAAGATCCTACACAATATGTTTCCCATTGAGATCAGGAGTTCAGTCAGAATTAGTCTTTCTCTCCCAGTTTTCCCTTTATCCACGACTCTCTTACAGATCTTACTACATTCTGCTGTAATTACCAAACCAATATCTCTATATCTCTGTATTCCCAGCATCACCATAGTGCCCAGGAAACAAGGGGGGCTTGATAAGTGCCTATCAAATGAATGTAATGCTTGCAGAGTCAGTTCTTTCTTTGTGAATGTCCTCCTGATGACCTAAAGAGAGCGAATACAGAAGCAGCATTTTTCTGTCTTACAGCATTTTTCTCCTGTGTTGTAAATCTTTCCAGAAATTTAACTTCTCTACCATGGAACGGCAATCGCAATTCTAAACTTCCAGGCTATAGAAATATGTTAATATTTCAATTGTAAACAACACCAACAAATTGACTCTGTCATTAAGATTTAATGATTTTCAGACTAGCTGGGATTTATCTTTAGAAAATCACTGAGATTTAATTCCTTTAATGAACTTTTCTTCCTGATCCAGCAATACCTAATTTCTACTTAATTGCTTTCTGTTGACACTTGGTTTAGTTCTTTGGGTTCCTCCCCAGAATGTATCTTCATGGAGGCTGCTGCCAGACTGTTTGGCTGCAATGCATTATTTTTCCTTATATTCTTGAATTAAAAGATATGAAACAATGTGCTTTCCTCTTGTTTTTTTCACTTTGGGGTACCTTGTATGTTATCACTCTAACAAGAATTTCAAGTTTTCTGAATGCTTTTAAGTCAAGCCATTTTTTGGTAAGGTATTGATAGTTGTAACCCACAAGACTTTGAATGTGTGTGTGCATTCTCCAGATGAGTGAATCACCTCTTCAGTATGGTGATAGGATATTTTAAAGCTCCTACAGCAAGGGTAAGAAAAGCTTGGTTAATGGATGGAAGTGTACAATATGGTATATTCATACCATGAGATATTATTCAGCAATGAAAAGGAATGAAGTACTGATACATGCTATGTTGATGAACCTTGAAAACATTGTGCTAAGTGAGAGGAGATGATCACAAAAGACCATATATTTTATTGTTCCATTTATAGAAAGTGTCCAGACTAGGCAAATCTATAGAGACAAGAAGATGAGTAGTTGTCTAGGGCTGTGAGGGTTGGAGGGAAATGGGAGAGACTGCTAATGGGTGTAGGACTTCTTTGTGAAGTGATGAAAATTCTCTGGAATTAGGTAGCAGTGATGGCTCCACAACTCTGGGAACATACTAAAAATCATTGAATTGTAAACTTATTGTATATAAGTTATATCTCAATAAAGCTGTTACTTTTCTTTAAAACTTAGGCATGAGAATTGGATACATTATTTTTTAGGGTAATGCTGGCTGGTGTAACAAAATCACTCAAACATTATGGTGGCTTCACATTAGCAAATTTATTTTCTCATTCCCATAACGGGTATTCCTGGTAGCCAAAGAGTCTCCCATGCATTCACTCAGAGACCTGAGTTCTTTCCATCTTATGTCTCTAGGTCTTCAGAGTCCTCTGTATACAGCTGGTGGATAAGGAAAGGGAGCAGAGAGAGGCACATCCATTTCTCTGCCCTCTCAGCTTGGTAGTACCCAGTATCACTTCCACTCAAGTTTCATTGCGTCACAAAGCACATCTAATTGCAAGGGACTCTTGGAAATGTAACTCAGTTGTGGTCCAGGAAGAAGAGGAAACTGGATAGCAAACGGCTATCCAGTCTCATGTAGCGTTCCCACCCTGCCCACGTCTCTCCATCCACTGTGTCTTTTTCCCCCTTCCCAATTTATGTGTGCTTATCTCCAATTCTTTATCATATTTTACTCATCACCTAATACAATTCTGTATTATATACATTTTCAGTCTTTAATTAGGCACATGTAGTGTACATCTATGAAAACAATAAGATTGTTTTTAATTCTTTAAGTGGAAGGAGAGTATGGTTTTCTTCATATGCAGCACATGGGAAGTTATCACCTTGTCCTTTTGCTCCTTAATTTATAGTCTTTGTCATCAACGTCTTTTCTTTAACAAATCTATTCTTAGTACTCCCCATTTAGAGTGTTCAGTGGCTCCCCATTGCTTACAGATAAGGTTTTCAAATACCAGGCTGTAGACTGCTGCTAGTCCCTGGTGAAGTGATCAAAATAAAGACAATGTTGTGTGTGTGTGTGTGTGTGTGTGTGTGTGTGTGTGTGTGTGTGTGTTTAAGGTGGCCAACAGCCCTTTTTCAAGAAATTTATTAGAGATTATGTCCTTCCAGTCTCTGGGGTATGAAGGTTTTTTTCTTTCGTGACGCCATGGTGTTGTTTATTTTAAATGTCTTTCCATTCTAAAATAGATTTAACCTTATAGTTTTTGTCAAAATGTGGGCAAACATGTACTTTGAGAGCTATAGAGCTTTTTAAAGAGGTGTCTTTTGAGAGCAAAGTTTATCGCGTTGCCACTCACAGAACACTTGGAAGGTACATCCTCTCTGTAGTTCTGATCACATGATGTGTAGTTTTGACCTTCTGCTTAGAAGGCTCAAGTCTATGTATGGTTCATGGGGATAAGAGTGAAGAATCTTCTGGGAATTTAGGGAGTGTTGTAAAGAGGGTGAAAGGGCTTGTACTAGGTCATGTGTGAATTTCCTATAAGATTGGTAGTGATAGAAGAATAGCCCACGGTCTTAACTATTGTCTGCAGAGGAGGAAAAACTTCCTTCTACCCCTTTAGGTCCTGTGGCTGGCCTAAGAATTAAACTGACATAAGGCAGATTAAGAGGAGAAAAGCAAAACATTTTTTAAATATTTTTACATGTACACAAGGGTCTTCAGAAGGAAAATGAAGACCCGCAGAAGCTGTTAGGCCCCAAAGCTTATAAACCTTTTTACACAGAGAACAATAAATTGTGAGGATATGATGAGACAAAGGGGCTTGGGCTAGGGGCAGTAAATTGTGGGACAGTGACTAGGAAATGGGGGAAACCATGTAAGATAAGGGTTATTTTAGTAGGTTTGTTTGTACAGGTCCATTTTGGAGTCAGCTCGCAGTGTCTGGTGATAAGAATGTTCATCTCTCCCTGGTACAGGGAGGGCACCTTTCTCGTGGGAAATTTTTCGACCTGCTTTTAGGTAGAAAGGGAGAAGTCAGAGACCTCTTCTTGCATCTACTCTTTCTCAAGTGCCTTCAGCTCAAAATAATCAAAATGCCAAAGCAACATATTTTGGGTGGCACATTTTGAACCCTTCAAGTCCATAATGTGCATTTAAAGCACCCCGTTTCACTTGACCAAATTTCTCATTCTTAGATTCAAGTTGGCCTTACATTTACTTGGAGATACACCCTCAAATTTTCTCTACTTGCTGATGTTTAGAAATGAGCCACTTAAAAATAACAGTCCAAAACCTCAAAACTGGACTCAAGTAGCCATAGTACAAATTTAGTAAATGTCTATTCTCTCAAACCCATGTATTTGAGACATCCTGCACACGGCTCAGTGTGGGTCCTCATACAAGTCATGCCAGACCTTTTCACCAATAGAAAAGTGGAAAAGGGGGCCAGTCTGATTCCTAATATCTCTTCATTTCGAATGCTGTAGAAACTGAATGATTCATGCTTGGTACCTATGTACTCGGTGGTAAAATCGTATCCAGGGCTTTATTTTCTATCTGTGGTTAGATTTTGACAAACTTCAAAGTGAATAAAATATGTGTTGTGTGTTTATAGCTTAAATGGAAACCACCTGTCATCCGGGTGTCTTGGAAAGAAAACTAGAGACAGAGTTTGCCTTTGTTGTCAGTTGGCCTCCAAATGGATCCAGGCTTCCCCTGACAGTGGCAGCTTTGTCCTTACACCAGGAGCAGTGTGCAACTTATTTGACTTCAGAACTTTTCTTCCTGGAAACATGTGGACACTGGAGCTGGGAGTGATGGCACAAAAATCCAAAGGGAATCAGTATTGATTCATGTATTGCAGCAAGAGGTCAAAAAACAAGAATGGATGGTAACAATATGGAGATGGGACCTGGGATTGGGTCATCCTGGAGTCATAAAGATAATTACTGTTTTCAAATTGTTGACAAGGAAGGAGTACTGTATTAGCATTAACATTTTTCTTCTTGAAAAGGAGGTGCTAATGGAGAATGTATCAATTCGGAATCACTGAAGATGAGGAAGAAGGAGAAAACCTTTCTGTTAGGTAAACTGAAATAATTGTAACCGAATTGCTTCCCACTGCTGAACCTAACTGGTTAAGCCCATTATGATGTAGGTAGGAGCCTTGGTTTCTGGAGTCAGTGAATGGGGTTCAGTCTTTTTTTAAATTCATCCACTTTAAAAAGCTTTATGAATCTATGCAAGTATTTACTTTTGCAAACCTCCATGTCCTTATCTGTAAAATCGAGATGAGAATATAGGGTCATGGTAAAGACGTAAAGAGATAATGATCCCAATGCTCATGGTAAGCTGATAGCTAATTTTATTACTACACCAAACTTTAACACACATTCCGAGATCTCCTGGACCAACCTCTTCTGTCTTTACTAGTTTAGCTCCAAAAATCCATCTCTCTAAATTTTCTGAAACTTATCTGTGGTCTTGTTTCTCATCTTCTCTTCTCCCCTTCCTCTCTTCCTTTTTTCTCATCTGTCTTCTCAGAGTTGGTAGGGACGGGAAGTGGCATATGCCAAACTGTTCTTGAAAGAGTAGCCATGCGTCACCTGAAGTCTGGGCTCTGGGAGTTCTCCTTCAGGGATTACAGAATAGACAAGGGCAGGGACTGTCTCATTTTCCCTCCCACCTCCTTCCCAGGCAGACCAGCTGCCTGCTCAGGGCTGCAGCATCAGCGGGGTCGTGCCTGGGGCTTGGAGTGCAGCTGCAGCTGTTAAGAGTTGAAAAAACTCTGTCTTATTTTTTGGGAAGGGTTACTGTCAGGGTGTAGGGACCTAAATAACTACTGAATTGCTGTGCACTAGCAGGGAAGGTTTTCTCCCAGATAAAGCTCAAGCTGCTACTGGCACCACCTTCTTCCAATCTCTGCTTATTAAATGTTTTTTCCATTCTTCAAAGTCCGTTTCAAACATCAATTCCTCCATAAAGTCCTTTCTTGGCCTCTCCTCTCCCTTTGCCTCTCAGCTCAGAGCACGTGTTTATAGCAGAGGTTTACACTTGTGAGTATCCTTGGCTAATCTGGTGACGCAGTCCAGCATCTCCTCACGTAAAGGAACCCCTTAGAGAATGCTTCTCATTCATAGACTGACCCTGAACAATTTATTTTAATCTTCATGTATCTTGGTTTGATAACCATTCTCTACTTTGAATTCATTCTGTCCCTGATGCTTAAATTAGCTAATTAATTTGATGGCCCCTGGCTTCTGATTCTGACCATGAGGGAAGCTGGTCACAGTGAAGTACACAGAGGAGAGAGGTTACGAGGCTATTTTAACTGGTGGGTGTTACCTTCCCTCATTTTTACTGTAGTGACAGTTGTACTTGTTTCTCTTTCGTAAGCAAGATTCCAGAGACTTGTTTTTCTACATAAAATCAGGCTTTGAACATAGCAGGTGCTCAAATGATTAATAATTTGAATCTGATGAACTAATTTACTTAGCAATATAGAAAAATGTTATGAATCCAGTCCTCTCTATGTGTGTGTGCTGCATGCTGAGAGAGAAAAGACAGAAAGGAGGAATAGGAAGGACATTGACAGCAGGCTCAAGCCTAGATTACATTTTGAAATTTTTTCTTTATTTCTCTTGCATTTTCCCTTCCTCTGTGAAGTCAAGATTCAAGAACAGATGATTTTTAGCTTCAAGTTGGATTTCTAGGAATTATTCTCCTATTAAGATCTACTCTAATCAAAATATCACATTGTCCTTTATAAATTAGTATGACTTTTTCAAGATCTTACAACTTGCAGAGACATTTATATTTTAATCTTTCCACATTATCAGATTTAAGTTCCTGCTATGTACTTATATTGAGTGGGGGCTGGAGAATATCCAGTACCATGTAACAGTAGTTCCCCAATCTGGCTGACTGCCCGAGTCACATGAGAGAGCCTGTTCCTGAGCCCATCCCTGGAGTTCTGAGTCAGGATATCAGGGATGGGTCAGGTGCTGGGAATGTGTATCTTTCAGAAGCTTCCCAAAGGCAGCAAAGGAACAACTGATGTGGGAACCACTGAGGTAAAAAGATTGGGTCCTGCCCAGTAAACAAAAGAAAACACAATCACAAACTTTAATTATGTTCAGAAATATATCATTTACATGTTTAAAGCACTTTACCATTTGTGAAGCATCTTATAAAGTGCTCTCATATACTTCATACTTTCTGAGACATTGGTAAAGCAGTTGTTGTTTTTTTGTTTTTTTTTAAAGCAGTTGTTTTTATTCAATTTTTTTTAATGGGTATTGAGACAAAGACATCAACTGACTTGCCTAGAAACCCAAAGTCCTGGCCAAGCCCAGATTCAGACACTGGGCATCTCATGCCCTTTACTCAACATATGAATTCAGTGGTCCAAGGAATTTGTTCATGGTGAATGAATGTCTAGAACAGCAAGCAGAGAGAATTTGGGGGGCATCTACAAGTGACACTGATGATCCAGGGACACATCAGTAAGCATGCAGTTGCTGGATAAAAATCTAATGAAAGAAAAAGAGCAGAACTTTTTTCTCCTCCTCTTTAAGTATTCCAGTGTGTGGTGTCTCACTTTTATCTATTTTGCGGTTCCTAAAATCATATACACGTTTACTTGTAGGATTAACCAAGCTTCGCTGTTGCCGTTTACTGTCATTCTCTTTTAAGAAGGTAAAGTGAAGACAACATTATATATTGTAAATCAACTATACTTCAATTAATAATGTTTAAAAGAACAGTCTATAAAAGAAAAAATCAATAAACTGAATTTTACAGGCAAGAAAGAGAGAGAGAAGTCATGACTACCCTGTCTTCCCTCTATGCCTGTACCCGATATGCCCTTTCTCAAGGCTACCTTTGCTTAGCTTCACACATTTCTCACTAGCCCAGCCCTTTATGTCAGAGTCCTTGGGGACATCCATTGAGGTATAAGATAATAGGCATACGATGGTGGACATGGGGCTTTCCAATGTCAGAGTTTTTGTAAGGTTTTATAAAATGATAGACATAGCCATTTCATAGAATAGAAAAAGAGATCAATATGGAATTAGAGCAAATATATAGGATAGAAAAGAGATCCAAATGAGATTAAGGAAGAAGGCAGACGTCCTGTGAGAAGAACTTTAAAGCTATGTAGACAGACCATGGTTCTCAAATCCTGTGCATGTGACAAGGGACCTGTAGAATAAAGTGCACATCTGAGAGGCTCTTCCATCATTGGGTCCTGCTGACCTCCCCAGTCTCACACCTTCTGTTCCAGGCCTACCAGACTACCCATGGTTCTCACAACATTCTTGCTTTCTTATCTGCCTTTGCCTTGGCTCACAGCACCCATTCTGATGAAAATAAAAATCATCTGTTCATGTTCCTGGGACATCTTTCCCTAACGTTATAACACCTGTTCAAAATTGGGTTCAAGTGTTATTTCTTCCCACAAAGCCTTTTTGGGCAACATCCTCACCCACATACAACCGGCCATTGTCTCCTCTTCCCCGTCGTAGTAAATGTGGACCTTGTTCTTACAGTTGCTCTCACCAAAAGTCTTGAGTCACACCTGAATTCTCTGTGTCTCACATACCACGTCCAATCAACTAACTATGCTATTATCTCTAGTGTCAGAATATGTCCCAAATACAATCACTCCTCACCATCTGCAAAGGTTTCACCTTGATCTAAGCCACAGTCAGCCTTCAGATGCTTTATTTTAATAGCCTCCTGATTATCGTTTCTGTTTTCATCTTAGCCCCATTCCTGTCTATTCTCTACATGACAGTGAGAGCAAGTCCTTTAAAAATGTAAGGTGGATCATATCACAACTCTTTAATACACTTCAATGCTTTCCATTTTACTCAGAGAAAGAGCCAAACTCCTAACAGTGCCCACCAGACCCTGTGTAACCTAGGGCTCCACCATCTCTTCTACCTTTTTCCACCACATTAGAGTCCTTGTTGTCTCCTGTACCTTCAAGCATGCTCCTGTCTCAGGATCTTTGCACTTGTTCTGCTTTGCCTGGAACCCCCATCCCCTGATAACCACATGGTATATATATTCCTTTACTTACTTTAGGTCTTTGCTCAGATAACACCTAGCCAGAGAGGCCTCTCTTGAGCATACCACATAAAATAGCAACCATGACCTCAAAACTCCCTACCACCTGAACCTGTCTTTTTCTTAGGCATAGCATTTCTCTCCACCTGACACAAGATATATTATTTATTTGTTGATCATCTATCTTTCCATATACAGCAGTAATTTTTTTTTGTTGTTGTTACTGTGTCTTCAACATTTAGTATAGTGCTTGGTACATGTCTTTTGATTTGCCAGCTGTGACCTGGAGAAAAGCCATCATAGGTACCAAAACTTTAAAAAAGGTATGGAAAAAATTGGAGAAATTTTATTTTGTAACTTTTTTCTTGACACAATTACTTGTTTTATTAGTGGGCAAAAATTCAAGACCTTCTCACTCTAAGATGTGAGAGTAAATAATGAAACCTCATTATTACTTTAGACTAACAAAGCCCAATCTGTTTAAACTTCCAGTTTGTTCATTTCAGGCAGTGTAGTACAGTGGTTTAAGGGTCAAGGCTCTGGAGTCAGGCTGTGTATTTTCAAATTCTACCTTGAACGTTTTCTAGTTGTGCGACCTTGGAAAAGTACTTATCATTTCTGGTCCTTGTATATAAATGGGGTTAATAATATATCACTTCATCATGTTCATGAGAGGATTTAATGGCATATATTCATAAAACTCTTAAAATAGTGCCTTATAAACAGGAAAATCTTGATCTTAGCTATTGTTATTATTATTCCAGAATATAGTTTTTATTACTTTTTTTTTTTTTTTTTTTTTTTTGTGGTACATGGGCCTCTCACTGCTGTGGCCTCTCCCGTTGGGGAGCACAGGCTCCGCGCGCGCAGGCTCTGTGGCCATGGCTCACGGGCCCAGCTGCTCCGCGGCACGTGGGATCTTCCCGGACCAGGGCACGAACCCGTATCCCCTGCATCGGCAGGCGGACTCTCAACCACTGCGCCACCAGGGAAGCCCAGTTTTTATTACTTTTAATTGCACATAATAACTGTCAACAGGGTATTTCCTAGTAGGTCCTGCCAGTCTTGACTCAAAGAATAAATAAAAACTATTAATGATGAACATCTATTTCTATAAAAGTAGTTCCTCTATTAGGACCCATACATTTTCCTAAGTTTAAAATGCCTGGCACATCCTCAGCTTAGCCCAAACCAAGTTATTTTACATTTTTCATAAGCAAACTCCAAGTTAGTGGAGTTTCATTTTGTGTTCCTCACTAAAGACTGAAGAATGATTGTCTTAGTAACAACACGGCATCAGACGTAAGTTTGGTCCTGACATAGTTAACACTTTAACATTTAAATAGGAAGACTGGAGACTTTTACCCAATTTTACTTCATCAAATGAAGAAAGACACAAGATGTTCATTAGAGACAAGCAAGTAGATTATAATTTGGTTAATCCTTCTGTGGTGTAATCTAATTTACTTCAAGAAGTATACATTGCCCGCATACCACCTGAGGGTCCTTGTGAGATCACAAGAGATAATCCCTCATTCTGTGTGTTAAATGCTTGATATGGGACCTGATAACCAGTGTGTATCTCAATGGGCTGCAGCATTCCCATTAACCGGTGTCTTACTAGAAACAAGGCCAGGTCACCAACTACTTTGCCATCATAATTATACAAAAAGAAAAAGAGAAACATTGAAGTATAGCCCAGAGAGCAAGGTGATGGATTCTGAATCTCACCTCACAGAAAGAAGAGACAGTCTACTTAGTGGTGACAGCAGGACTGGAATCACTGTTTCCCCAAGTCCATTCAGTGCTCCTTCCACGCTGCTGTGCTCATAGGGCAGGTAAAGGAGGTTATGAGTTATCTAGAAATCTGGGAAAAGGTCATCTTGATTTTAAAAGGGCTCATAAATTCTGAATGAGGGTAAGTGGATTCAAAGTAACAGTATAGATAATATAAAACACCACTTATTGTGAAATGTTGCCTTTGAAAATGAATGGCTTTGCTCTGAGGTGTTTTTTCTCAGGGGAAGCGTCCAGATGAGTTGGCAAGTGAAGATAGAAGGACTTTCCTGTCCAGCATCCCTTGCAGGCATACTTTGTGTGAAACCGGGTCAGGTCCCAGGCCTACAAATATGAATGGAGAGTCATTGTTCTGTGGGAGATCTGGGGAAAGGCAGTTACCTCTGAGTCTTTGCTTAACTGAGGGGAAAACACACTTCACAGACTGAGCACGAGTTTTTTATTTATTTTTTTGGAAGGGCTTTGCCAATTTATATTAGTGGAAAAGCAGTTAATTCTTCCCAATCATAAACATAGGAAGGAATTAGAGTTATTGTTGCATAAAATAAGCTAAAAACATGATCAACTTTGAGTAATCTAAGATTATGTTAAAATAATTTAGCCCCCAAATCTCACTCTTAAACCCTCAGGTCTTTGTTTACCTTAATAGAGTGACAACCACCTGTACTATGCTAGAAAAAATAAGTATTAACCTATAGGCACATCTTACTTTAAAGTAAGCCCAACTTAAATTCAGATTTATGAAAAAATATAGATGGGGAGTGATTTTATTTTACGTATCTTGATAAAATTCTCTAATACATCAAGTCTCTGATGTGTTTGACATCCATTGGTTTGTAAATATCTGAATTACACATGGCTTTTTACACCCTGCCTAAAAAATGGTTCTCAAGGAGAGGGTGAGACAGGTATGCCTATAAATATTTTGAATTATATATGGTTTTTCAAATAAAACATCCAGCTATAATGGGATGCCAGAAAAGTCTAAGTGGTTTGGATGAGACCTGAAGAATGGATTTGTTCAAGAGATGACCCATCAGCTCTGGAAAGCAGCAGAAAAGTTGGGAGTATTCTCAAAGTGTGGTCCATGAACTACTTGCACTAGAAGCTCCTAAAGTGCTTATTCTAAATTCAGATTAACCCCATTCTACTGAATCTCAGGGAGCAGGCCTCAATAATTGCATTGATTGAGTTCCTTAGTTTGTTCTGATGCACTCTAAAGGTTGTCAACCATTGGGACTGACTATTCGCTTAGAGGCTGGGTTTCACCTTTGTAGAAATTGTTGATCCTAATTTTTACTTTAAAATAAAAATCCAAGCTCCTTAATTTGTGATTAAGTACATATAAAGCATAATTCTCTGAGCTCGAACACCCTTTCATTAGGTGAACTAAAGAGCAAACCCCATGCTGTTTCAGCCTCATTTTGTTTTACATCCTTGCTTAAGACCTCCTATTTCCCACCAAGCAGAGATAAGTGGTGTCTTTTTCTTCTGTATATTCCTTTGTCACATGGTGTTAACATTTGTTTTCATGGCTAGCACCTGTCTGCCTCACTACAATCCCCATGAAAGAAGAGAAATGATTGCTAGGAGATCATCTTTTATTACCACTAACTAAAGGTAAATGGAATCACTGCATAGGTATGTGTCCCCTTGAAGCGTTCAAGTACGCTAGTAAAATAATATGCAAGTCCTATCGCCCATACTCCAGGTTGACCCTGACTCACTGTACAGCCTCTTAGAAGGCACTTACCCTCTCTCTCCTTTGGTGCCTTCACCTGCAAAATGTGAAAAGGTTAGACTCTACCCTGCTTCACTGAACTGTTGAAAGAGAAAGTGAAGCAGTGGTGTTTTGTGTTTTCTTCATTTAGGAAGGTTAGATTTATTAATATGCATGATTTGTGAATATTTGATGTCAAGTGATCCAAGGCAGAGATATATTCAGTCTAATAATATATGGTAATTTGATTTTTACCATAAAAGAAAAGAAAGAATAATCAATTGAACAGAATTTATTTTTCACTCTTTCTAGTGGATCTTCCTTCCTGTATTTTCCATTTCACTTTAAGTCTGTGATCTAGAAAGCTCTAAGTGCAATTAAGAGTGCAGATAACCTTCACAATGTCCTATTCTCATTCTTCATTCTTATCTCCCTTCTGATTTCATATTTAATCTGTGTTTCATTCTTTGCAGACCATTAGCAATATATTCTCAGTTGAACATTTTCTCAGAAGTAACCAAAACACTATTATTATCAAATGTTCTTTAAGTTTGTAAAATAAGGGAATTATACTGCCTCCCAGGTTCTGGCAGTTAAAAGAGTAAAATTGGTAGAAATGCAATGAAGAAAAGAAAAAAATGCTTCTATCTAACACAATAAATGGAAGCAGAACCCTTCTCTTCTTTATTTTTTTCCCATCAATAAAACACAGGCCTGCTTTAATCAATAGGAACTCATGTCTCATGTTTTATTTAGCATCTAAATATGTTATCATTAGTTTTCTTCATTTAGATTCCCAGTACCTACATGGTAACTTGAGGATAAAGAGAAGGTGAAGGGTTCAGGGATTTCTCATGACTGGAAGGAAACAGAATGAATTTATTTAGTGTTTGCTGAAGAGGCTAAGACATGCCTATTTTAGACTTTGTTTTCTTAAATCATTTGGACATAAAAAATATTCTCTGTCATTAACCCCAGTTTCTCTTCTTTTCTTAAAACAAAACATAACAAATTCCCTAAACATTGGGCTAGAAGGTCAGAAGTCCTTAAAGCAAATTCAATCTGTTGGCCTTTTTAGCCCATGAATTTTACAAAGATGAGTTTTCCCAGGAGATCTTGAGCTTGTGATGGGAAATTATGCCTCCCCACCTTTTAGTGTCCAAAGGATACCTGTGGTGAAAATTCAGAAACCCATGGAAATCACTCCCCTGATGCTACATTTCTTATGTCTAATGACTCTAAGCCCTGAAGATTCAACAAGTGAGGATATTTGACAACATATTCCTAAAACATTACCTGTAAGTGAAGACTTTTTAAAGGAATCATCTTCAGAAGTCATGGAAACTGTGGGTTATTTAAACTCTCCTCTGGATATAAAAATTTCACATCTCCTTCTGAATATCTTCTTCTGAATATCAAGGACTGGCCTACCCAGTCCTTCTGGCCTTGCCTAGGTCTCATCTTATCTATATGTCTATGTGTCTC
The DNA here is from genome assembly GCF_026419965.1 of Kogia breviceps. Taxonomy (NCBI): domain Eukaryota; kingdom Metazoa; phylum Chordata; class Mammalia; order Artiodactyla; family Physeteridae; genus Kogia; species Kogia breviceps. Next base: position 144,890,605 of record NC_081310.1, on the reverse strand, counting down.
ATAAAATTTCCATTGTGCTTATAGACAGAAACATACAGTTGCCACATGATGATATAATGCTGTGTGTTCTCTTTTTGTTTCCTGTGTGTTTTACCTCCCCATCGAGTTTTTAAATTACTTGAGGACAGAGATTAGATTAAGATCTCAAGAGACCCTAGGTACTGAAAAAAATTTTGGCATCTCCTCTACTACCACATCTAACTCAAAATAAAAATGATGTTATTCAGGGCTTCCCTGGTGGCGCAGTGGTTGAGAATCCGCCTGCCGATGCAGGGGACACGGGTTTGTGCCCCGGTCCGGGAAGATCCCACATGCTGCGGAGTGGCTGGGCCCGTGAGCCATGGCCGCTGAGCCTGTGCGTCCAGAGCCTGTGCTCCACAACGGGAGAGGCCACAACAGTGAGAGGCCAGCGTACCACCAAAAAAAAAAAAAAAAAAAAAATGATGTTATTCAGTCAAATAAGGATAAGAAAGTCTAACAAATTTCAGAATTTTCTATACTTGTTTTGGGAAATGCTATTCTTTAACATTTTTTTCCTGTTTTGGGGGCACTAAGCAAATGCATAGATGGCCTCTTGAGTAATCCTAATCTGTTTGAAGATAAAAATAAATATTATCCTCCTTGTATGTTCCTAAGAATAATTGGATTCTGTCAACATCTGTTAGTTTGATTAACAGAGTCCTGTAGTAAATCTCTATAAAATTAGAGGACACATTAGAAAATAATTTTCATCTGAATTATTGGCTTTAAGTGTATGTTCTATATATATGAATTCTTTTTAAATAAGGGAAACATTCTACTTCTGTAACTCAGACGTACTCCTTTTCAAACTGCCCCAACAGAAAAATCTACTGTTATTAATGCTTCTGCATTAATGAGCAATGTAAAATTTGCTAAATATTGGTTAGAGGTGATAAAAGCATTTTAATATCATGCATGTACAGTAAACTTGTAATCTTTGGTGTTCATTGATTTTTCTCTAAAGTTGAGCATTGGCTACACTACTTCAGGGAGGGAGAAGAGGTCTCTGACCCTTCTCTCTATCCTACACCCTCACTCCACCTTCCGGATTAGGACCAAAGTCCAAAGCATCTTATCAAGCCATTTCCCAGACAATGCTAGATTTTTTCTTACAGGGAATCTTGACCCAATTGTTAAACAACAAAATTTTCTCAGATAATTTTACCTCATTTAAGCCAAGAATACGATTCTTAGGCTCAAAATAAGCCTGTGAGAACGATCATATATGGGTGATGGACACTTTCTCCTTGACCTCCATTTTGAGAAAGTCCCTTCCTTTGCCAGTTGTGTTCACTTTTTTCCTTCTAATAGACTTTTTTAAGAGAAGTTTTAGGTCCACAGAAGAATTGAGTGGAAAGCACAGAGAATTTACATATCCTCCAAACCTGCACACACGTATAACCTCCCCACTATCAACATCTCCCAGCAGAGTGGTACATTTGTTAAAAATGATGAACCAACGTTGACACATCATCACCAAAGTACACAGTTTACATTATGGATCATTCTTAGTGTTGTATACTCTGTGAATTTGGACAAGTGTGTAATGACATGGATCCACCATTGTAGTCTCATACAGAATAGTTCCACTGCCCTAAAAATCGTCTGGGTTCAGCCCTTTCACCCCTCTAACCTCCACGAACCCTGGAAACCACTAATCTTTTTACCGTCTCCTTGGTTTTCCCTTTTCCAGAATGTCACATAGTTGTAATCATGCAGTATGAAGCCTTTTCGGATGGGCATCTTTCTCTTAGTGATATGCATTTAAGGTTCCTCCACATCTTCACAGCTTGATAGCTCATTTCATTTGAGCACCCTTATCTGGAGGTACCACCGTTTATTTATCCATTCACCTACTGAAGGACATCTTGATTGTTTCCAAGTTATGGCAACTATGAATAAGGCTGCTATAAACATTCATGTGCAGGTTTTGGCGTGGACATAAGTTTTCAACTCCTCTGAGTAAATAACATGTAGCTCAGTTGTTAGATTGCATGGTAAGAGTACATTTGGTTTTAGAAGAAACTGCTAACCTGTCTCCAAGTGGCTGTACCATTTTGCATTCCCACCAACAAGGAATGAGAGTTTCTCTCGGCTCACAGTTATGTTCACTTTTCACATGGGTTGGTGGGGTCACTTGACTCATAGTACTTACTAGCGTAAGTAGCTGATTAAGCACATGGTTCCCTTATTAAGACTGTCTTCTAGTTATTTCGGAAAATGGAATATTAGTGTGAGCTCTAAGGCATAATGAATTCCACTCGAGGCCAAAAACAGACCTAAGTGAGACCCAGTTCTGTTCCTCATTTGCTATGCAATTTGCCAAGTATTTTTTTAATCTCTTATATGCTTAGGTTTCCTATTCTTCTAAATAAGGTTAATAGATACCAACATATTTTAAAGACTATTTATCTAATCATATTCTTAAATTAAAGAATATAACCAATATTCTGATAAATTTTGCAAGTTTCTTAATGAATAACATCATGAGAGGTGAGATAAAAGAATCTTATCCTTGGTTACCCAATAACAAGAATGTGTTTTTCTTCTTCACAACTTAAAGCGCAATGTGAGTATAAATTTAGAAATTTAAAAATACTTCTATATCTGTCAAATCTAGAAGTGAGAATGGAGAATATTCGTGGGATGATCTAATGGGAATAAACAACATATGTGAAAGAAAAAAATGGAAACATTTTTGCTTAAATGTAAAAGGTTTGTACCCAATAAACTCCTAACACTTATTTAGTCCTCAAAATTATTTCTTTCTACCCCCTTGTAGGTCTCATTGGGAAACTCTCAATCTATTAGACCTGTTATTATTAACATAATCATAATTTATCACCCCGGAGGTGCTAAAAAAAAAACAGCAATTTTTTCCCAGTAATTCTGTCTTTTGTGATAAGACCTATGCTGTGGTGTATTAGGGTGATGAAGGGTGTGGCTTAGGACTAAGCAAAGTGGCTTCAGAAAACTCACTTGAGTCTCCATTTGCAAGGTCTGGTCCTTAAACTTGGGGATCCAGGCACTTGATTTTGCCAGTGCCCAGAGGTGAGCAGGCTCTGGGATTGTGGAAACCATCATGTGACTCAGACTCACCAGAGATTTGTATGTTAAACATACCTCTACTTTATTACCTTATAATGAGAAAGGAAAGCCTATGGGGCAGGGGAGGCAGTGGGGACAGACACTAAGGGCTTCCTTTTCCTGGCTTGGGTGGGTACCAAACTTCTCTAAGCCTCAGTCTTTATCTGTGAATGAGGAAAATAATAGGACCCACTTTCACAAGATTGTGTGAGAATTAATGAGATAATGTATATAAAATGCATTAGCACCCTATTTGTCACTTACCAAACACTCAAATATTAGGGAAAGGGGAAACTTTCAGCTGTTTTGGTCAGTGCTTTCTCTCTCAGAATGAGCTAGTTCGTTGAAGTATGTAGAGAGGGAAGAAAAGGGAACAGGAGATTACAGTAAAGGAGTTCCTGGCTTGAGCCATTCCTTCCCACCACTGAGATAAGCTTTCCAATGACACTTTGCTTGCTGGGAGCTCCTTGCCCAAACAATACTAGAGACACATGGGTCAGGTTTGATTTTCTTAACATTGTTTTTATATACTTCATGCTGGTCATTGACCTTTCAGTTGATGCAGTTTTTTTTTAGTTCTAACTGGTGACAAACAACTAGCCCAGATGTGGCAATATCTCCACCAATGCCTAGGGCAGACATCAGGAACCATCTAGTTTCTGTTCCTGCTGAGCCTGGACTCACGCTCTGAATTCTCATCACTGCCCTCCAGGCCGCCACTATCAATGGCTCATAATTTTTACTGGAAATTAAATGTATTTGCAATCCTGGGAACAGACCACTGTGAAATCAGCAGTCCCTGCTTTTAGCTTAAAAACAGACTATTTCTCATCACTGAATGCTATTTCCATTAATCAGATTTTCACCATGCTAAGGGGTCTTGGGTACCCTCCAAATACCTTCCACAACCTCACAAAATATGAGATGATAAAGACAAAAGTTATATTGGGAAACTCCTGAGTTCCTCTGTCAGACATTATGCATGTAAAAGAGTTTGTACTTTTGGCATTTCCATTCACTGACTTTCTTAACCTATTCATAAATTTTATGGTAAGGGCAAATGGTTAAACAGATCTATGGAATCCATACTATAGAATACTACTCAGTGACAAAAAGAATGAACTGATGACATATACAACAGACTGGATGGGTCTCAGGGGAATTATGCTGTGTTGCAAAAGCTAATCTCAAAAGGTTACATGTTGTATGAGTCCATTTATATAATATTCTTGAAATGACAAAATTATAGAGAGGGGAAAAAAAAGTTAGTAGTTACCAGGGCTTAGGAAGAGGGGAGAAAGGGAGGTTGGCTGTGGCTCTTAAAGAGTAGGACAGGGAAAGAGGTTTTGGGAGAAACCAAACCTGCCTAAGTCTTAGTCTTGGACTTCTAGCCTTCAGAATTGTGAGAAAATAAATTTCCGTTGCTTAAGTAAAAAAAAAAAAAAAAAAAAAAAAGAGTAGTTCAAGGGGTCCTTGTAATAGAACTGTTCTGTAGCTTGACTGTAGTGGCAGTCACAAGAATCTACATATGTTATAAAACTGCATTATAAAAACACACAGATACACACACACAACACATATGAATGCATGGAAGACTGATAAAATCTGAATAATTGGGTGGATTGTATCAATGTCAATTTCCTGGATGTGACATTGTGCTATGGTCATATAAGACTTATCACTGGAATGGGAAACTGGGTGAAGGGTAGATGGCTCTCTCTTATTTCTTACAACTGCATGTGAATCTACCATTTTCTCAAAAGATTTTTAAAAGATCTGTGATAAGCATCTTGGGAATTGCAACTGCATTTTCTAGCAATTTGGTATCAAATGAAGAGAATTATTCCTTCAGAATAGTAGCAGAGAACGATGTTCAGGTGTTTTCAACCCTAACATGGCTGTGTTCTTAATATTTCCTTATATTATTATAATGTTGCTACTTTGGGGACTGTTCTCAAAGATACATTTGCTCCCTCATCTGACCTGAATCTATATTATAGCAGAAAGCTATTGATCAAACAATATGTCAACCTGAGAACTTGATTTAAAACTCGAGAGTATTGGTTTATAATTATCTGTTTTATTTTCTATTTTTAATATAAGACAGTAAAATAAGTAAGCAAAAATGAGATCTGTTTCTTTTTTCTCAAAAATGTGAGGGGGGAGTGTTCTGGATTTCTATGTATTTCAGCCAGAAATGGCAAACATGCAGCATATATGCTTCCAATCATCACTAGTGGCTCATGGCACTTAAATTTTTAAAAGCCTGAATTTTTCCTCAGAATCCTTCTTAACATAACACTTCAGAGAGACGTTAACAGTAAATTGCCATTGACACAAGATGGAGCCCCAGAGTCAGCATTTATGTGCTGTTTCTCCTTCCCAGAGAATGAGATTTTTCTAGCGTACTCTACTCCTGTCCATGCCAAATAAAAAGGATTTTATGCATTAACTTTTTGTTTCCTCCCCCAGTTTCACCTCATTTAAGCATGATTCACATGCTGGCTGAAATGCCTTTATTGTTCATAAATAAATATTCCCCAAATTGAGTGTTTTTGCATTTAAATGCAACATTCCTTAAAAAATAATGCCATATGCAGCTGGTAAATTGTGAACAGATTTTATTTAATTTCTTTATAGTTCAAGCAGAAAAAGATCACAACTGGCCCGTGTAGGGGAAAGTAAGTTCTCTTGGGCATGTGCATATTTTTAAAGATATGTACCGCTTTTGCAATGATTAATATATACTGGCGACCTTCAGTGTCAGAGATGATCAGTTTCTAGATGCTGACACCAGTGACTTATTTTGATGATAAAGGTATCTTTTAATCGAGGAGAAAAGGGCAAATAGGTGATTTAAATTTATTTTCTTTACATGAACTCTATCCACACTAGTATATGAAAAGCAATAAAAAAACTAACAAATCATAGAATTATTTACCCGAAAGAGTCAATTCATCTAACTCAGATTTCTCCTGAGTAACTACTATGTGCTAGGGCCATAGTTCCCAAATTTGTGCCAAGGTGCCCCAGGGTACCATGCTGCCACGGGAACTTTAAATTTTCAAGGGGAACACAATAATATCTGTCAGATGCCGAGTGAGCATAAGGTACTTCACATTTTCAACCCTAGACCATGCTACCTTCCTTCAGATGACCTCATATCTTTGCAAAGCTGGGTTTTAGATGGTTACTGTGACAAAAAACAAGTAAAGAATGAAAATCCTTGTGGAGCAGGAAATGAAGGAGGCAGTGTTCCAGCAAGAGCACACATTCTGTTAGTAAGTAATTGTGGTTATTTACAAATATAATAAAATTGTTAATTTTTTTCTTTCAGCGTATATGTATCATTTTTTTCATACAATTACTAAGTTGTGAAGGACCTGAAAATACTCAAGTTATTTGTACCTAACTACTAATGAACAGAGCTGTTAGGTATTTCTATTTTGTGAAAATATTACTTAGACATCAAATGAACTTGGGCACTGGGAAACACTTCAGCCATGTTCTCTTGTTTATTCCTCATGAAATCCCGTAAGGTAGGTATGATCAGCCTAATTTTACACCCAAAGTAATTGAGACTTAACGGAGTTTGGGGGACTTGTCCATCTAAATGGCTGGTAAGTGACTAAGGCTGCAGAGCTAAGTGATTTGCCTGAAAATTCATAGGAAATTAGAGACAAAACTGAAACAAAATCCTGGTGTCCTGATTCTCCTCCCAGGACGCCTTTCACAAAGCCATGCTTTCTCTCCCTATCCTCATTTGTCTTCTTCCTTCCAGGTTTGAATTTACGGAATAAAGCGATAGACTTCCATTCTCCATGTCTTATTTAACGACAGGAATATGTGTGCTGATTTAATCACTGCCCCACTTGATTTTGAGTATGTGAGGAAAATGTACACGGTATTATGGCATAAGGATTTGAGTTTGGTCTGAATAAATGCTAAAACAATATTAAAACAACTTTCAGCTCCTGTAACCAAGGAGACCCTGAGGTCTTTCAAAGGATGATGTCCTCTCCTCAGGTTTCCTGTAGCTAAATGGTTGATTCTGTCTTTCAGGGAATTGGACACTTGGGATCTATTTTCAACCTGCCGAGCTCCAATTTAACACTGAAGAGAGTCTGGATTTTCCCATCAGCCCTCACAGAAATTATCCCTGATACCATCTTTTTAGCCCAGAGGGGCAGGCAGTATTAAAACCCAAGGTCCAATGAAGGCTAGAACTTTTATAAGATTTGACACATTGACGTCTATTGTAATGGGTATTTTAAAACACAGCTTTAGCGAGCTTCGGTGAGCTTTTGCTTTGCTTTTTGTTCAGTGGCATTTAACATGCAGCCTTATGAGCAGCATGTTAAACAGTCAGTCTTTGTGCCTTGGGCTCACTTCAATAAACTTATAGAAATTTAATTTTCTAAAATAGATTCATTACAAAGCGGTGTGACTATGACTCATATCTAGACAAGAAATTTCTATCTAAGATTTAATCTTCCTTTGATTTGGATAGCTTTCATTTGCTCAGATATTTATCAAATATATATTATTTGCCAATCATTCTGCTAGAAACTGGAGATGCAAAGGTAAAGCAAGCATGAGACCTCCTCCTATAAATGGAAGTCATAAAAATGGAAACTCATACTCATGAGGTAGTTGCAATAATAAGACATTAATCATAAGGCAATAATAATAATAGGCATTCACAAGGTCTGATTGTTGCAGCAAGAAAAGAGTTATTGGTTCTGTCTAGATGATGCTACCAAGGCAACCTTTACAGAGGAGGTATGATTAGGTTTTAACCTGAAGCTCGAGTAGGAGTTTTGCTGCATGAACATGTCGAGAAAGGGAATTCAAAGCAGAAAGAAGAGTGTGCTCAGAAACCAGGGGCTGAAATAGCACATTGTTAGGGAGGATGCAAATACTGGAGTATTCTGGGCTGTGGCATGGCTCAGAGAGGGCAGCGGGAGAGAAAGCCAGTGAGTAGATGAGATTGTCATGGCGAATGGTCTTGTACACCATGCAAGGGTATGGATTTGTGGGGTAAAGCACTGACAGATTTTAGGCTGGAGGAAGCCATTATCAGATTTGCAGACTTGAAAAGCCACTCTGCCTGTAGTATAGAGAATAGCTTAGAATAGATAAGAAGCCTGACACAGGAAGACCTACTCCAGAATCTTGCTGCCCTTCAGGGGGATAACTATAAATGCTAACTGTCACTGAATAGGACAGTAATAAGTGGCCTGGATTTATATTAGGACCTAACTGGAAATTGCATTTTAAAGTAAATCAGTGAGAATAATTTAAATGTTATTAAAAGTAATTTTTAAAAAGGCATTAAGGACCAACTTCCCCAACTTGAACTTGCTCACGTGACTGATCTCGTGATTTCACTAATGCCTCATCTGGAAGTCCACAAGGTATGGTGGAAAGTGGAAAGTGCATGGCCATTAGAGCCTGACAGTCATGAGCTAGAATACCATCTATCTGTGTCTTTTTCTTTCAGTGAGCTTTTTAATTCCCCTAAACTTTGGTTTTCTCATCTATAAAAGATGGTTAATAACTGGTCATATTTTAGAGAGGGTTAAGAATTAGCTGAGATTATTTAATCTCGTATAGAGAACAATGCTTAGTGTATAGTGGCTGCTCAATGAGAGTTAGTTTCATTCTTACATTTTACTGCAAAAATGTTTCAGATATTATATTAAGAAATCCAGGCGGACATTGTCACATTTGTAACCTTCTTTTTGTAGCAGAAGGGCTGCGGAAATATGATCAGCTTTTCACTGTTGCAGAGCAAACAGCTCTTCCTCCTGTGTCAACCTTTCAAATATAAATATCTCCCAGGGTTCAGATCTTTCCCTAACTTTCTTCTCAAGAGGCATCATGGCATAGTGGAAAGAGTTTAGGTTTGGAAGTCAGACTTGGATTGGAGTTCTACTCTGCCACTACTGTGGGACCTTGGCAAGCTATTGTATTTCTCGGGGCCTCAGATTTTTCATTTCTTAATTAAGGATTATATGGCCTATCTCCCATGGTTGTTGTAAAGACTAGCAGGGTTTCAGGATTGGCTGTCAGCTACCATGATGGTCCAAGCACTACTTATATTCTAACATTCTTATCCCTGAGCTCAGAGTGCTATGCCCAGATGCCAACCGGATATTTCAATTTGCATATCCCTCTGGCATCTGAAAGTTAACAGGTTTATAATCTTAACTTCCCCTTAAACTTATTCTCTTGTTTTTTTCTTAAACACATGGACAACACATGGCATCATTATTTATTCTAGGTACTATAATAGAAATCTAAAGGTCCATCCTCTGCCTGCATTCAATGATAAGGTCCTGCCAATTTTCACTCCCCCATTCCACCTGTCATTGGCATCATCGTCTCTTACTTGGATCATTGTAAAATCCCTTCCATTTGGTCCTCAGGCCTCTAGTCTTTCCCCCTTCAATTCCTTCCTGCACTTGGTCACTTTGATAGAGTTTTCTGTCAAACAACACATTTGATGATATCAGTATGTGGTATCGGTATTGTCAATACAATATGACAAGTGTCAAGATCTCCTGGTATCTGTCTTTTTGCCTTCCCAAGCCCAGGCAGCAAGGTCAGATCCTCACTTAAATGCTTCTTGAACTGACTGTCATTTTGATTGTTAATTCCACTGATATTTCCTTGATGTTTTCCTTTCTTTCTTTTTTTTTTTTTTTTTTTGAAGCAGGAATTACGTAGGCCGGATGACTTTCTAAAGCCCTTCTGCAGTACCTAGCGTCCTGGAACAGTGCACAGCAAACACTATTTGCGTGTGAAGGCTTATTCCCTGAGACTCTTACTGTTGACAATTCATGGTGATTTAGTATTCCCATCTTTCCCTGGGAGAGAAAAAGTCTCCCCAACATGAACACAAAGCGGGTACTTGGGCTTCAAGAGTACCAGTGTTGGTCCTGTGCAAAAGAAGTAAAAGCAACTTTTATGCTTCTTTAGTAAAACTCATACAGAGGTCTTTTTCCACTATTTTTGTCAAGTTTTTTTTTGGCTTGTTTTTTTGATCCTTTGTGTGTGTGTGTGTGTGTGTGTGTGTGTATCTATAATTGGAATGGAGCTAAATGATCTAGTCTAATGTTATCAAAAAAACACTTTACCCTGACCCCTACAGTAATAAAAACATGTTACATCCAGATTTATACACGGATGTATGTACACAGATTAAAAATATAGTATTTTGCAAACAAAAAACCCTATTTTTTTTCTATGTGAGAGTCACTCTATTTTCTACTAGATTTCATTTTTCAAATGCTTGTCAAAACCTGGTAAATTAATTTCCTGACCCGCTAATGAATGATTGCTTGGTGTTTGAAAAATACTGATCTAGTTCCACTTCCATTCTGATGTAGAGAGCCTTTCCTTATAACAGTCATATTAATAAAACAATATTTTTAATTAGTGTATGTAAATCTCACCTTCCTCTATACATCTCACCTTCCTGATGCCATGTCCCAAGCTTATCTGTGTAATTCTTTTATGTACAGACCAAGGAGCTCCTGGTGTTGGGTGAACATAGAGGAGACTTGGCTGAGCTGAGAAGCAGTGGTCTGGGGAAACTGGAATCTCTGCATCTCAGACCACAGGGAATTTTCTACTAGAGGGACTTAAAGTCAAAGCTGGGTCACTGGTGGGGCACAGAAACTTGCCATAGGATTTGAGAGTTTGTAGATTTTGCTTATGTGACCTGAGCCTCCCAGACACTGAGCCTTGGACTCACTGCAGCAGAATCACCTGGGAAATATTTTAATGTATAAATTCCCGGGCTTCAACCCCAGAGTTCTGAGCGCTGAAGCCAGATCTGGGAATGTAAACATTAAAAAAACTCCCTGAATGACCCACATGTGTGAACATGACTGGAGCTCTCTGATTTGGGCTTCTGAACCCCAGGTTCTTGTTCCAGAGAAGAGTCTGTGATCTGCCTCCTTGTCATGGTTGTGATGGGGGACAAATGAAATAGTGTGTGTAAGAACCCCCTGAACAGCCAAAAGCCCTCTAGGTGCAAGACACCAATATAGAGGTCTGCCAGTTTACCCTGCCAATCTGGGCAAATTATCAATGATTTTCTGAATTTTGAAATTCCAAAGTCAACTGCAGTGTTTACACTGAGTTTAACTAATAAACCCAAAAGGCCAAAGTGTAGAACAGAAAGCAGCATCAGATTATCTCCTAATTTGCATGTTCTCTCCTTGCTCACCTTAAAAATGATTAATTATAACAATGTGGAAAAAAGATTATTTTCTTGTAATACGTTTGAATATTTTGCTTATAGTAACACCAGAAATTTCCTAGAACTTAAAAAAAAGTTTCACATAGGAACTTCCCTGGCGGTCCAATGGTTGACTTCGCCTTCCAATGCAGGGGGTGCAGGTTTGATCCCTGGTCAGGGAGCTAAGATCCCTCATGCCTCGTGGCCAAAAAAAAAACCAAAACATAGAACAAAAGCAATATTGTAACAAATTCAATAAAGATTTTTAAAATGATCCACATCAAAAAAAAATCTTAGAAAAAAGTTCACATAAATGTTTTAAAGTGTTACATAATTAAATTAAGTCCTAAATTAAAACTGACCTCTCTGAAATAAAATAACATGATGAACTATAGTTATTGTCTGTGGAAAATAGTGGGATTTGTTTGTGTGTGTACTTGTTTTCTCCCCTTTTACAAACATGTATATCAGAAGAAACATATGAGAAAATTCACCTTATTGTAAGTGGAGCCTAAATGAATCAGTCCTAAAATACATGATAGATTTTAAGCTCATGCTATTTGACAACAATTTGTCTTAGAAAATGAGGTGAGAATAGAGTGTTCAGCCTTTAAGGAGAGGGTATTAAAGGTTTTTCAGTCTAACTGTGGAAAAACTTTTAGTTCTTTCATGGTACTTCTCAAGTAAAGATTTTTATTTACTAATATAGGATAAATAATAGGAAAGATATGTAAAATCACATCCTGTGCAGCATTTACATATCAAAGCCCACAGTCTCTGGGTGAGTGAATTCGGAGACTGTCTATGCTTAGTGGCCTACAAGAGTTCAATTTCCATTTTAAAAATGAGCAATTAATGTTTTCTCAGTGGTTTAAGACATAATAAGGAGATTTTAAAAACTGAAAGGGAAGCAGTGGAATTAGAATATTCACTTGTATGGCTTCTGATAGAGCATTTGAAGTATAAAGCTATGCATGAAAAAGAATAAGAAGAACCAGTCACACAGACCTCACGGTACTGGAGCTGTGAAACACATTGAGAAACCCTTTACTAAAAGCTGATATAAATTTTTAAGGTAGGAAAACCCAATCTCTTCAGGCAAAATATTTTAGGTAAGGTCTAGAAAGGAAAGAAAATAGGAAAAGCAATCGCTTTCCAACTCTCCTCCAGTATCTTAATTAAAAAAGTATCTATGGAGTATTTCTTTTCTAATTTTCTGTAGCTAGATGTAATCAACACCTAGCTGCTTGAACCTCAGATGAATGTTGGAATGTGCTGAGGTGAGGAGTATACTCAGAATCAGAAAGGAGTCTGAAGGATATTGACGAAAATTTTTGTCTTCCTCCCTTTTATTTCATTATGACAAGAGAATAACAACACAGTACTATGAGTTGAACAGCACTTTATAGTTTATGAATCCCCTTCACATGTATTCTCTTATTTGGCCTTCACGGGAACCCCGTGAGTTACCTAGAGTCTGTCCCTGGAAAACTCGATGGTAATCTAAATATGATGAGATTTCTGAGATCAAGTGCAAGGGGGAAAAAGCCACTCTTCTCCAGATCACAGAAGGTACTAGGACTCCAAAGCTTACTCCTTGGACTTACTCCCAGGGTTCTGAATTTCATCTCATAATGTAGCAGAATAGTCTGTGCAAGAAAACAACTAAAGTACAGAAACAGAAAGATTCTGGTGGGATGACTGAAGAAAAAGCCTGCATTTCTGTCATAGAGGTTTCAGACCACAAGATTCCTCCACTGAAGAATGTACCAGAGTGTTGGGTCGAACCATATGAAATTGCCCAAATAGTCAAAATGGTCAAATATGGACACTTTTATACAGTTTAACTTAAAAAGAAAATCATTTTCTAGGTTACTGGTATAAATCTAGAAAGTCTGAGCCTCTCTCAACCACTGCTTTGTTATATAATCTTGACCAAGTCCATTTAACTTTCCCTGAACCCATTTCCTCATCTGTAACACAGTAGTGTTTTTCTCTTAGGACAGTTGGGAGGATCAAAATGATGTGATGAATATCTAATTCATAAACAATCACTGCTATGTAACTAGGTATAAATTATTACATTGGATTAGCCACGGGTTAGCTGATTGTTTGTATACTCTTGAGACATTTGAGTTTTTCCTAGTCAACCTTTAGCCCCTTATTTCTAACTAGAGTCATCTTGGGCTCTTCTCACCCCTCAATCCAATATCCAGTCATTCACTAAGTTTTTCCTATTTTATCTCCTAAATAAATTCTTTAATCCACTCTTGTGGTCTTCATTCCTGTACCACTGCTCAATCCCAGGTCCCCATCACATCTCTTGACTAGATTGTTGCAAAGATCTTTAAACTGGTCACCCTACTTCTGGTCTTGCCTTCTTAATCCATCTTCTCCACCACATACAAGTCTAAGCATGTAACTGCATTGCTAAAAGCCTTCATTTGCTTCATAATAACCTACAGAATGAAGTCCAAGTTACCTAGTATGGCATAGAGGACTCTCTATGACCAGATCCTTACCTACCTTTCCAGCCCCATCTCCTGTTACTGTCTCCTTTTTACTTAGTTTTAGTAACAAATAGCAAATTGTTGTTACTTGTCCATGCATGTCATCTGTTTCATCCTTCTGTGCCTATGTTTACATGGTTTCCTCAGTCCAGACCACTTTTTTTACTCATCCCACTTTTTTGTTTCCACCAGACTAACTCTTACTCATCTTTTGATACTCATGCATGTTAGATGGGACTCTTCTCTAAGTCCCCAGGTTGAGGTAGGTGCCTTTCTTATTTGCTCTAATAGACTCTAACTACTGCACATAAGCATACCCAAATATGCTCTATTGAAATTTTATACTTATGAATTGATCTTTCTGACTCAGCAGTACTCCTCAAAGGCAGAAGCTCTATCTTATTTATATCCATAGAACAATATCTAGAATGATGTCCAGAATATAGTAGGTGCTCAATAAGCATTTGCCAGATGTTTTCAGGTGAGTTACAGGAGGCTGTTGCCAAGGGAGAAGCCAGGGTCCATTCTAAGCATGACTTTGGAAGACGTCATCTGAAGGCTTTCTTATCTGACTATTCAATTGCTCTATGGCAGTAGTTCCCCAGGTAGAACTCCATGAGCAGGACTTTCTGGAAACATTGGCCCCCCCAGACTGTCTGCATACCTCATCTCAGTTACCTTGCCCAAGAGGTAGAGAAATGAAAGGAGACATAGAAATGGGAAGCTGTCAAAGAAGGTGAAGAGATGGGACACCTCTATAAGACATCTCTCTAAAGAACTGTAATGTGGCTTTGTTATCAACCTAAACACTTGAAATGAATTTAAGGAGAGTAGGGACACAGTCATTATACCAGACTGTCTCTTAATGGGATGTGGGGGGGAGGCAATGAGTCTAGATATTACAGAACTACTGTGTTACTGGATGTGTCCCAGAGTTCTTAACAAATAGAGCAAAACAATGACTCATGACCCCTTTATAGCCCCAAACAAGCTGATATTCTTGCCATGACAGTCCATAAAAGCTTTGACTCTTAATCTAGAAGGAAATACAGGTGAAAGCTAATTTGGTGTCTGAGGGTGAATGGAAAGAGGATACGAAGTTTCATCATGACTGCCTGATACCTCTGATTGTCTCTGTGGTTCAATTAGCCATGTCTTGGGAGTAAAAGCATTATAAGTCTGAATACTCCTGGACAGAAACCCAGTCCTCCAGGTAAGGTTTCAACTGCTTTGTCTTAGTGAAAACCATGTGACCCTAGTGTTGGAATTCACCTGAGTGTTTTAGGAGGTGTATGTCACCTTTTCCTCCATGCATAACTTTTCATCTGAGGAAGCTTTGAGGTCTCTCAGACATAGATAATTTCAAGATACTGGAAGAATGGAGTTAGATCTCAGATATTTTTAATAAGTACTTTTAAAAGCATTATATAGTAGAAAAATACTAGACTTGGACTCAGACACATATATTTAAATATTAGTGCAATTTATTAACCATGGTGTCTTATAGAAGTCACATAATCTCTTAGATTTTTACCTGCATGTAAAAAGTGGATTGATAATACCTACCCAGCAGGAATGATTTACAGATTAAATGAGATAAAAACATGAGAGAGCCTAGCATTGTAATTAACACACAGTAGGAACTATGTTTATTTTTTTCTTCCCTTATCATTGCTAATAACCAAGCTCTTTAGCTTCTGGGGTTTTCTTTCCTCCTACTCAGTCTTGAAAGCTGCAGGTCCAGCCAAAGCACTGTGGCTGTTTGTAATAGAAACAGATGGATGACTAGACCAGCCAGAAGAAAAATAGGGAGGCTCCATGAGTGAGACATGACAAAGGACTCAGCTGATGGACTGTAATTTAGAGCATCCATCATCATGGGTCCAGGGACAGACACTGAATTCTAAGCCTGACTCAGTCCCTGATTCCTTCTGAAGTGTTAAGTAACATTTAATTTCTGACAAAGATTCACCATAATGCTTGGCATTGCTGGGTTGTCTTGGCCACGATCATTTATTATATGCTATTGTTACACATTAATGCAAAAAAAATGAGTTCCTACAAAGGAAGGGGCTTAACCTGAGGTCCGTGATACATTTAGCCAGTCTATAATGCAGGAATAATATGCACAGGTTGGTAGATATATGTCTATGCCAATATCTTATGTGGAAAGGATCCCTATTTTTTATTAGATTCTCAATGGAGTCTGCGACCAAAAAGAAGTGAAGAGCCACTGCTACGTAGTAAAAGACCAAATTTCTTTATAGCTAGAGAGACCGTTTTCATGAGTATGTATTTCCTGGAATTCTAAAATATACTCCCTGATGAAAACAGGATTGGAGCCACGCATTGTTTCTGTGAACTGTACTATCTTATTATGGGGTTTTTATCACATTTTTTCCTCAACAGAATTCAAACAGATATTCCAAGGTCTGTTTTAATTGTTTAATAAACATGCTTTAGTCTATAATACCCTTCCTTTAACCATGAACTTTCCCCATATTTCCTCATATTTCAAATATTTCCTCATATTTCAAAACAAAATACTAACTGTTTGGTTATCTCAAATGACAGTTTCCTTTAGGATGAGGGAGCAAGGCTTGTAGTTTTATTACACACAGTGACCAGGTAGCCTAGCATCCTTGACTATGCATTACTTATAAATAAAACCTGCTAAGTCCTAGAGAGTACCCTTAAGCAGATGTGAAACAGCAAACTGATTGTTTCAAGCATGGTCTACCATTGGGTATAGCTGAGTGAAGGAGGGTGCACCATAGTGGCAGGGTATGTTTTGCTGGCACTTGATGGCTGAGAGTAAGTGAAGTAAGTCACTGTCTCTATCGCTAAAATAAAAGCTGGTAATTCAGAGAGAGAACCAGTCCCTTCTTTTCCCCTTGCCTTCTGATTGTGTAGCTGAACCTGTTCTATGATGGGGGAGTCCTGAAAGGCCCAGAGGGATGCTCCCCAACCAGGGGACACCCCGTCACAGAGATGCCCGATCAATCTCTTCAATTTCTTCAGAGGGGAAGCCTACTCAAAACATTAGGACTTGGTGGCAAGGGAAATATTTCATGCCTACATACCAACCACTGACTTAGTTCTTGCTATTGCTTTTCATTTTCCTGAATGTACACATCTTTTTCTGTAATAATGGCAGCAAGACAATGTAGCAGACCATCTAGAGCAGATATTCCCAGGAGTGCTGGCAGAGGAAAGTGCGGGAGCAAGAGGAGAATCACTGGGTCTCCCGAGTGCCTTCAGCAAGTGCACCGTCAGGGCACTGTGTGCACCCTGCTCTCTCTCCCCAGTCACCCAGCAGACACGTGCATATGGGTCAAGAGCACAGGCCTTGGGTTCCGACAAGCCTAAATGAGACCCCAGCCCATCACTTCCAATCCATGCTGTGTCAGCAAGTTGAGGAACTTCTCAAAGAAGTGTTCCTTGTCTGCCAAGCAGAGATGATTATACCTACGGCACAGTGTGGTGTTGTGCATTTTCATGAGATAATGCATGAAAAGTACCTGGCAGGCATTTAATAAGTGATACCTTAAGAATAGCTAGTCTTACCCCACAGAAATTAATTTTCTGAGGGAAAAATATTATATATTTTATGTGTAATATATATTACATTTTAGAGATATCAAAAGTGAAATTTTAATATGTTTACATATTATAGATATATAAATATATATTTAATATATGTAACATATATTCTGATATATCAATATTCTTATATTGCTTATATTTCTTAAGCAAAGATCATCAAACATCACTTAACCCATTTTTGATGATGAGAAGTAACAGTTTTGTAACTACTTAAAACACCTAAAAAGTGCTTTTTATATTTATCATTGTTCAGAATACCACGTAATGCCCTATGCTATAATTCAACAAAGCTATGAGGCACTGTTGTTACAAGCCAGGCTGGTAGCCTGATGATTAAAGCCCTCTCATTTTCTGAAGAGTGCAATGTGCCATTTCCTCTCTGGCAGCTGCCATTGCTACCTGTGCTTAACTTTGCCTCTTTGACCCATTCTAATTAGCTGCTGCCCTTCTGGTCTGGAAAAGAAGATTAGTAAGATTGTTGTCTCTGTCCTTAAAACAGGAGGGAACAGAGAATGAGAAAAACTGAGGATTTCTTCTGTGTTGTACACACAAGTATTAGTACATCTTATTTGTGTACACACACTAGTATACCTTCTTTCACCTTTGTTTCACTTCTTCATTAACTCTGCTGGCTTTTTAGGATGTTGGCTGTATTTATGATACATGCTCTTGTATACGTGAAGATTAGCAAGTATTTAGTGGAGGTTCTTTTCTCAGTGATGGAAGAAGACTTAACTTGAAAGCTCCTGATTTGTTTGCTTATATCCAGCAGGGATAGAGAAGGTCATTTTTGACACCTGATCCTTGGCTTGGCTTAGAACGCTTTTCTCAATTCAATGTTAACTTAGTTGACATTATTGCAGGGCACTGAATTAGCTTCACTGATGGGGCACAAGATGAATGAGAAGTGGGTCCTGTCCTCATGCAGCTTAAGATCCAAAAGAACAAAGACATTGTAAACTGATATGAGGCAAAATTTGATAATTTCTATTGTGGAGTCTTAAGTTTTGGAAGAACCCAAGAGAAAAAAATCAGTTCTGAAGGAGACCCTCCTGCAGGTGTGGTGGGGTATTTATGAACCAGCTGGAGCATAGGTGGGTTCCTGTGGTTATCTACTAAAGAGAAGGTGGTCCAAAGAGAGAGTCCTCAAAGTAGAAGCTAATACATAGGCCAAAGACGTGCACACTTGTTTAGGGAATGAGGAGAATTTTCATTTGGTTGCAGAGCAGAGTGTTTACAAGTAATAGTGAGAGATAAAACTAGAGAAATATGATAGACCAGGTGTGAAATGCCAACCTGCAAGGAGATCTGTCTTCTGGTAACTTCAGAGCAGACTGAATTCTGCTGAAATCACTGAGAGGGCTCTAATTAAACCAAATGGCGGAGGTGAACCAAGTGTGGGCATGTATTTAGGTGGCTGTAAAAAAGAAGGAACTATAGTCACTTGGGGTTTTCAAATGCATTTGAGAGGAGAAATATCTGGGGCAGCCTGACTAGGATGCTAGCAAACTTTTGAATTTTGCATAGAATTACTCTTGTTAGCATGACTGTTCCAGGAAGAAAAACATACATTTGCGGAAAGTACCACATAATTAGCTTAATTCAGACTCAGCATTTGGATGTTGGTCTTTCTACAAACCCCATTTCTAATGACTTTTTTCTGTTTTGTTTTGTTTTTATCATTATTAAAGTCACCTTTTACTTCCTTCTGCCTTTGAGGTTATAGTCTCATGAAATGAAAAGTCTTTTTAGAGTACTTAACAGAAAATTTAATCAAAATGCTATCCCAAATTTCCACTTAAAATGGTATTAGTGTCATTGGAATTGTGACCCAGATTGTTGGGGGAATGCTATTCAGCCAAATAGGGGTTCATGACACAGTTCTAGACATTTAGAAAGTAATGAGATATATTTAGCATAGAAGTAGAAACAAAAACCATATTCAAACCTAAAACTACTTGGGATTCTAGAGCACTATGGGAGATAGTTTGTGTACTTTCTCTCTCTTTTATATATATATGTATATATAAAAAATATATTTTTTTAATTTTATATACTTATTTTATATAAATATAAAATATATATATATATATATATATTTTAACTTTTTGGCTGCACTGCGCAGCATGTGGGGATCGAACCGGTGCCCCCTGCAGTGGAAGTGTGAAGTCTTAACCTCTGGACCACCAGGGAATGCCAGGCTATTTTTTATATTATTATATATTTATTTATACACACACATACCTATGCCCACTCATACATAATGAAGCAATATGGTAAAGTATATTGAACTAAAGTAAAGGGACAAAGGTTTGAATCCAGCCTTCTCTATAATTTTCTGTGCGGCTGGAGGCATGTTGCTTTAGTCTCCCAGCACTTCAGTTTTTCCTATTAGTTAATCTGTACCCTGATATTCTGTGATTTAACTGCCTATCAGTTGTGCTGTGTTATTTCTCCTTTTTAATCTTTTAACGGAGGCTTATTAAAAGCTTCTTCAAAGAACAATAATGTTTTGCTTAAATTGGGATTTTAGGTGGGAAAAAAAGGAAACAAAAATCTCCAAAGTCTCCTTCAACCATTACCTTTATGGTGAAAAGATAATTCAGTAAACCATAGTATAGATTTATTTTTTATTCCAACAATTTTAATAATTATTTTAAGAATTTTATATCCAGACTCAGTTTCTAGAAAATATTGATTGTGATAAGCCATTGATTTGCTAAACAATTTACATGCATGATTCATTTAGTTTTCATAGCAACCCTATGAGATAAGATCCATTTTATGGATGAGAATACTGAGGTTGAGAGAAGCATAAATTTATTGACAGTAACACAAGTAGCAAGTGGCAGAATCAATTAATTATGTGGGACTAGAGCTCTCAGCTGCAGAGAAGTGAAATGGGAGGTGACGCTCTTCTGTATAGGGATTGGAAGAGACAGCTAGCTGACTTCCAAAGAGCCAAGCTTGCTTTTCACAGTGCAGAGCTGTTGCTGGGGAGTGACTTCACAGCCAGGGACTT
Organism: Kogia breviceps; assembly: GCF_026419965.1. Taxonomy (NCBI): domain Eukaryota; kingdom Metazoa; phylum Chordata; class Mammalia; order Artiodactyla; family Physeteridae; genus Kogia; species Kogia breviceps. Next base: position 144,870,108 of record NC_081310.1, on the reverse strand, counting down.
TGTTTTCCAGCATCTCTTACATCTAGGTGAGACCAGATGGTATATATGCCCAAACCCTTCTGGTCAATGGTATATAAGCATAACTCTGTCCCTCCTGGCTGAGGTGGTAAAGTATCCCAGGTAACTTCCTCATGCTTTCTTTCCCTTCCACGACAATCTTAGAGGCCATGTCTTGAAGGTGACAGAGATGGAAGGAGCCTGTGTGAACAGACTGGATGTACATAAGAAGCTAACAGCACTCTCTGATGGATTGGCTGTGGAGAGGGAGGGAAAGGAGTCAAAGGTGCTTCTTAGATTTCTGGATGGAGCATCTTGAGGGATGATGGTACTATTTTCCATGGAGAGGGAACCTCTGGCAAAGGAAATGGCTAAGGAGGAAGTTCCAGTTTAGATTATCCATGCCTCGTGTAAACACTTGTCCTTATCTTAATAGATTGTTGAAAAACAAATAAGCAAGATTTTATAGAATTTTAGAGTTAATGCTACCCAGAGGAAGAAATTGGAAAATATGCTCTTAGATGTTTTGCTAGGGAAAATGGATTTTCCTCCCCTTCTCATGCAAACAAGGGAAGAGAGAGACCTTACCATTTACACTGGATTGGATACTTTACTTTTACAGGATATATACTGTTACAGTTTACTATTTTCAACCCTCAATTAAAATGATAATAATAATTATACAAATAGATAATGATATTACTTTTTTCTTAGGTAGCATATTTTTTACATCTCCAGATCCATTTTCTCATTTAATACTAACAATCAGCATGGGAAGCAGGTATTCATAGTTCAGGAAGCTGAATTCTTGAGAGAGTAACTGATTTTTGTCAACATCGCACAGTTGGTTATCAGTAAAGCTAGAATCTGATTTGAGGGCTGACTGCAAATGTAACAAAACTCTAAGGAGTTTCAGTTCAGGAGTTACAGGAGTTTAATTAGTTTGAAGGCTCTTAATTAGTTTGAATCTCAATTAGGATTGTCAAAATTGGTATACGTACATACTGTCACAAATGGTAAACTTTTAAGTGGTAAGAAATGCTCAGATATCCAGCTGTTCTGATAAATATTTTAGTTAGAGAGAGTTTCTAGACAGAACCCAACCTGAATGCTGGTTTTCAAATAATTGGTACAACATAATATTTTTAACACTAAAACAATACTTAATGTGATTGTGTCTTTTGATGATCTAGAATAGACAAGTTACTTATTTAGCAGTCATAGTGACCATAATACAAATAACTATTGGAGCTTTCTGGTACTAAGTAATTCACATTGCTGGTGGAAAAAAAAAAAAGTAGACGATGTCACTTTCCTGCTGCAATGCTTTCAGTGACTGCCTGTTGTACTTTTTTTTTTTTTGACCACACAGCACGGCTTGTGGGATCATAGTTCCCCGAGCAGGGATTGAGCCCACGCCGTTGGTAGTGAAAGCACAGAGTCCTAACCGCTGGAATGCAAGGGAATTCCCTCCCTGTTGCATTTTAAAATCTAAAGTCCTTAGCTTGACCTTCAAGAACTTGCATGATCTGGCCCCTGACATATTTATCTCACATCACGCTTCATCTTAAACACCATACAATTATGCATGCATGTCCCATCAATGAGTAGGAAAGGAGGACCTAAAGTAGGTGGCAACTAATTAATTGCAAGGGGGTGTTTTAGGGTTTTAGTAACTTATCTTTGATTTCACATAATTCAAGGGTCATATTAGACACTGTATCTCTAGTCCAGAAGAGCCCCTGGCACATGATAGACGTCCGATACGTTCCTGTTCTATCAACCATCAAATGAGAAGATGAGATCTTCTGATAGTGATCCCAAGTACAGGAGCTTGCATGACTCTGGGCATTGAATAAAAGGTTAGAGTTATCTCCCTGCCCAATACTGAGAAATTGATGAAGAGAATACTGACCAGTAATGGGGAAAGTTGCCATCTGAGCTTCCTAGGTAAATATGAAGACCTAGAATCAGAGAATCATTTGTAGAGTAACAAACATGAATTTAAGTGATTGGAATATAACACTGGTAAATAAAGCAAGGGAACAATAATATGGCTGTTTAGTCTACCAAGATGCTGAGGGCATGGCTTAATAAATCAACAAGCCTACCAAGGGTTAATTTTCCAAGAGGGTAGACTTGATATTTTCTACCTCCAATGAGAACAGACTAAAGGAGAGTAGATTTTCATTGCAACTTGGTAGATTTATATTATACAACAGGCATAATTTCATGACATTGAACTTTGTTACCTATTGAAATTTATAGCCAAAGGATAGATGGGTGAGTGGGTGGGCAGGGAAATGTATAGAGGACAAGTGAGTAGATAGATGGATGGATGATGATGAGTATAAATCTTACAAACAGAATCAATCCACATGCATTCCAGAGGCCTCTCAAAAGGACTTAGACGTTAATTCTGTATTTAGTTCCTTTAAACCCTTATTTTGTGTATGTTTCTCTGATAACTGATCTTCTTTTTAAAAAAACAACTCCATGTTTATATGTTTTTAACTTTTTAAACCATTTCCATTCCATTTCAGAAGTAGACTTCATGGATTCCCACTAAATAAAGTTGACTAATAACCTGTGATGTATTGAGTCAGCCATGCCATGTAAATCTCCTTTCCTTTGTTCACCTCTCTGCCTCCATGTAGTAAGTTAGAATTAAACCAAAATAATTCTTTGTAGGACATGTTCCAGCTTTCTTTTTTAAATTCACATTTGAAGAATTTAATTCACAGCACTAAATGCCACATATAGTAACAATTTAGAAATTTTACCAAAGGACTTGCTCCTTCCTCTCCAGATGAAATATAAAAAGACAAGAGCATATGAAAAGCATTTCTGTTGTTGTGCAGTTTGCTTTCTTTTGGCTTTATTTTCTTGTTGAAAATGCAGTGTTTGGAAAATGAGATTTGGTGAATTACAATTCAATTGAATTTTTCTGTTTATGCCTGAAAACCAGCGTCCTTCTGTGAAGGATCATTAACTTCAGTTCTGTTCACGTGTCAGTGTCAGGCTGGGGAAGGACTGGAGATGGAAGGGAGAGAAGAGAATCAATGAATGTGGGGAAGGAGAATGGGGGAGAGAAATAGAGAATACGAGGAAAACCATTTTACAAGAACAAGGTTCCCAAGGAACAGGTCAAATTAATTTCACTAGTGTTTGAAGTACTATTCTCCCTACCTGGTAGGAACAGAAAACAAATTCTATATACCACTAACCCAAGTAAAAGTAACACTGGCTTACTTTCAAATCATGCTGGGATGACCAGCTGATTAAAGTTTGGAATAGATTTACACACAGAAAAGGCTTCATCAATGATGTATTTTCCTGCTTCAGGAGATTGTTGTACTTCTTACTGTGAGTTTTTAAATCCCCACTTATCTTTTATGATAGATGTTAGTAAATTACATTTCTTGATCTTCGTTTTATTTCTATAGCTGTAACCAGGAGAAGCTTGAGATTTTGAAATTTGATTATTTTCGAATTTTGATGTTGTATTTTTATTTCTAAAGGAATAGAGCTATGGAGATGCTATAAGTGCTGAAATCAGGCATTTAGTTACTTTTATGTAATCTGTTAAAATAGCTGATTTCTAGTTGCTTTGTAACTATCAAAACTGCAAGAAAAGCAAGAAAAATATGCATAAAGTGATGCGCAGTATATTTTATGTATGATACAAAGCTTTTATACCCATTTAAACTTTACAAAAACCTTTTATGATAGATAGCTGAAAAAACTGAGAGTCGGAGAAGTTATGTAACTTACCCCAGGAGGTAGTGAAGATGGGATTTGAACAAAAGTTTTTCAGAGCTCAAAGCTCCTACGTTTTTTTACAACTGCATGTTTGCATGTTTCCCATGGATCTTGCTACTGTATTTAAAGCTTAATAGAAGTTGTTCACCTGCTTAAAATTCTTCCCATTCCCACTCAACTCCATTGCACTGATATTGGCATAGCAAATACTAAGTCCGTTTGTGGCAAACCTGTTCCATGACCATTTTCTTTTCAACATTTCTTCCATGTCTCCAAAAGGTCAAATATTTCTTTAAAAGTTGTTACTATTTTTAGCCCCTGAAGTCTTAATTGTCTTACGTCAAGGTGCCATCCACATCAGCCTCTTTTAAAATCCAGCACTAATGGAGTGTGTCATTAAGATGCATATTTCCCCCAATAGGCTCAGCTCAGAATAAAGGGGTACCATATTGTAAAGAGGCTCTGTGCTAAGTACAAAGATCACCTGGATTTCCTTTGAGTCACATAAAAATGAAAGTAAAGCATTCAGACCACATGCATACCACTTTTGAACAATCTGGAAATGTGTAGAGCAACCAACGAACTTGTTAAGTGACTACCCTGTGCCAGGTACTGCTCGACAGTGAACTTGACTTTTCATATTCCCTGGTACTCGCCTCTATAAGCGTCCTCATATCTTAGGCAATAGTCTAGACACTGGAAATCATAAATATCATTAAAAATCATGGGAGAGACTGGCCTTCATCTTAACTGGTCTTACATTTTTCTGTAAGACCTTCTTAAGACAAAGAATCTGAATTGGATTATAGTACCTATATTTAAAACTTCAGGGAAGAGCTAATACACAAAGCATTTTAATCTTTCCTGACAGAAATACAGTGGCCATTATAATTAATAGACATTGCCAGTGAGAGTTGCTGTCAATATGTGGCATTACGCCCAGGGCAATTAAATTTGCCTGTTTTTTATTATTGAGACCAAATGTTTGGCCTGGGTTCCTGCAGAAAATAAGTAATTCCATTACATGTGATTCACCTTTGAGTAACCCTCCAAGCTGACGAAGACTCAAGCTTGAAAATTTACATTTAGTACACAAATAATCCATTTAGCAAACATTTATTGGGACTCCTTATGTTCACTGGGCAGCACAAAAAGATTTAAACATGCAAAACACAGTCTTTTTGTTTAACAAATGTACTGCCTAATTTCCCTAAAAATGTTTCTCAATTAAAAAAAAAAAAATCCACGTTTTTGTTTTTGTTTTTTTTTGATAAGAAGGCAAGACAAATTGTCAACTAACAGAAAGATATTCCAAAGACATGAAGCGCATAGACTCTGGAGTTTGGCAAAGGGGACTTTGAAATGTGGTCTGTCCCAACTGCTGGGAACTAAACTCTGAGGGAGCCCTTGGAATACCCTGCCTGATAAGAGTGGCATTGTATATCTGAAACCTTCAGCCATACCAGATAGTTTAGGCTAACAGTGTGATTTGTGGTGAGCTTCTGTCTTTGTATGCCTGAAGCCTTGGGTTTATCAGTTGACATCTAGAGGACTGTAGACTGAAAACCTCAGGTCAGTCATGCAGGTGTTCCATGCCTATGTGAGCTGACCCCCAGTAAAAACTCTGAACTTAGGTGAGCTTTCCTGGTTGGCAACACTTCACATGTGTTGTCATATGCACTACTCATGCAAAAGTAGGAGAGAACAACTGGAAGCTTGCACTTGGTTTTTCCTGAAATCTGCTCTAAGCATCCTTTTTCCTTTGCTGATTTTAATTTGTAATAAGCCTTTCTGTAATAAACTATAACCATGAATATAAAAAAAAGAAATGTGGGGCTTCCCTGGTGGAGCAGTGGTTGAGAGCCCGCCTGCCGATGCAGGGGACACGGGTTTGTGCCCTGGTCCGGGAAGATCCCACATACCACGCAGCGGCTTGGCCAGTGAGCCATGGTCGCTGAGCCTGCGCGTCTGGAGCCTGTGCTCCGCAAGGGGAGCGGCCACAACAGTGAGAGGCCCGCATACCACATAAGAAAAAAAAGGAAATGTGGTCCGTCAATTACCACCTGTGTGACCTGACACCAGTCACTCCTCATGCCCCATGGTATGTAATCAATACAATATAGCTCCCGCTTTATAAGGTTGTGTTGAGCTAAGATAATGAAGTTCCTGATGAATTTCCTCAAACATCTTAAGTACTTAACAAATTACATCTATTGGTTTTTATTCATGATGTGTGTTTTGGGCTAAATTTAGCTTTTCAATGTGCCACATTCTTCACCTAAAAATGTGGTGAGGTCACCCCACACCCATACCCCTGAGTCTCTGTTCCCTGCCGTAATGCACATGCTGTCAGCTATGTCCAGCCCATGAAGCTTAGGGCTCCTTCTCTTTCCCTGATACCTCCATATATACAAATAAATATTCAAAAACTAAACATCAATGGAATGTAGATTGCAAACATCCAGAAAAGTCATTTGGTTTTTCTTTTAATTATTATACAAACATTCAGTGGCTTTTTAAAAAGGTGTTAGGCAAACATGGATGGTGTGTCCACCGTGTACTAGGCATGGCCCTGGGTACCGAGAGAAGCATCGGGACGATGCTTGGCTTGGAGGCATACAGACCTGGCTCAAAAGCTTGGTCTTATCTAACTTGTTTGTTTGGTGATCTTGGAAAAGGAACTTAATCACTTTGAGTTTATTTCTTAATCCATAAAGTAGGGGTTGGTAATACCGTCTGGGCTTGTTGAAAGTATTAGTTTGTGAAAATGCTTAGCATAGTGTGTGACACGTATGAGGGACTCAGTGAAGCAGCGCTGCCTTCCCCTCACTCCTAGGGATTACAGAGAGAAAAACTGAGGCTATTACTCCAAACCTCATGTCCTGGGAGGACATGAATCTTATATTTAAAGTAACACAGTGCCTCTCAGAGTCTCTATACGTTTTGCTGGAAATGACAGCCAGTAAGAGGTCCAATTAAGATTTGATTCCAGTGTTTCCCTGGTGGTGCAGTGGTTGAGAGTCCGCCTGCCGATGCAGGGGACATGGATTTGTGCCCCTGTCCTGGAGGATCCCACATGCCGCAGAGTGGCTGGGCCCATGAGCCATGGCCGCTGAGTCTTCGCGTCCGGAGCCTGTGCTCCGCAATGGGAGAGGCCACAACAGTGAGAGGCCCGCGTACTACATTAAAAAAAAAAAAAAAAAAAAAAAAAAATAGATTTGATTCCAGATCTTTGGATTCCAAAGAAAGCAGTCATTCTGCTCCCTTCCACCATGTCTCCTGCTCTGTATCTGGGAGGGGCATCTTCATGCTTCTGGAGGAGATACACGAGAAGATGGTTTGCATTCCTCTATGAACTGTGTCTTCCATACTGACCCTAGACAGCTGTCACAGCCACCCTCTCCTCTTTCTCCCAAAGCTCTAGGTCACTCTTAGAGCCAGCTCTGTGCCCAGGCCATGACTGGTCCAAGCTCTGCTCAAAGCACTGCTTGTAGAGGAGTGGGAAGCATAAGGATCAAGTCCACCCCAGGAACATGATCTGCAAAAGTGAAGCCTTTTCATCAATTTTAAATGCAAAATGCTTATATGGGGGGGGGGGGGTTAACACCATAATAAAGAGCTGTTAGTGAAAGCAGTGTGTAAGCAAGACTGTGACATGAGTGAGGAAGGTAATAAAATATAGTGCCACATCTCTTCCCATCCCAGTCCCTTTAAGTTATCTTGGAGATAAACCAGTTTGCTGCCAACATGCTGATAGGATGGTGACCAGTCTACCTTTGACCTCTTCTTGTTGTCTTACTAGCTAATAGTGGAATGGTAGGAATTCAGGACAAGGAGAGAAAAGAGGAGGTATTGGTAGGACTCTCCACTTTCACTCCTATGTGGCAGGAGAGCATCTTGTGAAGGCCAGCAGAATCTTCTGTGAGTTTGGTCCTCAGCTCCTGCTTACAGGATGCTCACACCTTGATTTCTCCTGTTTTGGACTCAACTCCAGGACTGTTATCTCGATCTGTCCATCTATAGAACTAGTCTTCATTTTTAGCAAAAAATATTTCAATTGTAATTTTAAGAAATAGAAGATGTGAAACCAACCAAGCAAAAACCCTATATTTCTTTTGAGTATCAGATTTTGATGTTTTACCTAAAATTAGTATATAGTATAGAGGCTAAATTTTTGTTTTGCAAGATCTCTCTGACAAATTCTGTTTTCATGTAACATTTAAAGGCTCAAATTTAGAATTTAGTGTCTGCTTAGTGAATCTCTATAGAACAGTTACACTTGGGAGAAAAGGAAATTGATAAAGGTAATTTTTTGCTGTATTATTTCTTCCTCACCTGTGGAGTCGTATACTCAAAGCCAGGAAGTTCTAAGTTATCTTTATTTTTTAATTAGTTAGGAGACATTTCAGAGAAAAACATAGTAAACACAGTAATTTGTGTTTTAAATTTAAAAGAAAAGGTTTATTTTTTTTAAAGACTTTCAAACTTTTTGGAGCCATCATAAGAAATATATTTCTGGGCTTCCCTGGTGGCGCAGTGGTTGAGAATCCGCCTGCAGATGCAGGGGACACGGGTTCGTGCCCCGGTCCGGGAAGATCCCACATGCCGCGGAGCAGCTGGGCCCGTGAGCCATGGCCACTGAGCCTGTGTGTCCGGAGCCTGTGCTCCGCAACGGGAGAGGCCACAACAGTGAGAGGCCCGCGTACCACAAAAAAAAAAAAGAAATATATTTCACATGGTCACTCAGTTTGCAGACACTCACCACCCACACAGCTGAGGCCAAGAATTTCATGATACAGTCTTCATCCTTTCTACAGGCATTGCACACTTAGTTTTTCTCTTCTACCTCATTTTTGAATGGAGGTTTCACCCTAACAAATTGATTTCATAAGCTTCCAATGGCCTGACTTGCAGTCTGAAAAGAAGGTCAGAAATAATGCCTCTATTTTAATACAATTGAGTAAATCATTTTAAGGAATGTTCGTTCTATTCATGAAACACTATGGGGCAGTGAAAATAAAGACAGACATCTACATAGTAGGGTGGCTGACTTCACAGAGTTTACCATCTAGTAGGGATTAACATAACATTGTGATGTGATGAGAAAAGCTGAAAGGAACATTACATAAAAACGTGTTCATGACAAGCTTTTTGTAAACAGCTGTTATGTGAGAGAGAAAAGCTGGAGGTTTCGTTATAGTTGTAAATTCTTGTGGACATATCACTTTCTCGATGGTGAAAGTCATCATGAACACAGATTTGTGACTATATAGCTCCCAGTTTCTTAACTAAATAGTTGACAACTTTAGCAAAAAAATAAATAAAAAGGAAAAAAAAATGGTTCCAAACTTTTAAGCCAATCTGCCTTGTCTCTTTATTTTCTTTTTCACTCCCTCCTATCTTTCTGCCCTCTGGTCACAGAATAATCTGGCTTGAGCTATTCTGTTTCTTTTTTATTGTGATAAAATACACACGACAAAATTTACCATTTTGGCCATGTTTAAGTGTATTCAGTACATTCTCAGTGTTGTGCAACCATCACCACTATCCAGTTCCAGAACTTTTATATCATCCCAAAAGGAAACTCTGTACCAATTAGGCAGTCACTCCTAATTTCCCCTCTACCCCACCCCTGGCAACCTCTACTCTGCTTTCTGTATCAGTGAATTTGCCTACTCCAGATATTTCACATAAATGGACTCATGCAATAGGTGGTTGTATCTGGCTTCTTTCATTTAGCGTAATGTTTTCAAGGTTCATGCATGTTGTAGCATGTGTCAGTATCACATTCCTTTTAATGACTGCATAATATGCCATTGTATGGGTACACCACATTTTGTTTATCCATTCATTAGTTCATGGAGAGCTATTTCAAGGGGGATTTTATTCAGAAAATAATTGTAAACTAATCGATTGGACATACCTTTAGCGGTTTGATTACATATATGTGTACACACACACACACACACACACACACACACACACACACACATATATATAGGCACCTAAAGGCTTTCAAAGAAATCTGATGTCTATTTGTAGAAGTTTAAGCATGAGAAGAAGCGCTGTATATCCAGAAGCTCATGAGATAGTACTGGATCTGACCTATGGATTTAGGGTTCATCTGCATACAGATGGAAAATGAAACCATGTGAGTGAATGAAATTGCCCCAGGGAGAGAGTATAAAGGAACTTAGGACAGAGCCCAGCAGTACTTTGGGGATCCATGGAGGGAGAAGGAGCCTCCAATTTCCTCCCTAGAGGTGATGATAAATAAAACCTAACTCAGGTGAACCCTCAGGCTCATCATTTGCAAAGAAAACACCTCCTACTTTTTCACAAGGTTTGTAAGAAAATTAAATGAGTCAACATATGCAAAGCAGCTGGTACCTGGCCCATAGGTAGGACCTCAGTAATGATAGCTACAAATATTACTAGATATATTTGTGCTGTCACTGTTGTCAGTTTCTGCATGTTTCTTTATTTCACTATCTTGTAACATCATATCCAGGACTACCTATTTTGAAATAAGCTTTCCTACCCTCTTAAAACTCAGTCTGTTTTTAATTTTGTTGTTGTTGTTGTTCCCAGACTTTGCTAGCTTCTCCCATAATACCGATGGAACCTAGAAGAATCTAAATTAGGTGGAGAGATGCTAAGAGGCACAGGCCAGACTTCTGACCCAGTTCTGCATGCACACAGGAGGATGTTGTCAATTCCATAGCTTGGAAGAAAACTGTTCTAGCCCCAGATCATCAGGACCTTAAAATTCTTTCTCTTTAGATTTCTTTGTTTTGATATTGGCAAGGGAAAAGTTATTTACTTCATTTCTCAAAGGTACTTGATTTTTTTTCCCCTCCCATTTTTGGTAAAGAATAGTTGATAAAAATTCATGACCCAGCCTAAAAACAATTACACTCTTCTAGAGTCAGAAGTGAAAAATCATTGGATATACTGTTTTTTAAGCTTATCATGTTACCATACATAGTGTCTTAAACTTGTTACTCCTGTAAGATTTTTGACTGTCCTTGCTCTCTTCTGAAGAATTTCTTTGAATATTTTTAAGTAAACTCTCAAAAGACTTGACCACACCTCTCCATTCACTTTTAACATGGTTGGCCTGACTGTTTCTTCCTGGGTCTTCTCAAAAAGCTTTTAAGGTATGAATAACTTTTATATTTCATAACTTTGTTTTAGTCTTTCAGAGTTTTCTTCATACTTTTCTAAACTTCTCACATCTTTCCACCTTTCAAGGGGGAAAAATTTTCAGTGCTTTTTCTTACTCAATAATTCAATTAGTTTTGTTTTTCTGGAATGTCACATCTCTAGTGTATTCCTATTTATATTCCATATATGGGAATGTATTCTACATATGGGAAATATGACTTTCAATGAAACTAAAACTACAGAATGGCATTGCATTTTGTGAACATATGCAAATTCTTTCATTCCTTATTACTGGCTGATTTGTTGTACACTGAGAGATGGAAATACCAAAAGAATGTAACTCATCTACACAATTAGAAATGATGCTGGGAATGGACTCTGTCTCCTGAAGCCTGATCCAGGGCACTTTTCGCTGGAAAATGGACAACTCATGACGTTCATGACCTAGTTCATGTTGGCTATTATCCAAGTTCGGTGGTCAAAAACAGGACAGAGTCTATGGAAAATTACTATTGCCTGCTCTGTTACTAATTTAATACAAGAATTACTGGAATTTGTCTGTATTTTCTCATATGTTTGGTAGGGCATGCTATCTCTTGTCTCATGGTCAAGTTACAGAAAATAGAGTAATTTGAAAACATAAGATAATAATAGCATTTGGTTATAATTCTATAAAAACCAGTAGTGACTGGTGAATATGGCATTCATTGTGACTCCAAAGCTGAATTAGAAGCATGGAAAAGCCAATTAAGAGACTTGAAGCCCAAGAAAAATTAGAGGAGGAAAATGATGATTTTTAACTACAATATTTTGTCCCTATAAGGAGATAAGGCAATTAGAGGTGAGAAGAAAGAAGTTTTTCACAATCATCATTAAAAATGAACAGAGAGAAGGTGTTCCTAAATATTATGGGTGGGTAGTTTTAAATGTCAATAAGTTTTCTATAAACTCCTCACGAGGAGGGTAATGGAGAATAGCTTAAAGTGGGAAGAGATTTTTTTTTTAAACAAACATTGACATTTTAAAGACCTAAACATCTTAAATGGAATGACTATTCAAATGCAAAATTAGACAAACAGAGGCATTTTGGAGATTATATTTGAGTAGTATCCTAAGAGCCAGATAATGAATGACTCAGATCATCTGAGTGATCTGGGCTGACTCATATGTTTTAAAAAAAGATGTCATCAAATCTCTGATTTTGTCAGTATTTTTCCCCTTGATCCCCTGGTAATGCCAAACAAATCCTGAACGTTAGTGACTTTTCTAGCTCTAATTTGTCAGGATGAAGTTCCAAACCACCGGTAACAAGTCTAAGATTTTGAATATATAGGCATTGGTATATTTGAATAATACTCACTAACGTGAGAAACACAAGCCACATATGTAATTACAGGACACGTGGAAGATAGGAATCCCAGACAGAGCCTTGACAGGAGAGGAATAGAAGATATAAGACTAGGCTTGGTTTGTCCAGGATGGAAGAAAAGGAACCTTCTTACCCCAATACCACCTGAACGATGCTTCCTGGAAGACATCTTAAATCAACCAATATTATCTGGTTCCTCTACCTGGCGTAGAGGACATACTGAGGGTATCCTTGGTCTCTGTCCTAGAAAGGCTTACAGTCTATGAGGGAAACTGACATAGGAACTAGTAAGTGGAATGCTTTGATATATTGTAATACATATAACAGCAACATTGGGGGGAGCACAGGATAGTCAGTTTCTGACAGCACTAAGATTAAGAGGCCCTCACAGAGGAGGGGGCATTTGACTGGGCCTTGAAGGCACATATGGAAGTTGTAAATATCAACAAAACTGGAAAACCGTTTGAGCCAGTGGCAAGGACCACATAAGGAGAAAAGAGATACAGGAGTACAGATACTGGGGATGTTCAGAGAATCCAGTATAGCCACTGAATTGAGGAAGTAGAAAAAGATGAACTGGGAATATGGGATACAAAGATGTGTCAGGCCAATGTGGCTCTTTCTTATGGTTTACATAATCCCTGTCTTGGAACTATCCCAGTCTCAAGAATCCGTCTAACCTGGAAATTACTGTTCTTCTAAGTCTGTGATGGGGTTTCTCGGCACAGCGCCAATTTGGGCGATGGCTAACAATAGTCTAAGTAAAGCTTGCCAACTTTACTGTACCTTGTCTTGATCTCCTTTCCATTTTTTTTTTAATATTCTTACATTGCTCACAGGGCTAAGAACTTACAGTGCCATGTCCTTGATAAACATCGGTTGAAAAACAATAATGAATCCTATGCACATGCACATGCATACACATGAAGAAACTTTCATTGCTTTTTTTTTTTTTTTTTTTTGTGGTATGCGGGCCTCTCACTGTTGTGGCCTCTCCCATTGCGGGGCACAGGCTCCGGATGCGCAGGCTCAGCGGCCATGGCTCACGGGCCCAGCCGCTCCGCGGCACGTGGGATCTTCCCGGACCGGGGCACGAACCCGTATCCCCTGCATCGGCAGGCGGATTCTCAACCACTGCGCCACCAGGGAAGCCCTTTCATTGCTTTTTGAACATTCAAATTTAACTAATATATTGCAACTTTAAAAATATGTTCACTTGAATGTTGCTAGGAACATTCAAATAGAAAATAGATTTTCTGACCTTTTGTTGTTTTCCCACAGGATTGAAAAAGCGTACAAGGAAGGCCTTTGGAATACGGAAGAAAGAAAAGGACACTGATTCGACGTATGTACTTAAGGAGAACACCACTGCTCAGCATCAGCTGGCTGTGACCGTGTGGAAATGCAGATCTGGTGTGGTCTGCTGTATAGCAGAATAATGAACGTATTAAACCCCTTATTTGGCAAGAATCCCTGAAAGAAAGTTAGAAAATGCAAAAATCAATAGTTGTTTAGGCACAGGGGAAAAGAAAAAAGGTTATGTTGATCTCGCACCTTTAACTTTTCATTCTGTACATTTTTATCGTGCATAAATTTTATCACAAGGTGCTGAGAATTGCCCTGTGGCCTTGTCCTCTGAGAATTTATAATTCATCGAATAGAATATCTATCACACAAATTGAAGTATCTTTCATATAACTAAAAGAGCTAACATTTGATATGACTACCGTGGTAACACGTACTTAGTAAACTCTCGGTGAATGGCAGCAGCCACTACTCCTGTTATCACTAATACAAATTAATACGTGGTAAGTTCCTTAGGAGCGATTAGAAATGGAATTTCCGGGGAATTAGAGGGTGGGAAAGCTCATATTTGAATAGATGATCAGTGAAGCTTCAAAGAGGGAGGAGCCTTGATTTTGGCCTTCAAGATGAGGACATGCGTTTCATGCAAGGGGAACAACAGCCAAAGCAGAGATGTGGAAAAGCCAAGTAGGTATTCAGGACAAGCTAAACAGAGCAGTCTGTCTACTTGTCGGCCGCACGTAAATGTGATAGTGCGAGGCAAGGCTGGAAAGATCAGGGCCAGATAGGAAGGGCTTTAAGTACCAGCCAGGCTGAGGTGTCTGGGCTTCCTTCCTTAGGCAGTGGGCGACCTTGAACCCTTGAAGGCTTTTATGCCAGAGACTATAAAGGATTGGGGGGTAAAAAGCTATTTTTTGTCCAGATATCAAATGTTAAGTGCCCTGTTCTTACCTTTTCTTTGTGTTTTTTCTTTTGGTAAATAATTGTTTCATGGAAGCTGCATTTACTCTAGTCTCGCCAATTTTTCTAAATGATGAAATTAGAAAAAAATTTTCTGAGCATTATATAATTTTCATTATTTCTTAAGAAATTGCCAACTTTGAAACATTAACCAGAATAGAAGATGGTTCGTTCACCAGAGTCGGAAGACCTGGACTCTGGTTCCAGCATTGCCAATAGCTCCACGGACTTAGAATACACTTTCCTCTAATGGGCCTCAGTTTGCACTAGATGGAATCGAATTTCCATAAAAGGCCAGACACTGTAGCAGTCAGTCTGTCAACAGAATCTTTTGCCACCTACAATGTGCCATGTGTTGTGGGGGACACTATTAGACACATCTCAGAAGAACATCATTAGCAGAAAACAAATCCATTTTTCTTTGAGATGGTTTCTGTAACTGACTACACATAATCTCTGGTGTGTGAAGAAAATTAGAAAGGAAAAAAGCTCCGTCAAAAGGAAAAAGAGGTCAAACAACCTCCCCAGAGCAGGCTGAGCTCATTTGCAGGTAGCCAAAGTACCACTCTTCCATCACCACTTCTAAAAACATGAAAATGAGAAAGTTACTCTTCATGGCTTTGTGTAGATGCCCAATATCTCTCCGAAGTACTCTAACAAGACATTTGCTTGTAAAATCCCAAGCATCTGTCCTTTACTTCTTATCATCTGAGCGCCCCAGTTTACTTAGGTGATAGCAAATTAGCTATAAACTGGTTCCACCAGCAGTGATGGTCAAAGGACAAGATGTTTAGTGTAAGCCTTTGCTTTTCATGAGCCCCTGCTCTCTAATTGAGTCATATATCATTCTTGCAGAAGGCTGGAGAAATGTTCTGGCAACGTGCTATCCCTTCAGATTTAGGTAACGCTTACGTTAGTCTGTGATCACTGAAACCTTGTTGATACAAACTGTTTTCAGGGCTGTTGCAACTCCATGAGGATTGCCAAGTAACCTGCTATGGTAGCTGCCAGTTTCAACTTCAGCTGACTGAGTGTCCTTAGATAGAGTGGGGTTAGAACCAGAGCTTCCTGATTTGATCATCGTTACAATGGCTGATAGAAAGAGGAAAGGAGAGAGCCTGTACTAAGTGGCAGGCCCTGTGCAGGGTATTTTGTATGTCCTGATATCCTTTTTAATCCTCATAGTAATTCAATAAAGTTAGAAATAATAATCTCAATTTTGGAGATGAGAAATCAGTGCCAAAAGGAATTAAGTAACTTGCTGAAGGCTACCCAGAAAAATAAGACATGGAGCCAGTATTCTAGTCCAGAGTCAAGTGTCTATTCTTTGATTACCCAGAAGAAAAAAGAATAGATGGGCAAAATTATATTCAAGAACAATAGGAGGGTAAAAGAGAAAAGGCAGCAGTGGCAAGAGGTGACTGTCACTTTTTAAAATAGAGGCAAAGGGTCCCTGGTAGATGATCAGTTTTAAAACAGAATCAGTAAATATAATGGGTCTGCTGTTAAAAAGCAAAAAAAAAAATTATTTAAAAGTGTGTAAAACTTAATAAGAGGGGGTTAGGAAATAAACTGAGGACACATACCCCATTGTCTGAGGCTGCTAAAATCTCTCTCTCTACTCCCCATCCTAGGTCAGCTTATATAATAACTTTATTCTAGATAACATTTAATGAGTATTTACTATGTTCTAGGTACTATTCCAGGCTCTTCATTTATATTAACTTATTGAATCCTTTAACAGCCCTATGAGCTATATGCTGTTATCACGGCTGTTATATAGATGAGGAAACTGAGACACAAAGGAGTGAAGTACTGGTCCAAGGTTATGCAACTAGGAAATCTAAGTTGATTGAACCTGGGCAGTCAGGCACTATAGCTGGTGCTCTATACCACCATGCTTACTGTTGTCATACGGGGAAGCAGCAACCCCATTTCCATCAGTGGATAAGACAAAGGATCAGAATTGACACCAATGCTGCTATGTACAATTACAATTATCCTGATTAAGATTTTTGAAGTGCCATCCCTATAGCTGTAATATGCATGAGACCAAGTGGCCTCCCATTTAAGATCCCCTATAGCTATGTCCTTCTACCTGGACCAATAGTGGGCAACACCACAGCCAGGACTATCTCCAGAGCCTTGTCTTCTCCCATCTATCACCTGCCCCGAAAGACAACCCCACGAGGATCAGTGCCTCTGGATGTTTCCTATGCAAAGTTTGATGCAATCTCCTCTCTATCAATTCCTTTAGCAGAGGCTGAAATCCTAGTAAGAAATGCTCATTTTTTGCAGTGTACAAATCTAGGGAAAATTGACTTTGATGAGTATGGGTTGGTACCTTTCCTCTGTACTTTCCTACCACCTGGGTTTACTGCGGCCATAATAACCCACTGGATTTACTTGCCTGTCTCATTCTCTCTATGATGAGCATGTCTTCTTCATTATTTTATCTCCTGACCCTAGCCTAGTGCCTGGCCTATTATAAGCACTCAATAGTTGTTCAATGAATTATACATAACTTTTATTGGCTAAGACTCTTCCTATCTTTCTATCTTAGATGAAATTTCTTTGAACCAACTTTTTCCCATAGCCAGCGAATGTCCAAAGATCCTAAGATTTCTGTCAACTCCGATGGTCTTTAAATATCAGGATCCTTTCTACTTCTAGCCCCTGTATCACTCATTCATCCCTGCATCCACATGGACACAGAAATGATAATGGAAAATGATGCTCTCCCATCAAGTGTTTTGTAATCGAAGTAGAATATTCTGCTAATTTTGAAGGGGGTGTTGGTGGGGAAGGGGAGTCACATCTTGAAGCCAAGAAGATGTCCCACCAACTCAGCATTTCTCTCTCTCTCCTCTGTCCCACCCTATGAAGCAATAAACAATTTTGTCACTTGGTCCCACCTCCTAAGGAGCAGTTCCAACCACACCAAACTCTTCAAGATTTCATAGTCCACCCAAGCACTTACTAAGGTTTTCTTCCAAACAAGGCAGGTCCCCGTCTAAGCATAATTCTGGTCTCCATGTTAATAGAATAATATTTTTCTAGCTCCTTACAGAATTAATTAATATAAGAAGTTATAAAGTGACTACTCTTTTTCTTCTCTCTTTCTCTGATTCCTCCAGCTCAGTTTTCCAAAGTAACAATAATAATACCCTTCCTCTATTGCTATAAAGTCTAACATGGCTGCAAGTGAACAGTTTGTATTCCTAGGGTAGAGACATCATGGAAGAGGAAAAAACCTGTAACAAACAAACAAACATTTTTGAATACTTAGTATGTGTCAGGAACCATTATAAGTTCTTTATATACCTTATCATATTTAAGCTGGCTTAGAGAACTAAGTAATAAGCAATATGTTCAAGGTCAGAGAGCTAATAAGTGGTGGAGTCTGGACACCTGGATTCATCCTACTCTAAGGCCCTTACTCTTTAGCACTGCAGCCTAGCTTCACCATGGATTAAATACCCTGGACTTTAGTCATCAAAGCAAGCCATTTAGCAAAATTGCCCTCCATTTCCTGTTCTCCTGTAATGAAAGGAGCAGTTACTCTAGAAATGTGGAAGAAAATATAGATTCTCAAAGTAATTTGAAAACTACTTTGTAGTTTTATAAGTTCTTCTTATAAGTGTAAGAAGTTCCTTCTTATAAGGGGAAATTCAAGACCACTTATGGGGAGAAGATGAGAGAGAACAAATGGGTTTGCATTCCTGGTGGTAGTTTTAAATAGAAGGCTGCTGAGTGGGATAGCTCTTAATGAATTCTCCTCTCAAGACACTGCACCAGCAACTTGTGCCTTTTGGATTTCAGTTTTTAATGAGACTCTCCCTCCCACACACACATACACACACTCCTCACTCAAATATCACTCAACCAATCTGTTTTGATTTGGCTTTCATTAGCCAGGTTTACTGGGGTTGGAACTCTGTGACAGGGGGGAGAAAGGTGGTTAATGATTCTTATTGTCATACTTGAGACTATGTAGCAAGAATGATTCATTTTCCTAATAGCTACCAATTTCTTTTTGTTACAGAGGTTCACCAGATAGAGATGGAATTGTAAGTATTTAAATGACCATTTTCAGTAGGTTTGCACTTCAACCTATGCTAGTTTAAATTTCTTAAAGCCCCATTTCTTCTTTTTTTTTTTTTTTCTGCAAGGGAACAAAAATTAGCTTAAATGACTTTTCAATTACAACTTTTTTTGTTGTAAATTTTGTAGTCATTGCATGGGACATAAATGCAGTCTTGGTCAAGTTAAACTTATTTATTGCTTTCACCAAAAACCCTGTCCCAGAGTAGGCAAGCAAACCAGTCATCAATATGGTGGGTCAGAAGCCAAACAGTTCCTGCAGGGGCTGCTACCATCAACTGTTATTTCGTTTCCTATTTAATGATATAAGAGCTCCTTATATGAGAATGTTTTTATCCAGCAGAGGCCACGAAGTCATGATGGATCTGAGATCCAATAAAATTGAAAGAAGCTCTTCCTCTTTCATATTGAGCTGCAGATACATTTTCTATGTTAAATTCATAAGTAGGGAATAGTCTTGAAACCATTTATGCCTGAATTTACAGCCTGGAGGAGGAAAATATATATATTTTCCACTGGGTTTAGATTCAACAGTAACTCTGATTCCTTGCTGGTCACCAGATTTCTTGCTTTTTAAAGAAATCTGTGGTGCACGGGCTTGGATTTATCCGAGTTGTACTTATGCGAGTCTGCACCAGCTTCTAAAATGACTTCCTTCAAATCTAAATCAGATGCCTATTCAGAAGGTTCAAAAGAACAGCTGTTACTGAAGGGAAAAAAAAAAGGGACTCGCATTAGGCTTATTGGGCTGAGGTGGGAACGAAAATAAACCAGATAGTTAAAAATATTTTCTTGAAAAATCACCCTTTATAATATTAGACCTAAATTGGGGTGTTAATTGCAGCTATGGTAGGAGTTTTTCTCCCATATTTGACTCAAGGTTCTTAGCTTTGGGGTGCCTTTTGCATTCATGTAGTTCCCACCATGAAATGTTAAGAAGGTAGACTGAAATTTATCAGACATTGGGTAACACTATAATCAAGGCTCTATTCAGCAGGGGAAAAAAAAGACCCAGAAGACTCAGCTTCTCCTCACCTCTTGCTTCTGGCTCAGAGCCCTCTCGTTAACTCTGTCTCAGGTACTCTCTGCTTCTGTGTCTTCTCTTTGCTTCTGTCTTGGTCCCCTCCCTGAGTTCTCTTGTCCCCTTCATTCTGACCCTTGCAAGGCTCTGTGAGATAGTCTCTGCTTTCCCTCCCTGCTGCTTCCAGGCTGGTTTGCTGTTTCTTGCTTCTCTCCCTGTGGCACCTCAGTCTTGTCCTTTTTCCTTTCTCTAAGGCTTCTCCCACCCTGCTGTTCATTGTCTCCCAAGGCCCCACTGCTATCTCAGAGTTCTCTGGTCTTCTAGGGACCATGAGTTTAAATCTCGAGCAGAACATGCACCCCAGTGCTTGGCACAGTCCTGGCGGGCGTGTAGCAGGCAACTCTGAGTATGTGCTGCGTCAATAAGCCCAGCCATGATTCTGCGGACTTGCCCACCCTAAGTCAGGGCTTCATCCCTGAGTTCCCCGATCCTCCTTCACTGTCACCATTCTCAGTCACATCAAGTTATTTATCAGCAGATGTGCCTTCTTTGTTCCTTAATTGGAAATGCCACGAATGGTCATGATTTTAGGAAGGAAGAACTATTTAATTTCGATTTCTCAGGAAATGACACAGACCTGTTTGGTAAACAGGCTGCATTCAAAATAAATGCAGGTTCTCAGAAACAGGTTTTACAGCTTTCTAGGTAACTGGAAATTATTGGCCAGCTGCTAATTTTACTATTTGGAAATGTGCCTCAAGTTTTTTCCACATACTATGGTCACCAAATTTTGAGAATGTCTTGTGAGACCAGTGCTATAGGGGTCCAAGTTTCTGTTCCCACTCAGTCCATGGAAATCTCAACCTGATTTCCTTTCAAACTCAGACTGATTTCTTTGAGACCTCATGTCTGTGGAGCCAGTCCACGTTTATGTGGCTGAGTTAGCTTTCAAACTACTGCTTTTTGAATATCTGAAGTTGAAATGTATGGTTTCACTAATGTGGTTCTACAAACTACAGGTTGTGGTGTACCCATTTAATGCTTATAAATGACTGTCAATGTAGGGGCCGCACGATAGATTTAACTATTTAAATTCAGTTTCTCAAAAATCCAGTGAAGCCCATCTCTGGTGACACTGCTTTTGAGTCTTTATCTACAGAGCCTCTGTGGCCAGGCTGCATGTGTCAAGGTGGGCTTGCCTTGCTCCCCACTGGCTGAAAATGCCTACCCTTGGCCGAGCTGTCTGTCTTGATGTCTAAAGCTTCAGGCAACTGTGTGTGATGATGCAGTCTAACCCAGAGACAAACTCTGTTTTGTGCAGGATACACTCTAAGTTTTTCCTAAGCAGTTCAGATTTCCATCCACACCTAGAGTGGGGGCACTGGGGGTCACGGCCGTTGCTGTAAGGAGATCTCTTCTCATCCTGAACACGTGTGCAAGAAAGGGTCCGGATTTGGAGCTGTCAACTGTGTGTGCTGTGTATGTTGATGTCTCCCAGGAAGGCTTTGATTCAGGGGAATATATGATGGAGCTAGCCTTTTCAGACGGCCGTTAGAAATGCAACCATTTTTATTAAGTCCTTTGGGTGTGTCCCGGTGTCTGTTCTCAACCTGTAAATTAAGTGCTGGCTGAGTGAGGACTAGATCCACATCATCCCTAGTGCCTGGGATGCCTCTTCCTCCTTCCCTTCTTCTCCTGGCCTAGCCACACTGGCCTGCTGAATAGAGCCTCATTATGGGCCCCAAAGTCCACTCTTTTCTTCAAGAACCCTACCAAGATTGGTAGGCCCTACAATTTGGCCTAGACATTATTTCTTCTATGGTATGCTTGCTGACTCCATGTGATTCTTTATATGTGTCTTGAAGAACAAACAGATCCTTTAACAACTTTTTTCTACATGAAAACAATCAATTCCAGCAGCCCAGCCCACATGAACCACCCTACAATAACAAAGCAGAGTGCGCACGTGAAGGAGGAAAAAAAGTTTCGGTAAGGAAACAGATTTTAGTTTAAGATATCCAAGGGGTTGTAGAAACAGTGAGTAAAATCCCAATTTGAAATTTGAAAAAAACAACAGTAGCATTTAAGAAGACTCTTAGATAATGTTTCCCAATTATTTCCTGAATACCCAGGGCCAATTTTTAAATCAACCAAATAGACTCTATACGTTGACATCCGAATATACTTTTAAAAAGTGATCAGGCATGAGAGATGTGTGATTCCTATGTCTTAGACAAAGGACAGGGATTCAAATTTTAAAAAGAATATGCTATCTATCAGAAAGCCTTGGCTTTCTGAGTAGCTGTTTATTAGGATAAGCACTATCTCAGTAACATCAGGAATTTGGCGGGACCTTGGCCTGTGGGATCTAATGTACTTGACAATGGACTTGGGATGCTGATCCTGTCCCAGACCATGCAGCAACTATAGCTGTGTTGTCCAACACGGTGGTCACACCGTGTGGCTGTTTAAAATTCAGTCCTCACTAAATGTCCATCGACAGCTGAATGGATAAAGATGTGGTGCATATATACACCACATCTTGGAATTCCACCATGGAATATTCCACCATGGAATATTACTCAACTATAAAAAAGAATGAAATAATGCCATTTGCAGCAACATGGATGGACCTAGATATTATCGTACTAAGTGAAGTAAGCCAGACAGAGAAAGACAAATATCATATAATATGATATCAATTATATGTGGAATCTAAAAAAAAATAATGATACAAATGAACCTATTTACAAAACAGAAATAGACTCACAGACATAGAAAACAAAGTTACGGTTACCAAAGGAAAGGGGGGGATAAACTGGGAAATTGGGATTAAAAGATACACACTACTATATATAAAAATAGATAAATAACAAGGGCCTACTGTAGAGCACAGGGAACTATATTCATTGTCTTGTAATAGCCTATAATGGAAGACAATCTGAAAAAGAATATATATATATATAACTGAATCACTTTGCTATGCACCTGAAACATTGTAAATCAACTATACTTTAATTAAGTAAATAAATAAATAATTTTTAAATTCAAAAACATAAAATAAAATTCAGTTCCTCAGTCACACTTGTCACATTTCAAGTACTCCACAGCTCCTTGTGGCTATTGGCTGCCATATTGGACAGCACACATACGGAACATTTACTTCTTCACAGACAGTTCTATTGGATAGTGCTGTTCTATACAAAGTGAGTCAAGTCTGCCTCAATGGCAAAAAGATTATATTTAGGCGGTGTATCATGTGCCTTTAATACTTATCACCAAGGAAAGCTATGTGGCCATGATCTGACCTTGGAAAAGAAGAACATTCACAATGGAAATTAAGAACTTTGATGAATGTGTAATTGAACACAATTGTTACTACGTTTATTGATTTAAACCATGATATTATCTGAAAACAGATAATAAACCTGACCAAAGTAAAATACCTATTAAAACATGATCAACATTGCTGTAAGCCTCAATTATCTTCAAATAACAGTCATATATTCAAGTTGTAGAAGTTATTTATGCTAATTGTGGAATTTTAGAAAATACAGAAAAGAATTAAAAGAATAAATAATTATACTCCAAGAGAAAAATCACTGTTTATATGTTGATGAATAGCCAACATTGCTTTAAATAGTAAGCTTAGTTTTTAAATAATATTTCCCCACTTAACTTACATACTTGCTTGCTTTTTCACTGTTTTCCAATTGAAAATCAATAGAGCCATTACCTCCATATTACCACTGTGAGCTGCTTAAATGGTTAAACCAGAATTGTTTCTTCCTTGGAGTTTGACCAGAAGAATTTCAGCCAGGTTCTGGATTAGCTTTAACTTGATAGTATCCACTTGCAAAAACAAATATACTTGTAAGAATTCACTAGTATGAATGAGACCAAATTGCCAATTTCTCTAATGAAGCTTTGTGTGTGTGTGTGTGTGTGTGTGTGTGTGTGTGTGTGTGTATGTTTGCATATGTTTTGAATGTCTGCCCCAAAGAATGTATTTTTATGATTTGTTGTTTGTGTTTAGTACTTATGTTTAAAATGTTCCTATTTTAAAGGAAAATTTCTTTTTATAGGCTTTGCTTTCTCTTTATCTCAATCTTCCATTGGTTTCCATGGAAATGGAAATTTTCACTCAGCCCAGATCTAGAAAATTCAAAAAATCGAGGAACTTGTTTAGTCATAATGTCGGATATATGTTGTCAGGAAAGAAACATATACACACATATATTTATTTTGTTTTTGTTTAGCTGAACATATCAACTATCTTGGTTTTGAAAGGCTTTGATTATGGAGATGAGCTTATCATGGAAACAAACAACTGTAGAACTTTGAAAATTTTGAACTCACTACTTTATCTAATCTCTTTAGTTTTTAGATAACAATTCTTTGTATTGAAGAATTGTTTGATAACTAAAAGGTCTATTAATAGTACTATACTGATCACAAAATTCATCAGTTTTGTTCTTTGGGATCAGCTTAGTTTATTTGATTTCTAATTATTATACATTACATTTGTATTTTGAATTTATTATACATGCTATCTAAGAAGGGTTTGGAGAATTTTGCAAAGAAGACATATGCAAACAGATTGATAAAGTAGAAATTTTAAAAGAAAGCAAATATGACAAAAAGAAAATAGGAACCATGCCCATTCACTATGAGAGAGATTTTTTTAAATTATTAGACGGCACATTATTTAATGGACCATGTCCTCAAAAGCAGCTTCATAGCTTATACAGGTGCAGAGTTGATGTGGCAGGTTTTTAAAGCAACCTTTGTTCAAAGAAGAAAGAATGTCATTGAAGCACTAATTCAATGAAGGCAATTCTGTGAGAAGGTTAAAATGATGTAGTCTGACAAAGTACATTTTCTTTGTCAGGAGCAAGACACAGACGAAGAGGGGTACCAGCCCTGTATTCTGGGGCGCTCGTTGGTGGAGGTGGGGCAGAGTTGGTGCATTTGGTGCATTTCCTGTACACTAACACCGCATTCCAGTGCAGTGTTAGTGTACAGGAAGATAATGAACACATTATTCCCTAGGCACTTCACCCTTACTAAACTACTGTTAGTTCTTAGAGTGCCCAGTCAACATGCAGTAAGTATTACTCAGTGATGATGGTTACTAGGTTACCTCTGATTTGGTTTTCTAGTGATCCTATATGCATAGATGCAAAGCTTCCTTCTCCTACTTATTTGTCAAATTAAGTGTCAGCTGTTCACATTTTATTTCAACTGGCCTTCATTTGTGACTGTAGAATTACATGTCCTGTCCTCAAGCCTCGTGCGTCATGTCAACATCTGATGCGTGTTGTTGTGAGATCTGTGAGTGCTCTGTGACATGCTGTTGCCCCATGTGCCAACTACAGGAATGTTGTTGAATGGACTGTCCATACCAACCTCATTTGTGTTTTTGTCCTCTGCTCACAAGAAGTAGAGAATCCCAGGAATTTCAATTTGGATGATGCCACATCCTTGCTCAAGTTCTTGTGGCCATACATGTCATGGTTGTACTAGGGGCCAAAATAAAACTTTAAGACAATCCTGAGAGAACAATGCTGATACCCAGTCACTTGTAATGATGTGTGCTCATGGAGGCTTAGGATGTACAGATGATAGAAATCCACGCTTAATCCTCAAATTCTATATTAATAATTTGGTAAGAAAAGCCACTTGAAAAGAATATCAGCACTATTTTTAATACTTACAGGCTGAGTTAACTAATTTGGAGCTGATTTCCTTTATATTCTGTCAAGGGGGTGGTTAGGAAAAAGTTGAGTCAGTGTCAGAAAAGTTAAAAGAAGACTAGTTAATGACTTGGATGAATACTCTTTGGATCTGTTGGAACTAATTGTATATGAGAGTAATGTAGAAGTCAGAATGTTTCCATTTAAATATGTATATACATCTGGGTATGTCCCCTAAGGTATAGAGGATTAAATTATAATGTAGGTGCTGCTGACTCTTTAGTAATTGAATAAAATTTGAACAGCTAGTTGTTAATATCTCTATGCTTAGGTATTCTACAGTCTTTTGTGAAATAAGTGTGTAAGTTCTTTTATGCAGTGTCACAGCAGCTCAATTTACCATTCAGTTACACCAATGTGGCTGCTTAAAAGGCTGCTCTAATTTGTCTTTCTAGTGTTGGATTTTGATAGCTCTTGCTAAATACAGATAAAAGTGAAGTGTTCTTTGTTCCTTTTTTTTTTCATTCAATTGTTTCTCTTCTAAACGTATTTTCAAATTTATTACAGAAGAAAAGCAATGGGGCACCAAATGGATTTTATGCGGAAATTGATTGGGAAAGATACGTGAGTATCAGAAGATTGTTTGTCTTTATAAATATTTCAGAATGTGAAAACGAGCTGAGGCATTCTTGTATTTAAAATAGGACACAGAAATAAGTGAAACATCTCATTAGGAAGTGCCGGCACAGTTAGCATGGTATAGCGGTTAAGAGAACTAGAGTCTATTAGACCTGGGTTCAAGACCTGGCCCTTCCATATATCACCTATGTGTGGCTTTGGTTATTTGCTGGCCAGCAAAATTGAAGTCAGTAGTTATTTTATAGCACTGTTGCGAGAATTCATTGAGCTAATTATTTGCAGAATATTTCAGTAGCCTGACTAGCCTGTAATATGTGTTCAAAAAATGCTTTTTAAAATATGAACTCCAGATGTTTCAGTCCTGGTTACATTTCTAAGCAGCTTTGAGTATTGGGCCTTGATTTCATAATGTCCTAGTCCATTCAGGCGGCTCTAACAAAAATACTAAAAATTGAATGGCTTGTAAACAACAGATATTTATTTCTAACAGTTCTGGAGCCTGGAAGTCCAAGATCATGGTACTAGCAGATTTGGTGTCTGGCTGAGTGCCCACTTTCTGGTTCATAGAAGGCACCTTCTAGCTGTAACCTCACTGGGGTCTTTCTTATAAGGTCGCTAACCCCAACCATGAGGACTCCTGCCTCGTGACCTAATCACCTCCAAAGGCCCCACCTCCTAATACCATCACCTTGGGGTTTGGATTTCAACATATAAGTTTTGGGGGAATACAAGCCTTCATACCATAGCTCATGATAATTATTATAGCCTCGTGGTACAGATTTTTCGCAGGCCAAATAGCAATAACTTGTTGCTTCTCAAGGAGCAAAGGTGAATCCCAGCTGAGACCTAAACTCTCCTCATAATTCCCTCAGAAAGCAATTAACCTCATCACCACACATTTCACCACCAACAACAGAATGGACACAATGGCTCTTAGATTTCTAATTATAGAAAACGTGTAGACCATATTCACATCCAAAATCATTTCTATTGCATAGTAAGTGCCCAAATTCACAATCCCTACAAAATGCCTTTGTACTTATACCTTAGGTGACTATCTGGCCCAGCCTCCCCTTTCATAAGAATTAAGCTTGATGTTAATGCTTTTGCACATTTGTTAATAAGAAGAATTTTATTTTTATAATAACTACCACCATTTATAATATTATATGCTACTGAATTCTTACCACCTTAGAAAGTAAATACATTATCTGCATTTTAGAGAAAAGAAAACTGAAGCTCAGAAAGGTTAAATTCTTCATGCCACCCGTGCAGTCCAAAACATGTCATTCTGTCAACCTCATTACCTGGTCCTCTCTTATATCTGTTTCCCAGGATTGAGATCTTTTGATATTTTTAGCAGTTTAATTCCCTAGATCTATGATAGCCCCTATGTTATCCTACATCCAAATTGTTCACAAATAATGTTATAAGGGAAGTTACTAAAGATATTAAGGAAGGATGATTTCTTTTCTCAAAATTAACACTTTTTCACCCAGAAAGATTTTTGTTATGTTTTGTAGAATTCTTTAATACACAGGAATGGGATACTCTAAGCAAACAAGAAGCATGATAATTAAAATACGAAATTACTCATCAAGTACTTTTGCTACCCTACCTAAACTCTAAACCCTAGTGCTGTCCCTGTCAACATGTAAGTGCTTAAATGAAGCAGAATTTCCCGAGAATTTGCTTGGTACTAAAAAATACTTGGGTCACAGGAATTGTGTTTGTAATTATACACTAGACTCCACTTTCTCTAAGTAATAATAAAGGTTTTATTCTTAATAGATTATATCATTGCGTTTTTGGCAGGGAAGGCCTAGGGAAGGGTGTGGCCTTCAGGCAAAGCCCTAAAGTTTAAGTAGGGTTTAACTGACTGCACATTTGAGGGAGGAGACTTCCAGGCAGAGAGAAGGACATTTATGAGGACCTTGAAGTGGGAAAGAGCTTGCAGCAATCAAATCATAAACGTTAATAATGGGAAGAGGGCCTTGTGGGCTACACAGTGGTGCTGACTATTATTCTAAGTGCAGTGAGAAGCCAGGGACAGGTTTTTAGCAGGAAAGTAACCTTAATACACTTGCATTTTAAAAGTAGCTTTGAGTACTGAAAGGACAGAGGGAGACAATAAATACCTAATAAATGGCAGCTTTTCCATGGCGTTCAGGCCCTCTTCTCTCTCCATGGTCATGGTATGTCTTTTGCTTCAGTGACTCCAAAATCTCTCTCTCCAGCTCTGTCTTCTTTACTTCCAGGCCTATGACCTCAACTTCAAGAGGCTGCCCTTGAACTCATACCCTTTTCCTCTCTCAGGCATAGAGTTGAGCCTCAAAATACCTGGGATCAAGGCCCAGGTCTACCATTTGCTGGGTGTGTTTCCTTGAGAAATGGCATCTAATTCCTCTTAGTTTCCTCCTTGGTGAATGGGATAATTCTTTCTGCATATGATTGTTATGAAGGGTCAGTAAAATAAAGCGTGGATCATAGTACTTATCATATAATAGGAACTAAAATATGACAACTCTAATCCCAATCATGCAAACTATCTTTTATCTTTTCTGTCTTTTTCCTAAAAATGTTACTTGCCTTCTGTTAGAATGAGATCAGCCAGGAGTACTCCCAGAATTTGAGGATAGCAATCTTGGAGTCTTCTTGAACCTTCCATCTTCTTTTTCTCCTATGACCAGTCTGTTACTAAGAACTAACAATTTGTCCTTCCAAATGTCCTTGATTCACCCCTTCCCACCACCAACGACTTGGTCATTGACTTAGCACCTCTCACCTGCATTGATGCAAGCATCTTAAATTAGTTTTCCTTTCTCCAGTTTCTTCTGTCTCCAATATATCCTGAAGCATGTTTCCAACCCTTAAGATTGCATGTCCTACCTTAGTTGAGAAGCTGAAGTAGCCATATCAAGTCCAGACTCTTCCCCCAGCATGTCGCCCCCCAGCCCCCAGCCATGGTCTTCTTTTCCATGGTGTCCCACCATACAGCTTCCTTTCCAGTCCTGTCATTGTCACCATTGCCTCTCCCTTTCCCTACGGGAATCATACTGTGCATTCCTGCCTTGGTGTCTCGGTACAGGCTCTTCCTCACCACTGACTCTCCTCTCCTCTCCATCTGGCCCGAAAGGCACACACAGACTCCCTAATTCTTCCAAACCTCACAAATTTCCTCTCATTTCAAACTCCTATCACTGATGTTTTGTGTTTCGCATTTTTTTGAACTTTTGCTTACCAGAATACAAACGAAAGATAATTTGCATTTTGTATCCCTTCCATGTTGCTCAGCATAGTCTTTGGCTTACAGGAAATGCATGATAAATTCTGTTTGAATGTTTTCTTTCATTGACAGTTGATTCCTAGTTTATTTTCCCAATAGGAAGACTCTCCAAATATCCGTGAGTAAATATCTAAACATATAGGGCCCAGCACTCACCTCCAAAACAAGAGACAAGTCTATATCCTTAACTGGAAGACTCTTGAAGGAAAATGAATAATTCCCTTATCATTGTCAGGATAATAATTGCTAAATGTGCACTTGTATTTTATAGAACTCGCCTGAGCTGGATGAAGAAGGCTACAGCATCAGACCTGAGGAACCCGGCTATATCCTTTCTTTATATTTTAATTTTCATTTGCTCTCAGCAGGGTGATAAATTTTGTATTGAAAAGGTGCTGAAACCCAAGCTTCTCAAGTCCTGTTGTCCCTCGTATTAGAGATGAATAAACAGCATAGAGAACAGCCTGATCACTAACAAGCAGGCATTTTGCCTTGCTCTATTCATAGAAAAGAGAGAGAGAGGAGAAAGAGAAAAATTGTGCTGAAAAACAGTTGTACAAATTGTGGGTACTGGGTTGTCTGCTGAAATCTGATATGACAACGTCACTAATGGCAGCTGGAAAATAGCTCTGACTTGTGCTTTGCCTGAAAACCATCTCTGGTCAGAGCAGGTCACACTCTGAAGCAGTTAAAGTCATCACAAATCGCCCTTAGAGTGGCCTTCCTGTCTCCACAGTAAGAGGAAGTTCCCATAGGCCTGTCACTGTGTGTGCTGAGTGTGACACAAATGGCCAACTTTGTAACCATTGCTCCTTGAAATTCACCATCCTTAATCCTACTCCAAGGAAGGGTGAATAAATTCTAACTCTTTCCTGCTTTACCCTTTGATTTTTGTTTGTTTTGCTTTGATTTTCTACCATCTAAGGATACTTCTGCTGCCTCTATGTGCAGTCACTCATGTCTTATACTCATCATTGCCTCCTAGTAGAAAAAAAAGAGTTACGTATCTTTAACTGTGTTCTACCTACCAAAGGAAAGCACTTTTATTCTTCAAGCGAATCGGAAGAGGAAGAAGAATCACACAAGAAGTTTAATATCAAGATTAAGCCATTGCAAGCTAAAGACATTCTTAAGAACGCTGCAACTGTAGATGAACTGAAGGCATCAATAGGCAACATTGCACTTTCCCCATCACCAGTGGTGAGTGGTTTTTATTCCAAGCTTTGGTGAGGTTGGACAGAGAGCTGTGCTCTGCCCATACACGTTAAGTAGATCAGAAACTTCTTAAACTGAAGGCTGCATATGGTCACCATTTTATGAAGTCTATAAACCTGAAACAGCTCATTCTAGCCATGGAAAGTTATGCTGATTTTATATTGATTTTCTGTGCTTTTCAAAATGGTAAAAATGCACGGGGTCACATTTCTTTTTGACGTTTTCCTGCAAGCATTTTTCAAAGAAGGAAAAAATAACATAAAGATTATCCAGACTCACTCCTGAAACAATTAAAAACAATATGAAGTTAACAAATTTACTAACAGCGATTTTTAAAAACACATCTTAATGTCATCTTTTATGATATAACACATAAAAACTCATGGAAAGAAAACCAAGAAAATTGCTATTTTTTGAGGAAAATAAAAACCCTTTTCATTGCTAATGCTTCAAAAAGAAATATTAATCTAACATCATAGATCATAGTCTAAAAAGATATTAAAACTCATAAGCTTCATTATATTTTATTATCAAATTGTCTTAAATAATCTCATCATTTAGGTACTTCAGATACAGGTATGCCTTATTTATATTAATCAAATTTGTATTTTTCTACAAGTTGTACTTCCTTCTCCAATTCTTATCTACTAAATTTCTCTAATTGCTGCATCTGAGTTCCAACATTTACAGTGTTTTCTCTGTAGTACTTGATAAATGCTGCAATTGTTTTCTAAAAATAGCTGTGAAGAGCAGATGAAGGCTCTCATACTAGGAGCTAATATGTTCTTGGCTTCTTGACATCTTCTTTAGAGAAATGTGCTCTCCCTGCAGCATTTCCCATGAAGGAGGTAGTTAATAACTGCTGAACCATTTTTGAGTTGCTTCTGGAATATCTCGACTAGCCTTTCTAAAGGAGTTGTAATCACCCATCCTTTGGGAATAAATGTTTACCTGCCTGGGATGAATAAAGTCTATAAAGATGCCTTCTTTAGTGCTTAGTGCTTATAATGGCCTTTACCACTACGGTTAGAGCCAACTAACATGATTGCTAATAGTAGTCAACCACAGCAAATGATATTTCAGGTAAGTTTTAATCATATATTCACTAGCCATCTTAAAATGTTTTCTTGAAAAGGGAGGCATAATATGTATTAGTTTTCTTTCCCTTCTGCCATGGAGGGTACAGATTTTAAATTCACATATTGGTCTACAATACAGGTGATTTCTAGTAATAAGGGCATTTTAACTGTACACACTTTCACTTTGCAGTTAACATCTTTCAAATCATTTTTTACGTACTAAATCATTTTTTATTAATTGTAAAAGTTTATTTCAATGCCTGAAACCAGTTTATATCCACTTCTCTATAGAGTGTAATAAACTTACTGGTCATTTGAAAGCTACCAGGATAAGTGTAAGAAGGCAAGTTCATGGGAATTCAGTGAACAAATTTCTGTGAAAGAAAACTTATTAGAACGATCCCAGACACGTGGGATATGTTTGCTGAAAGCTAGTTGAATCTTGAAAAGGAGAAATCCCTTCTATCAAAATGAATATGCCTGCCTAACTCATTCCTCCAACCAGATAATGAGGGTACAGCAAGGAGAGTGGTTGCCACTCTGAACTCTTCCCAACACCAGTTTTTAAAGTGATATATTGACATGACGTGGGTGAGACTGACAAAAAGATGTTAGGGAAACAATGTTAAAACTAGATGGAGACACCCAGAGAAGTAATTGCAGGGTTAGGCAATTCCTGCAGACCTGCAGCCCCACAAACCAAGGGATCCCCCCCCAACTACTGCCTCCACACTCCCAACTGGTTCCTTCTAATGTGAGAACCTGGCTCTCATTACGATGTTTCCCAAAGAGATGTGATTTTTGACATTTACTGTAAGAAAATGAGCTGTGATTGTTGCTTTAGGGAAAGGTAGGCACGTTTCTGGATAAACATAAGTGTAAATAAAGATTGGACTGAAAACATATTCTTGGCTTTCGAATCCATGCCCTCAACTAGATAAGCCATAACCAAATATAGTTATATTTCACAAATGACATAGGTAGAACTTTATCACCAGAACTGGATAAATAGAAATAACTTTCTGAAATCCAGTTATTGCCATGATAAAAATGAGGAATGCTTTGCACAGCTTTAGATGTTTCCAGCCAAGCAATCAGACGTTCACACAGCTACACTTAATTCAGGTACAAAAAGAGAAACAGGACCTACACCAGTTAATGATATATCAGAATATTTTATTTAGGCTATGGTTCTTATGCTACAAAAGCATCAATTGTTACACTACTAGAAATAAAGAAAATTCCAAATGGTAAGCTATTCATAACAATGTCTTATGTTGAATTTCTGATTTCTATTTCTTTTGAAGAATTTTAAGATAAAGTTGTGTTTCACTTGTTCTTTTCATCTATCTGTGAATATGTATTAATGAATTGTAACCCATTTGATTTCTCTTATCATGAATTGATTTTCATTTTATTTGGATAGGTTTCCTGTATACACATCATGGTCAAATGACTCGATAAATGAATGAAATGAATGAATGGATGGATGAATGTGTCATATATATCTATGTGTATATACAGTATAAACAAACCTATCTGAAAATTACTCCTCCTCAAAACAAAGCTTCAGCAACATAGAAAATCAGGGTTTTAACTGCTGGCAAAAATCCTACTCTACAGACAAACATAATTCCAGTCCAGATCTCACCTGGGCACTTGTTTTTTATATAGAAATCAAGTATAGTATGGACCAGGACAAGGCCAAGCACCAAAAAAGAAGACAGGAGGATGCAGAGGTCAACTCACAGGCAAAAGATGTTAATTTCTATTCTTATCATGTTGTGGTCTCCTAGTAAGATATCATGCTGATACGGTAAAGAAGGAAAATCACCCAGGTTTTAGTTGTTGATTTGGGATCTGTATGAGTTAGAATATTGGTAGAGCTGTTTTAACAGAAACCAAAATAGTCATGGCTTTAAAAAAATGGATGGTTTATTTCTATCCCACAAAAGAGTCAAAGCTGGTAGGCAGTCCAGATGGGTAACAGAGTCTTGCTTCAGGGGTCATTCAAGAACCCAGGAACTTTCTGTATTATTGCTCTACCTTTTCAAGGATGCTGGTGCCTTACCACCATGAAACACCTCCATGTTCCAGCCTTGGGATGGAGGAAAGAGAAAATAAAAGGCAAGTGGTTTCTTTTAAGTGTTTAATTCAGAAGTTATACCCATCACTGCCCCCCAGATCCCATTGGCCATAATTTAGTCATATGGCCATATTAGCTGATAGGGAGTCTGGGAAATGTAGTCTTTGGCTGGATACACATATAACCAGCTAAAATTCAGGGTTCTGTTACTAAAAGATAAAGGAATGAATGGATATTGGTAGATATTGACAGAGTTTCTGTGCCACTATATCTTAAATAATCTCAGATAAATTTGGGGAGTTATTGGAAAATGGGATTTGCCCCCCATCTATCTTAAAATTATTCCCAGAACCTATTGAAAGTAGGAAGTTTCCTTTTAGAGAATTCTAATCACTAATTTCTAGATACCAGTTATGTTATGCTATGTGCTAGCCAGCAGAAGGATGAAAAGAAACAAATGTAAGTAAAATACCAACTTATTTGGTTGATAGAGATGCCTCCCACAGTAATAGTGCTCCTTCTATCTTACAAAGTTCACTGCTTTTTGAGGAAGGCTGTTTCTTAAACCCAAATGCTATCTCTGTGTAACTTTTGTTCATGTTATAGTTGTGCTCTTTGGAGGATGAAAAAAAGACAGAGTCCCTCCTTTTCTCAACAGGTTTTCCGTGCAGCATGCTGACTCCAACTCCAAGTTTAGTGTGGAGGATGTTGGGCTCAATACCTGTAGGGTAGGGTGGACAGGGAGAAGTTAAGCTGTTTTGCACATCAAAACAACAGCCTAAGCTAATCACATGGGGAGCTTGTGAGCTAGAATGACCCTTCCGGGTTGTCCTGGGTTTAGCTGAGATCCATAACCTTGATACTATTAGTGCTCCAATATGGGCAGGCTAAGAAGGGGCACGACCTTCGCCAAGGTGGCTCTCTGCAGCTGAGTCAGATCCTGAAGTGTTGACAGTTGAAGGCTGTCTGCCAATAGCACTCCTAACAGCTGTGGGAGAAACCCTTCTGAAGACAAATCTGCATGGCACATTTTGGCACCTCTTGTTACCACATTCTTTTCCAAGTGCTTTCTGGCCATTTGTATAAATAATTTCTTCTAGAATCTTGAGTTAATAGGAGGTAGCCATATAATAATACCCAGGTCTGCCATGTTCTACCTGTGTAACCTTAGGTAAGCCCCATAATTCTTCTGAGCTTCTATTTCCTCTTCTGTAAAGTGAGGATAATAATGGTCCTTATGGAATTTTTCTGTAGATTATGGTTGGTCTCTGGCAGGATCAAATCTTCTTTGACTTTTTGTTCCCTGTGCTTAGCACAGTACATGGCACACATTGAGCATACAGATAGTTATTCAATAAATAAGTGAATGAAGAAAGCACACAGAATATCCTAGTAACAGTACCTGATGTGTACATAGTACTTTGCAGTGTTTGTTTCTGTATTACTGGTTGTATTGTTCAGGGTTCTCCAGAGAAACAGAGCTAACAGGATATATGTATATATGTGTATAGATAGATGAGAGAGAGAGAGAGAGAGAGAGAGAGAGAGAGATGATAGATGATAGATTTATTATAAGAAATTGGCTTCACGTGATTATGGAGGCTGAGAAGTCCCACAATATGCTGTCCACAAACAGGAGACCCAGGAAAGCTGGTGGAATAATTCAATCTGAGCCTCAAGCCTGAGAACCAGAAGACTTGATGGTGCAAATTCCAGTCTGAGGGCAGAAGATGACAAGGTGTGTCCAAGCACAAACAATGAGGCAGAAAAGGGGGGTGAATTCCTCCTTCCTCCACCTCTTTTCTATTCAGACCCTCAATAGATTAGATAATGCTGCCACACATAGGGGAAGGTCACCAATTCAAATGCTAATCTTATGTGGAAACACCCTCACAACACACTCAGAAATAATGCTTAATCTGGGTACCTGATAGCCAATCAAGTTGACACATAAAATTAACCATCACACTAGTATGTATGTATGTATGTATGTATTTATCTATATTTGAATATACATATTTTTTTAATCTAACTCTTGACCCTTTATTGAGAGTCACGGCTTTGCTCCCCCGTTTCTAGTCCCCTACCCTAAAAGCATTTTGTCTTTTCATATCCTGGATTATAATGTATCTGTATCTCAAGTCTTGAATTCAGTTAAAGAGGTTTGGGCAGTCTCTTGCCTATCTTAGATTTTAATTTTGAACCAAATCTCCACCTTTTAGAGGAACTACTTACAAATCAATTTTTTCCAGACTGGACATTTGTGATTGATATTTCTTTAAACACAAATAGAAACTTTGTACTTAACCCCTGAAGGACCTCGCATACAGTGCCAGCTTATCTTACAGGAAAGATATTGGAATCTGATAGACCTGAAACTCAACCTCTTGCAAACTTAGGCAAGTTTCTTAAACCTATTTGAGTCTCAGTTTCTTCATGTCTAAAATGGGAATAAATGAACACCTACCTTACACGGTAGTCCATCTCTTTCTGCTAATAAAATGTAAAGATCTTTCCTTTAAAGGAGAAGATAGAAGCAGAGATATGAGATAGAGTTTTGCTATCTGCTTCCCTTGGTACCACACTCCTTACATTCAGGGTAGAAGCAAACCTCTATTATATAACCACGAGTGGTTTTGTCCTTAAAAAGTAAAAATTTCTCAAAGGGGTTAAATAAATTAACGGGTGCAAGATTGGACTATAAAGAAATATGCCCTTATAAAAACAACAAAATGAAAATTCAATACACAATGGAATACCATTAATTCCCTTTAAGATAATTTGAGGGAGATACAAATAGACATTTATTCCAATGATGTCACAATTACTCAAACAACTGGGCTCTGCCTCTTACCTGGGGCTGCTTTGCGCAAGTTACAAAACCTGAGTCATTGTTTCTTCATTAGTAGGTGAAGATAACTCCCATACCTACTTCACAGGGCTATTGTAAGGGTGGCATGAGTTAATATAGAAAACACTCAGATGCTGCATTTAGGGATTATTTGATTGTTGTTGTCAGAATTGTCTGCAAAGCCTGGGACATAGTTTTAAGAATATCATTAATGGTGATAAATCAGGAAACCCAAATGACCAAAAGTCATTTAGAGCCAAGACCAGTAATTACTCTGGGTATCAAACTGGGAAAATGTGTTAATAAAATAAATTATTTTGTGATGCCTGTGGATTGGTTTTGAAGCTCATTCCAGAAGCCTTCCTGTTTTAGCATTCCTAATTTTGTTTTAACAAAATCCCTTGAATAAGTGTGGTGCTTCTGCAGGAGACCGTACTGAAGGCTAGCATTCCCAATGGGATCCTGCAAATTTATTTCATGGAGAAATGACATCATTTTCCAGCCCTCTTCGAATCAATTCACCAAATATTTGGTAAGCACCTTCTATGTAGCAGGCACTGAGAGCTAGCATCAGAAATATCGGACACACTTTGTCCAACCTTCATGCTAACTAACTACAAGCTTATCAGAAAACAATGTATAGCTGATGTCACAAGCAGCACACAGAGGTTGAACTTCCCCTTGTGGTCCAAACACCTGCCTGTCTTCACTCAGTCCTGATTGAATATGTGGGCCTATGTGGTCAGCTTCTCCTCTGGCCTCCATTTCACAGTCTCCTGACTTCCTCACCCCTCTCAGGATCTCAGAGGTAGACATCTCCATTTCTTCCAGAACCCACAGGGACACATCTTCAGCGACGTGCTTTGCTCACTAGGTACTTTGAATCCAGTGGCTCTCATAGCTTTCCTGGAATTGAAAAGACAGATGCTATATTTTAATTCTTGGTGCAATATCATCTTTTCCTTGTGTCATGAGCTGCCGTTGATTCCTTTACTTTTGTTCTTTGGTGAGTCGACGATCACTGCTGACTTACCTTGAGAAGTTGTCCTTAACTAGAAGCATTTAGTTCTATACTGATTATAAACTTTTGCTCTGGGATAAGTCAGAACTAAGTTTGCATTCTGGCTCTGCACTCATTATCCACATGATTCTGGGTAAGTTACTTAAACCTTTAAGCCCCAGTCAAGGCTTAATCAGGTGTAAAATCATTTTAATAATACTATTCACCTCACAGGATCCTTATAAAAAATTAAGGAAGTAGTGCATGTAAAGTAGTTAGTACTTTGTAAGTATATTTATGTAAGGCCCAAAGGAGTTGCTTAGTAAATGATAGCTATTTTAAATCAGAACAATGGAGTGTGTCTCATGGTGACTATTCATAAACATCCTTAAGGTCAGAGACCACTTAGAGAACTTACGATGGTGATGATGTTGCTGGTTGGTAGCTATGAAAATTTGCTTACTGATTGTGTTTCAGTTGCTTCACATATATTAATTCATTTATCCTCACAACCACCCTATGAGATAGGTACTATTATTACCCTCATTTTACAGATGAGAAAACGGAGGCATAGAAGAATTAATTAACTCACCCAAGATGTCACAGCTAGTAAGTGAAGTTGCTGAGATTTAAACTCAGAAGTTCTGGTTTCCAATTCAGAACTCTTACCCACTATATTATACTACTTTTGATGAAAGCTACTGTTTCTCTTTCCAGAGGAAAAAATTAAAATTTCATTAACTCATACAAAACATTTTACAAATAATTGCTGATTACTCACAAACCCTTTGAAGGCTGTCACTATAATGGTGCCTAAAGAGCCCATGTCACTCTACATACACTGTCTCCTGTGTTCCACGTGACAAGAGAGCAAGGCTGAGCTGATAGGTCAGTCAGGCTTAATTGCTGCTGTGTCACCTTTGTTTTAAATGTTAAAGAAAAACACCTTGTTTTTATATGACTCATATATTTCAGTTCCCCTAATCAATCAATCAGCAAGCATTTTTTATATCGATGGTTATTATAATAATGGTTCATGTTTTACAAAAGCTGTCATGATCAGAAAGATGTAAGGAGCAAGCTACACTGTTAAGTAGGCAGGGAGGTGGTGCTCACCTTATTTTATGGAAGACATTAACTCGGAAAGATCAAGAGGCAGCTGAAGTTTCGAGGGCCAGGACTTGAACTCCAGCATCTGCCTCCTTTCTGCCAAGTTAAAAACACAGTATATTTTCTCATCTACATTGAATCAGGGTCTGTGATTCAATTATTTTTAAATTCCTCTCAACTTTAATACTCTGCTGTGCATATCCTGGCCCAAGAATCTCTGTGGGAAGTGCTCTGTTTTAGGGGCAGGTTGATGATATAGCAAGGGGACCAAGAAAGAGAGCACTTCCTTGAAGCCCATTGGTTAAGTAGAGAGAACACAGGCTTTTGAGTCTGTATCTTATTATCTCTGTGTCCATGGGCAAGCTCCTTAACTCAGCATCTCAGTTCCCAAGTCTGTAAAATGGGAAGAGTAATGCCTACCTTCTCAGGACTGATGTAAAGATGACATGAGATAATGTTGCAAAATGCCTACTTCGGTGCCTATCACCTAGGAAGGGACTCTATAAGTATCGGTTCCCTTTTCAGCTCCATTTCTCTCTTCCTTAAGTTCAGAGACTTGTGGGAGGAAGAAAGAGAATAAAAATAGCGAGGGAGGACTTAACAAAGTCAAGGAGAAGAGGGCTGATAGAAATGATGAGAGAGTAGGAGTTGACCTAGCCTGGCATGTGTGCTAGTGCCTCCTCTCTTTCCCCTGCAAAATTCAGTGACACAAGGCTTTAAAGAATTTGACATGGAGTTATGAAGGGGCAATTAGTTTAATCTTGCTCCTGGAGATTTGCCATCCATAACGGAGTTATTTAATCAAAAAATCTGGGGAGGGGGAGATAACTTTTAATTGAGGACAGTCTGGTGCTGTTTGCCTATTCCAGGTGGCCACCCCCACCCCCAAATTAGCCTGCCAGTGAGCAAAATCCCTGAATTTGCTGCTGCTTGGTAACACCACCCCCTTTCCTGTCCTCACTTGGGCAGAAGGTGTAGCACCCCATTGAGTTCAGTGAAAACAAAGAGTCATCGGTGGGGGAGGAGAACTCCAGTCTCCTACACACTGGCATTTGCTCCTGGTAGAAACTCTGCACGGTGCAAGGGGAGGGTAAAGATTGCATGCATTCTGATACTAAGCACTCAGCCCAGACCTCCAGTGCAACGAGTTGGAGGGGAGAGGCTCAGCTTGGGTTCAGCGCATCAAACATGATTTGGGTTGGGATTAGATCAGGGATGTCAAGCGTGAAGCATATAAACTGCCACACCCCTTCCAAACCCTCAGCAGACATTGCAACTAGATCCCACATCCCAGATGTAGTCTGAGAAGCCCCCTCTAGACAGAGCTGCAAGCAGCCTGGCCAAAATCATCTGGAGTTGGCACATGAGATGTATCTCTTTTTTTCCAGGCCTTATAGAGAAGGATAGATGGGGAGATGGGTGGGATCTTCCTTTATCAAAATATATTCATCTCTTTCCTGCATTATAGTAAGCCATGTGACTTATTCGCAGAAGAATTTGTTTCATATCTGATATGTGTATGTTCTTCCCTTCATTACTAACTATTTTTTCTTAGGGAATTCTCTGTTGCTTCCATTCCCTGACATTTAAAATTAAAATATCATTTTTCCAAACCCTTATACCCAGCCTACGATGGCAAGAAGAAATCCCTGAGCTGTTGTATGTTTTGATCTCCTTGAAAATGAGCAGAATATTAATTCAATCTGGATTGCCTCTGTTATTATTTCTCTAACTAATATTGGTTGTACCCTCTGAGTACCTGGTATTTTGCTTCCCTTTGTGAGATGTAAGAGTTAGAGTTTCCTTGCATAACTGCAGATTCTTTCATTGTGTTCTTCTATCTCAGACAACCTAATCTGATTGGGGGTTCCAGAAACATAAACACCAGGGTCGGAGACCTTAACCCTCAATTTCTGTTACCAACTTAAAATCTAATTGAATGAAACAACAGACTGATAATATTGACACACATAAAAATGTTAGGGTGTCCTCAACCAGAGGTAGCAAATTCTTGAATTATATGCTTTTAATCTTTTAATTACAATGCTAATTATAATCAAAAAGGCTAATTTTTCTATCTTTAAGGTCTTCTGCCTTGGTTGTGTTAGTCCTACCAGCGTAGAGTTGAATTTAAAACCATTTTTATTAGCTAATGGTGTATTCGGGACAGAATGGGCCCTGTAAAGAAGCAATCCTTTGGGAAAATAAGTTTGTAACAGAAACATAACTTGTGAACAATTCAGCAAGTATTGGGTTAATGACAACTCATCCTGCACCCAGAAGTTATAGGTTCTTACTCCTGCTTTAATGAGGCCTTTCCTCTAGAGTCTAGGACATTGAATGGCATGTAATAGGTACTTAGAAAATACTTGTTGGCTAGGAATTCCTTGGCAGTCCAGTAGGCTCTTTCACTGCCAAGGCCCTGGTTCAATCCCTGGTTGGGGAGCTAAGATCTCACAAGCCACGCAGTGCAGCCAAAAACAAAACAAAACAAAACAAAACAAAATTTGTTAGTTGATTGAACAGAAGGACGCTCTTCACTGTGGGAAATATACGGAACTTGGTGTTTCACTGGGATATAAGGCAACTTATATCCCTCGCATTATTTTATAAAGAGAGAAAATTTTTTATCTTTTCCCCTTCAATTCAACCAAGTTTTTCTTCATTATCAGGTGGATGATCAGTATGAACAATAACTGTTCTTCTCTTATAGGAGTTATCTGTAGGTTCTTTTCTAAAGTTTATTAATGTGTCCCTTTCTGTGGCTGCTGGTTTTTTGTCATAATTCTCTTCCCCTAATCCCAAACATCCTAATGAGATGTCTGTTTTCTCATCTCAGATTTCAGTCACTTAATGGTCCATGACCTTGAGAATAAAGGGTAGATACTTTAGTATCTTTTTACACTGTTATATTTATTTTTATACTAAAGAGTTTCTATAAATGTACGAATAATAGTATAAAAATAAGTATAACAGTATAAGAAAAAAGGATCTATCCCTTTGTTCTTTAAAGGAGAATTTTTTTTTTTTAGTGCCAGAAATAATCTACAGCAATGAATGTACTTTTAAATTGTTTTAGAAAAAAAATCTTAGAGTGCGAATCACCCATATTAATTATGTCAGAAAATGTTTCCTCAAAGACTGGAGGAAATTTCATTTCTAAACAGAATGAAGGTGAAGTTGCCTTCTGTCTCTTATATTATCTAAAGGACGGCCACTAACTGGACCTTAAGAACTACTGTTTCAAATCAGCCACCAGCACAGCTGTGGTACAGAGCTGTGCACGCCAGTCTGAGCTATTTGTCCTGAAGTGGCCAACACAGAGGGAAGGCAAGATGGACTGGTCTCATTCTGTTTTGCCCAGTTGAAACTCTCTTTCTACATCCCAGCCTGTGTGAAGCCCATCTTTATTTTATTTTATTTTTAACATGGTACATGGGGAATCAAAAGAAGCTTCCAAAGAGTCATGAAAAACAACAACATATGTCACATCCAGGCATTTTCTGGTCTTGTTTCATCTGTTTCATCAATGCCTCTTCTCAGCAACCAAGAGTGACTAAACGTCCACGCTGAGAACTCCTGCTTTGGAGCAGAGCAAAGCCAATCTTCACATTGGCCTTCAAGACCCTCGCGGTGGGGACACCACGACCCCAGACTAACACCTGCCACTCCTCCTTCTCACTCCACCCATCCCGGCTCCCTGGCTGTGCCCTCTTCCTCTAGATACTGGCACTGCCACCTCCCTCTCAACTTCTGGTGCTTGTTCAAGTCACCTTCTCAATGAGGTCTCTCCTGACCACCTTATTTAAAATCACAAAACTCTCTACCCTGGTATTCCCAAACCCTTATATTTTTTTCTACTTTTAAAAATTGCATTTATCGTCTTCTAAAACACTAAATACTTTGCTTACTTATTATATTTATTATCTTCCTTACTTATTAGATTTATTATTTATTATCTATCTCCTCCCATGTCCCCCAAAAAGCTCACTGAAGTTTTTTGTTTGTTGTTCCTATTGTTTTGTTCACCAAGTTACCAAGAATAGGGTCTGGTCTTTATTAGGTACCCAATAAATATCAGTTAATGTTTTAATAAATGAATAAATAATCCTTTTGCTCCTTGTGAATACCTGACTATTCATATATAACTGATAGGAAGTGGTTATATCTATAAAAAGTCTCATTAGCTAAAATATAAAGACTCAAAATATAGCTATCCTATTTTTAAGGTTAAACAATTGTGGATTCTTAAAAAGCTTCTAAATTAGATCTGGCTTTTTGTGTCTTGATCCCACTCTATGAAACTTGATGCCAAAAATTCCCATGGCAGCTCAGTTCCTTGTTCAGAGGACAGGGGTGTATTTAGAGCACAAAATCTCCATGTAAGGATCATTGAAACTCTGATGTATATTTTCTCTATTCACCTCAGTTAGCTTTGGTCTGGGTCTCCAACAGAATTCAGTTTTAAATGCTGCAGATTTCTAGCCCTTCATGCAGAATGAAGGCTTCAATAAACCCTAACTTGAATGACTACTTGCATTAGAAAGTGATTTAGGATAATGCAGCCAGAGAGAGACTCCATTCACAGAGGGCAGGGGTCTGTGTGCTCCTTGGAAAGCTTCCTTGATCATAAGGATGAGCTACCTTTCAACAAGGCTTGCAAATTGGAGAATTATATTATCTCAGGCCATAGGACAGGAACATCACCGCACTTAGAGACAGTGTTTATATTTTAGGTATATATATTGTTCAATCCAAAAATTCACTGACTTTGTTTCTGTGAACACGAGTACCTGGAGGTATACATCTCTTTTTTGTTTCTTTTATTATCTTTTCCATAATTAAAAATCACTCTGATGCTATTAGTTCATTTTAAATCATGAAATATCTTTGCTTTCCCCAAAGGAGGATTGTCTTATCATGTTTT
Organism: Kogia breviceps; assembly: GCF_026419965.1. Lineage (NCBI taxonomy): Eukaryota > Metazoa > Chordata > Mammalia > Artiodactyla > Physeteridae > Kogia > Kogia breviceps. The sequence goes on along the minus strand of NC_081310.1, from coordinate 144,826,534 downwards.
ATCTTTAGTTGTTTAACATTCTGAAGAAACCCTTAAGCCAAACGGCCATAGCCTAGGTGTTGATAGCTGCTAACAATTAAAACAACATATTGAATAAAGATGGTTTAATCATCATCTAGCCTGGAGTGGACAGGAGGGTAGGGCGCTTATCACTCATGTGTTCATGTTTATTCTTCTGATTCTAATTTAATAAAATGCACTTAATTCTAGAAAGAGGCTGAGAAATTTACCTATATAATCAGAGTTTAATTCTAAGATCTGACACCATGCCTAAAAATACAAGCTCACTCTCTGAAAAGTTCATTCCCTGTGACGTGCTATGATAGACAGGCATGACCTATTTAACTCCTTCCATTGGAAAAATCCAAGATTATTTTCCAGGCTCTGTGATCTGCAAGCTATTAGCTCTGTTGTTTCTAAATCCCAGTGCTGATAAGGGCCAAGGGAATTGGGCTGTGCCATGAACCCATCCCTGCCCAGGCTTTCTGGAGTTAGACAAGCTGGGATCTAGTTCCACTCTCATCCTTTGTAACCACGTACTTGGAATGCAACTGAGCTTCCTTTTCCTCACTGGTAAATTAGAAATAATAATGACACCAACCTCATAAGGTAAAACAATTATAGTAAATTCTCAGTGAATGTTATCTGTCACTATCATCCATATCTTTTAATCCTCACAACTGTTCTATAAGATAGCACTCATCCCTACTTTACAAACTATGGAACTGAGGAACAGTGTGTCTTGTGCAAAAGCAAGCAGAAAATAAGGGGTTAAGCTAATCTGAATATATAAAAACTTTTGCACCTCCTTCCATGACAACTTCTTTGAAGCTATTTGATTTTAACCCCCAAATTCTTTCTGTTTGTAAATCGAGGACCTGGACCTTAATAATTTTCATTTTTCTGTGCTACTTAGCAAGGGTCTGGGTCTGAAAGCAGCACCTAGGATGTGGGCCCTATCTTGATCCTCAGTTATGCTGAAACACTAGTTTTCTTTTTGCTATAGGAGAACATTGAGAGCTGATCACATAGCTTTACACCAATGTTTGTGCAAAGCTGCGCCAATTCCTTGGAGCCTTGGTAACATATATCAGCCCCTGAGGTCACTAATGGGCAGAGAGATCAAAAGTTAAATAGGAGCTAAGTGAAACATTTATAGGAGCTGGTGAAGGAACCATTACAACTGGAGCCATATCCCTTGGGCTATATATTATATACAATTCAGCCTTATTTCAGAGAACAATTCATCTTTCTATATTTTAAAAGATACTGTGCTTCAAACATTTGTATAATGTTTTAATGACCACAAAAATAAAATTCATAAACATGCTTTGAGTGCTTACTGTGTGACTTGCACTCTGTTTGGGGCTAGACAGAGGCCATTCATAACCATTACTGGGAGCTAATAATGAATGGAGACATCTAAATAATACAGAACAAAATAAGAACTGCAAAAATATATACTACCCATATGTACCTCTGTTTTCTCTGAGGCTAATAAATGCCAGGGAACAATTTATTCTAATTGGAAAGGCCCTTGGGGAAGGCGCTCATAGAGGACATGCTACTGGCCTTGAAGAGTAAGTAAGATGGTAATTGAGAGGCAGGGAAAAGGCATCAAGCCTGAAGAAGCAGCTTGGGCAGAAGGCAGGGAAGTGTGAGTGTACTGCAAGTTCAGGAGACGAGAAGGAGCGTCTGCAGCTAAGTGTGGGCTTCATACAGACAACAGTGGAAGACAAGGGAGTGGAGGTAATCTGAAGCCCATCACGAAGGCATTAAATTACAGAATGGAGGTTGCATTCTATTTTCTGAATAATAGGGAGGTTTTTGCAGGGCAGAGTAATACATTGACTTCACTATTTTTGAAAAATAATTCTAGGGATGGTACAAAGGATGGATTTAGGAGATGAAATATGGAGGAGGTTGGTGGAGTACTACTGTCAGCAAGAAATGAAGCCGTCATTAAGACAGTTGTGGAGGAAAGAAAAGGGCATTCCCAAGGGCCAGGGACCACACACCAGGAAAATAATATGTCATTGCCCAATGCGGGGTGGGGACAAATGAAGGATGGGATGGAAAAACTGATGGTTCTAGCCAGAGTATCTTGGGAGAGGATACTAGGTACCAGGTTCCCTGACAAGATTAGAATTTTGGGAAAATCTCACATTTTAATTTCATGCTTGGCTGCAATGCATTCATGAAATTTTCCTGCTCCTTTCAATATTACAAAGCATAATTCTCTATTTTGAAAGTACAAATCTATTTGATAAAAGTAAACCATTCAAAAGAGAGCTTAGAATGTGCTCAAATGGAGGCCACACCTATGTCCTCTATCGCTTGAACTTGGAAGGAGGCAAAACTACTCAACCCATCTTAGGTTTTTCAGCTGGGACTCTTCAGCAAAAAGACAGAATTAACAAGAGGAAAATGAACATAAGTTTATTAACGTACCTATTTCTTGTATACCTGGCAAACACTCAGGAAAAATGAGTAACTCAAAGAGGTGGCTTCAGAATTCAGGATTAAATACCGTCTTAACAGGGAAAAGGGAGAGGGATGGAGGCTTCTTAAGGGAGAGTAATTTAGGGAAGATGAATGGACCCTTGGAAGCATAGATGGGAAATATGATAGTTTGTGACAGAGTTTGTCTGGATATGGTGTCAATTTCTGGTCTCCACTCCTATGATGAGTCAGTCCTTCCTGGTTGGTGAAACTCTTATGACAATAGAGTTCCTCTTGGAAGATTTATCTTTAGGCAGATTAGGGTTGTTCAGAGAAAGCCTCTCCTGATTTTGCTGTTTTCAAGTGCCTACAGTTCACAACAATCAGTATGGCCAAGTGGCATGTTTTGGGGTGGTATAAAGCCAGCAGCCTGGGTATGACTATATCAGACATCCACAGGAAGCATTTATAAAAGCCATGCCTTAGAAAGCTGCTTTAAGTAAGATTATTCTGAGCTTTGAGTGGTATCTTCTTGAATATACATTTCACCTCTTTCATTTTCTCTTTATTTTTCCTCCTCATGCCTACGCTTTTAGAGGAAATGTCCGGTAAGAAACAACAAATCCTTTCTACATCTTGGCCAAACATTATTTTTTCTGTGCATTTTCATCATCTGCATATCTAATGACTGACTGTGTTTAACACCTAAACAAGATTCTGAATTTTAAAAACAAAACTTTGTGAACCAAGACACAGTCTAATTATGCCCCATGGGGATAAAAGGGAGCTGGTTGCTAAGTGATTTTCCAGACCTGTTATTAAGGGCCACAGGGTAATTTTGTAAAGATTCACCTCTGCCTCGATCACAGGCATATGTTCAAATATTTTAGTATTAAGTTTCATTTATTGCAGCTTCCACTTGGGTTAGTCAAGCTACATATATTTACCATGAGCCAGGCAAGCATTTTTTTGTTAAATTTTTTTTGAATGTACAACATGATAGCATCTTGAGTGATGCTTGTGAAGCTGGCCTAGGAAAGGGAAGTTATCTTGTTTTCTTCTTTTGTTTTTTAATTAATCAGAAAACTTATCCCCTTCTGGAGTTGTCAGAGACAGAAAAGGAAGATCTTCATAAAGTGCAAATCACCTTTTACATGGTCCTTTTTAACATCAGGGTGATTTTCAGTGGCAGTACAGATCTGTTAGGATGTACCTACATCTTTTTTTTTTTTTTTTTTTAAGAGCAGCAATGAAACAGATCTACTAAAGAAAAATAAAAATGCACTGTTCTTGTCTCAGCTGCCTAGTTTATGGGAACATGTTCCCAGGATGCTAATGCATGGCTGACACACATGACCTCTCCAGTGGAAAATATGAAAATATTGTGTTTCCATGTTAGCACACACCGAGAAGTAGTTGGTTGTCTGTTGACCTCACCTAAGTGGATGCTGTAATAATTGCTAAACCTCCCATCCTGCCCATTGACCCAAGCCTGGCAGTCTCTGTACCACATGCAGGAAATGTACTGGTAGCAATTTCATGCGATTTAAGGAAGGAAGAACAGAAGACACAGAAGGAACAAAAAACAGAATCAAAATATTACAATTTGTCAAAAATGGACCCAATGACATTGCTTCCAAAAATATTAGTACGATTATAATTATTATTATTACTAAATTGAATGGCCCACTTCTGTGTAACTGCGAGTCAACTCTGTGTCACAGGCTATGTGACATGCATATCGTTGGTGGGCTTCAGCAACCTTTCTTTGTATTGCCAACTATAAATTGGTACTTTCCATCCACCTCTACAAGGATTAAATTAAGAGCCACTGCAGCTGCTGACCTTCAACACTCCCTGAAAGGAGTTCAGGGTGGAGATCAGGAATGAGGCAATCTGTGCTCTGGGAAAAACTGGCAGAACTTCAGATGGTTAGATACTTTCAGGAGAAGATTTGACGAGCCCAATTGTTGCATCTCTTCGTATCTAGAAATGCACTAAAATCCTTCATGGTGATGTCTGCTCCTCATGACTAGCAGCAACGTTCTGCAAAAAATATGTGCTTGACTGCATGTACTCCCCCTTCACCAAAATCACATGTATACTGACCTGCCCCCCTACCTCTCTGGAGCAGTTTCTCAGAGCTATCTGAAATGCTGTCTCCCGAGCTATAGTCCTCACTTTGCCCCAAATAAAACTTAACTCACAACTCTCACCTTGTGCTTTTTTTTTTTTCAGTCAACAGTATTTTGCCAATTTCATGTATTTTCTTTGACCCTGAATCTTTCTCTGTAATATCCAGATTTGGCCACTTCAAATATTGACAGGACTAAGTAGTCTGAAATTTATCCGTGGTGCTTTAAAATCTCTTTGTTCCTCATTGGTTTTCCTTCTGTTGTTCTTACAGCAATTTCAACTACAAGTACTCCTTTGCATTGTTAGCTGTGCCTTTAAGGATGAGTCCTTCTCCTGCTTCCCTGCCTCGTTTTTCTTTGGCAATGCCCATGTTGTTGATGTTCAAACCAGTCAACTTTTAGTGACATCTTGGTCAGTAATAGGCTCTTTGTGTCTCTTCCTAAGTGGAATTTCAGAAGATCATCTCTACCAAGACCTATTGGATCTGGCAGGCATTCACAGTCATCTGACTTGTAATAGATATGGGAACAAATTTAAATGTAGACAAACACAACAGTTGGTGGGGGTGGGGACATCAAATAGGTGCTTGCCAGAGAGATTATCTTCACCTGAAGCATTTGAAAGCAAACAAGAAACTGGTTAGGACCATAATAATAAACATAATCATCGTATATTCTAATTCTTTCCTAGAAAATTCACTACCATGAATGACTGAATTTGCTATGACTAGACTGTATAAAAATAATATTTGTTTGGTGCTTTGTGGCTTTACACGTATTTTCCTGTTTCCCTATAGCACTGAATTTTAGCAAATGAGGATGTTGTAAAGCTTCAAAACCTGAGGTTGGTTATTTAGTGATTTTGACAAGCAGGACAGATTGTGTTTGGTTACTTCTTTTTATAAATATCTTAAAACACTTACCCGCATTGGCAAAGACTAAGTTAGCCTACTTAGCTGAATTTAAATTAATCCTTTTGTGCAGAAAAATAACAAAACAAATCTAGTGTGGGGTAAGGACACTGTGGGTGCTGCGAGGACATTTACTGAAGTATTTTCTTTTAGGAAGGCATATTCATATAGCCAAGTATATAAATTTTAGAAATGCAAAACGTTCTGACCAAAGATCTTCGTTCTAGTGACCAAATCATAACTTAGTAATGTATACCCACTTTGAAAATAGCCTCAAAATACAAACTAAGACTTATGTCTAAGTTGAACATCAGAATAAAAGTAGAGGGGAAAATAAAATGTTTTTCAATACCTTCTCCAGAATACATCAGAAGGTCAAGAGAAGTCAAGGAATTGAGCAATTAATGTTTAATTAGGAACACAAGAAATTTGTTCGGAAAACAAATAGACCAACTGAAGAGTCCCTGTTTGAGTAATCAGGTGAAATAATAATAACAGTAGATTTTAAAAAACTTGCTGAGAGCTTATTATGTGTGATACAAATGTCTGCAATCAGAGACAAATTGGCCACCTGCAGATTCTGAACAACTGAATAGATGTTTTGTTTGGTCGTGCAGTTAAAAACAATTTTAACGCCATTTAAAAACCAGAATCTTTGAAGTTAAAAAAAAAAATCAAGATATGTGTCTTCTCTGACAACTCTGAAGACTGGCAGCATTAGGCCCATATTTTCGTGCTGCAAGCATGGTGCCCCTTAGTTGTGGCCATTTCACCAAAGCTTTGTGAAACTCTCATTCCCTCTTGCACAGCACCCCTCCTCCTTGCCCTGCAAGCTTTTGAGTTTGTGATTTAACATGGAGAGTGTTCAGTTTACAGAATATATCAAGATCAGATACTGAATGTTTCCTTCCCCATTTGAAGCAAATTCTATACATTGGTCGAACAAAGATAGAATGCTAAAGGCCTCAAAGTTCCTGGGAAATGACAGGAGAAAGAGGAAAATAAAACTTTTAAAAGGAAAGGCTCTCCCCTCCTGGCGGATAATGATTTTGCTGTCCGTGTTCAGCAGAACCTACAACTGCTTTATGCTCCTTAATGGTGATAATTAGTGTATAGAAAGCCCTTCAATTTGACTTCTGGAATTCCTTTTATTTTGCAGGTTTCAGATCACTTTTAATTATGGACCTTGAGGTTTTCTGGGTCTGACTTTTCCATAGCTTTTAGCTGGGTCTTCTGGCTTTTGGTTAATAAGCCTGTGACTACATGAATTTCAACAGATGTTCCTTGATGTTCCTTTTTTTCATGTTATCTTTTACTAGAAAAGATACAAACAGGAACTATTGATTAAAATATTTATAAGTTTTTAATTCACTGGACTTAATTTGGGTGTATTTATATAATTGAAATTATTTTGAACAGTGTTGTTCTCTATAATCTTAATAAAGCTTATTGAATTTAAGGTTCTGCCTCTATATGGTTGCAGTACACATTTTATTTTGCATTATTCCTCATAATCATCTTGGGGGAAATTGTGTCACTTTTAATCCCCTCTTTGCTGTATTTTATGCTGCTTTTAAGAAGGAAATGTTTGACATGAAATTAAAGCTAAAATCATAAATGCCCACATCTTCTTTAGTGAAGAACTTTAGCCTAGTCATTAAAGAATTATAAAGTCTAAATATATAAAAGAGTGCTTGGATTTCTCTCAAAACACAGTATGAATTCGTCAGTAAAAGAATGTAAGCCCAGAAATATATATTAATGTGTCATTTTTTCTAATTTCATTTAAATTGCATCCATGCATATAGACAGATTTATAAGAAAGATGGGATCAGTATGGAACAGAACTGGAAAAATATGGCAAATAATAAAGTCTAAAATATACAAGAAGGGCTTCCCTGGTGGCGCAGTGGTTGAGAGTCCGCCTGCCAATGCAGGGAACACGGGTTCGTGCCCCGGTCTGGGAAGATTCCACATACCGCAGAGCGGCTGGGCCCGTGAGCCGTGGCCGCTGAGCCTGCGCGTCCGGAGCCTGTGCTCCGCAACGGGAGAGGCCGCAACAGTGAGAGGCCCATGTACCGCAAAAAATAAATAAATAAAATAAAATAAAATATAAAAGTAAAATCGACTGGAGTAGGTATAAAAGACTATAGGTTTTTATTTCTTGTCTATGTTATGGAGAGTAGAATCATCTTTTTCATTTAAGCAACCTTCTAGATCCTTTTGTGTTTGTGCTTCTTGCTTGGATTTTGGAATTTGGCTGGTACTGGGTCCCAGGTAGCCTCTGGTGAGTTCACGGGCTAGCCCATATCCTGAGAGTGAAACTGAGCAACAGCTCTTTCCCTACGCACATCATAGTCACTCTTGTTACTACAGAAAAATCCCAAAGAGGGAGAGCAACCAGAGATTGTTGGGGTAAATTGATAGCAGCCATGATCAAGGTTTGAGGAGTGAAAGAAAAAGTCATAGGTCAGCATGTTGTGTTTTTCCAGGCATCATCTGGTCCACCAGTGTTTTATTGGTGCTGGACAGTTTTCATCATTCCCACCTGTGCTTGTCAGGAGCTCCTCATCTTCCCCTCCACATTCTACCCATTGGTAGAGGCTGCCCAAATCACACCAGCCCAAGAACATATACTTTTAAAAAGTCCTCATCCGCACTCATTCCACAGAACACTAAAGAGAAGAGCCAGGCAAAGAAGAGGTGTCTCTAATCCTGCTCTCTGATTTTTGGAGGCTCCAATTAAAGCCTGAATTATGTGGGAAATGCATCATGTCTATGATGTTTGCTGACACGCTTTTGTGTGGTGAAACAGTTTTCTCTGTACTACCCAGTCTCTAAAAATCCTCTCCTCAAACAATATGAAGAAAAACTCCGTATGACAAGACATTTAAATCTATCAGTAAAGTTTTCTTGTATATTTCTGCTTTGTCTGTATGTACACATAACTGAAACCAGTACATCCCCATTAGCAAAGCTATATTATGCAATGGATAGATTCTCCTTAAGGTTCTCCAAAACCTCATTATGATTTAAATAAGCCACAAACACAATGACTGCCTGTCTTCCTTTGGCCTGATTACCTGGAGTGTGTGTTTAGTTAGCTGTTTATGAAATCTTCTATTACCCAAGCCTGTTGACTGATCCATCATTCTCTGACTAGGTGTCTGTTCTCTCTTCCTTTTTGCTGATCACAGAGGCGCAGCCCGGTAAGAGTCCTCAATATTTTTACCTTAAACATGTATAGAGATAATTCTTGCCTAGGCAAGGTGGTCAGGTTGGCTTCTTGTTAAATTTATGATAACCCAGTATGAATGAGGCAGATGAATTAGGTTTAGTGGCTGAAAGTCTCTGGTCTTATATGTGTCAAGAGCATGTTTTAGGATCATCAGAGCACTTTTCCATAACAAATTAAACTAATACATAGGTACCCCAACTCCTAGTGCTAAATGTAAAAAACGTGGTGTGTGTGTGTGTGTGTGTGTCTGTGTGTGTGTGTGTGTGTGTGTGTGTATACAAGGGCTGGAGATTGTCCAGAAATCACCATAGAAATTTATAGCAAAGTGATAATAAAGAATAAGAAAACTGTAAGGCAAGTAAGGAAAGAATTTGTAAACCACATTGTTTTTAAGCCTGAATTTAATATAAATCCCTGGACCATAACTCAAATTGTTCAGTATACTGATATACATACAGTCATACACAATCATAATTTCTATCTTGGGAGGAAGAGACATACTTTCAAGTCAATCTTTCTAGGCTGTCACGTATATATTTCATCACTGAAGGCAAATCAGTATTAGTCTGCACTGTTCAAAGTAAATCTGTCATTTTCCTCAGGTTGAGAGTGTGATAAATTTGAGGCAACAAGAAGAAGAGACTTTGCTATGTTTGAAATGACCCTGACCTGCCCAGTCAGTCCCTTGAGAGAGGAAATGGAACTGAAACAATGCTGTCAGAAAGTAGGCCTATGCCAATTTGATCAGTCAATTACTACTTGAGACAAATACTCTGCGCCAGCTGACAAGCCGTGGTTCTCTGTTTAAGCCACGTAGTTGATGCTCAAAGATAACATCTACAGGGACTATGTGGCTGATTCCAATCCAGCACTGGGGTTACAGCTCAGATTATGACGAGTTACTCCTTTTTTTAAAAAAAGAAAAAGAGTGAATTAACTAAGGCAAAATGCAGGAAGTCTATTCACAGTCTACCTATAAAGACAGTCCTTGAAAGGAGGAAAATGTGGTCACTTGGGGAGGAGAAGGTTTCAGGATTCAATAGGCTTTTTTCCTGAATGTGCTTTATGTGGTCGACATCACCTTAACCTTGTTCTAGAGTTGTCCTGTTTCGACAGCAAGGCCATCAAAGATCTGTATGCCAGATCATGGGACAATGGGACTTTCTTTTCTGTTGCTAATGGTTTCCTGCTTATTGTTTGAACATCTGTTCCTTTCTAAATTGATATGATTTTATTCTTTCTAATTTCTAAACAACAGTTTTCTTGCATATTTCTGCCATGTCTTGCTTCCTCTTCACTGATGATTGTTCATTCATACGGAATATTTAATAAAATATTACAGAGGCTTCTTGTCTAGTGCCTCTCAACAATAAACATCTATCAAATGAATTGATACACTGGGAAATGATGAATACCAATGAACACCAAAGAAGCTTTGTATCTTTCTTGGTTTCATGAATATTACATTATAAATAAAGGGGTAAGACAGAGACCAAAAGGTCTTCAGTACAGCTTCTGGGGTCCCCTAACTCCTGAATTTCAGGTCTCACTATACTAGGTAGGTCCTATCCCCTCAGTGTCAACCTCGTGATTGAATACTTGGACCTAACGCCTCCACCTGATCTTTTCCTTCAGACTTTATTAATAAAAATCTGACAATCTGAGGCTCTCCAACCTAGAAAAACACTTTATCTCCATTTAAACAATTTATTCTCTTATTATTTTGTCTACAGTCTTATTTTCCAAAAGCCAACCCACATCAAAACTCCTATAATGACCATAACTGATTTAAATGATCATATTTATTTTAAATATTTATTAATTTAAATGAACATGTTAACCTAAACATACTGATTTAAAGTGTTTATTAAAATAAATAAAATATTTATTAAAAAGTTTTTACTAATAATATATTAATAATAATCTGTATATAGCACATACATGCAAGTCACTAAAACACATCTAGTGGATCCTTATCCAATCTGAAACTGCTCCTCTATTGTAAATGAGTTCAAAATGAGACAAAATTCAGATAAATCCTTAAGAAAGAGGGAAAGAACCTTCTTATAGGTCTGTTACAGAGGTGCTACATCTTGTCCTGAGTTGTTTATGTTATCATCTGAGAGAAGAAAACATCTGTGACCACCATGTTGAGCTTCACCAAAGTAGGAAAGTAGAAAAAAATGTGTTTGATTGTCACCCACCAAACTCACAGTCATACCCTTTTGAAAACTTTCTTATACTTCCACTTCCCCAACCTGAACTCTGCCCCTGTCATTCTCCTAAGGAGGCCCTGCCAAGCCATGTCCCATCTTATGAGGCCACGCTTCTAGTGGTCTGCTTTTCTGGAAGCATCACATGCTAAGGACCTTTCACAGCAGTTTTGAATCAAAACTTGAATCAATCCTCTGTTGTCAAAATAATGTTCTCCTAGGGCCTTATAAATCTGAAAATGACCTTCTCACATTATTTCTGCATAGGGAAATTGTCATTCCTGTAGAATCACAGTGCCTTGAGCTAAAGGAATGACACCCAATTGACACCCAATTGATAGATTGGTGCCCCCATCGCAGGCAAGTGAAAGAAATTGGGGTAGGGAAGGCCGGTGGGAAAGAATGGAATTCTCTGGTTCCCTGAATAGAACAGCCCACTCAGTGGTAATGCCTTCAAGTTTTCCTTCTTTTTAACATTTTCCACATGTATCTTAAAAAATTGCTTTCATAAACTAATGACTGCTTCTACAAGCAACTTATGGACCCCATCTGATAAGAGCAGAGAGTACTCCCCATACAGTGTAATTTTTAAACATCAAACATAAGTTAAACATGGATTTACTTTCTTGTCTGCTAGATTTCAAGGTGTTTTTTTTAATAGACTATTTAATATTTGCTTTAATTTACCAAATCTACCCAGGTAAGGGTTTTTTTCTGGTTTGGAAGTCTTATTATTTACTCTCTTTCCTCTCTGTAATCTTTGAATAAAATGAAAAATTGATTTATATGTGTGTGCCTACAATTTCCAACTTGAATGCAATTCTGAGAAAATATTCATTTTTCCCCAACTGCATTTCTTTGAGTTCAGTTTAATTGCAATGACAGAAATATACATATTGTACATAACATATATGTGGTCTTAAACCTTATAGTGTCTATTTCTAATTCTAGGGTGCAATTAAAAGGAACTTATCCAGTAAGTATATCTTAGCTACCAGAAATAGAGTACAATTTACAAGAAGGAATAGTTCCTTGGATCTTGGAGCATATATACATTTGACTTATACACTCTTGGGCTTTATTTTTAAGTCTTACAAATGTCTTACTCTTACAGCAAAGAAATCTTGTAATGATAAAAGAAATCTTGTAATGATAAAAGGGCTCAGTGGGTTCTGAATGACTAACGTTTAGATCCTGAAAGTGAATATGTTTTTGGGTAAACATACTATTTTCTTCCTATATTTGTCAACTCTTACTGTATCATTTGACTTTAGAAATGAATTTAATCAAGTGTGTGTTTGCTGATTGGGGTAGGGAGAGGAGGAGGGCTGAAGGAACTGAAGATAGATGCAACTTACCCCTTTTTGTGTTATTTGATGTGAAAATCTTAGTAAACCAAAGCGATATGAAATAGGTTATAATATACATGTGGCATGACTTTCTTCTGCTGCATACAGCACATTCTAGGAAATTTTAAATGAATGGTTCCTAGTTAAAGGTATAACATTTTCTTGGCATTTCCAGAAAAGAACAGGCAGAGAATGCTGGACTCATGCACTATGTACATATGGCCTGGCTTAGTATTCTCTTATGGTAATTGAGAAGCAGAACTGATCAAGGCAGCAGGCATTCAAAGAATGGTGTGCTATTCCACTAAGCTCTACAGTGTACACATCTTCCATTTGCTGGCTTATCATGGTAATTCCCTGGTTAATCGGTTTTATAAATGCCAAAGAAAATGCTACTACTTATGCCTAATATATGGCTGTTTGCATTGCCAGGGGAGAGGGTTTGTTTTCTGGGTTTGTTTTGCAAAGTTTTCACATGGAGTTGCTTATTGATGGGACTTAAATCTCTAAGTGTTTCCAAACATAGCTCATAAGACATAAAAGAAAAAAAATGGTAAAAATATGCCTAAAAATTCCCTTTGTCCTGTGCATCAGGTGAAGAAGTAGCGAGACCCAGGCGTTCCACACCAACTCCAGAACTCATAAGGTGAGCGTGAAAAACACTAGTTGTGTTTTATGCAAGGCATCATGCACTGTTAGCAATGAAACAAATCTCCTTCGGGCTAAAGTCTCAGCATCTAATAACAAAGGACCTGCCCATATGTGTAGTCGCAGCAGTTTCAAATATCATTTCTCCTAAGTGCAGCCTGAGGGAGACCTTTAGGAACATACTCTGTAGTCATCTAAAGTAACATCTATCAGAATATGGAACCCCTCACTAATGAGAGGGTTAAAGGTCTACATGAAGACGTCATTTGGTGTCTGGAATGCTGATCTGAAATATGATTATATTGCCTTACAAAGAGTAGCCTGTTTAGCTGGCTACAATTTTATGATACATTCTACCTGCCACACACCAAAGGAATCTTCTATTTTGTTTTTTGTTTTTGGCAAAGCATTGTGTTTTACACTGTGTAATCCTTGGGATAAGTAAGTATCGTGCACATAAGCAATGTTTCCCCCAAAGATGCCTATCTCTATCTAAAGGCTGGATCCTTTTAACTTTCCCTCCTTCTATAACCCCTCCCCTCTCCTCTTCACCTCTTATCCCCCAACGCACACAGAAGTCATCAGGATCAATGAAGGGAATCAGATCTGGGGAAGAAATGGAGATAATTATGCAGCTTTTCTTTAATAATCAGTTTAAGTAATAATTAGTAGAAAGGATGAGCATCTAAGTTACTACCTGTCTTTCCCCCCGATTTCTCAATGTTCTTCTTTTTCTAATGTGCAGTATTAAGGTATTAGGAAGTTACAATTAGTCAACTGTGTGGGGCGGTCGGGGGAGGATGGGAAGCTGGTAGACTCAGTTTCTTATTCAAACACAAACTTCCTGGTGGCTTGTTTCTTAACTTCCCTGTGCCTGACTTTCACTAATCATAAACCCACATTAACTACAACACAGAGATGTGGTGAAGACAGATATAAATGGTTTTTGAGATCTTAAGAGAAGAAGGTGCTTTGCAATAAGCTGTTATCTTTAATAATCTCTTCTAGGTATAGAGACTCAGATGCTTTGAAAGAGTTTCTCTCTTCATCTTATTTCTGTTGGACCAGCTCCTTGGTCCGCCATTGAGAATGAGGGATCTTACCTCCTACTGATCCTTTTGTCCATATACATTTGACCTCTTCATAAATATACTTTTTAGCCCCTCAGGAGCTCGAGTACATACATATGTATGTACATAAGTGCACACACATACATTGGCCTTACTGTGGAAAATATTTGAAAGCTTTATCTTTTTTAACATTAATATTTCCTTTCTCTCTGTTTTACTGTAATGTGTGTGATTCAGCAGAAAACCTCCAGATGACACCATGGCACTTGCTCCTCTCTTTGGCCCACCATTAGAATCAGCTTTTGATGAACAGAAGACAGAAGGTAGGACAAACTCTGTATATCTATATATTCGTTTTTCCTTTCAATAAAGTATAACTTACCTAGAGTAAATGTGTTTTGAGGCATGTTTTTAATGTATCACCAGATCTTTATGTGAAAGGGTAGTTCTGATCTAGGTGTGCTCTCAGCATGGGAATTGAGTTTGCAGACTTCTAGTATTTCAGGATTTGAAACTTTACTTCCAGAAGTAGCTGAGAGTTAACAAGTTCACTCTTCAAAAGAGGTCAATAAGAATTACTGCAAATCTCTACAACTCACTGGATGGGGAATAAGTGTTCTATTAGCCAAACAGCCATTATTATAGAGCCAGACCTTCACATTCCCCCTCATAGTCACTGTCATTGTGATATAGCCTCTTTGACCACGTTTTCTGTCTTGTCCACCTCATCAGTGGAGGTGTCAATTGTCTTGCTCACACAATAGACACTGTTTGCAGGTTCAAGACCCAGGAATGACCTTAAACCATTTAGCAACTCAGAAATAAAATGTTATGGGAGAAATATCATTTTGGCTGTTATTGTCGGGTTTACCTATTAAATATTTATTCGCAGAATTAAATATTTTAACTTTTAAACATTAACCATTTTTGGATGGCTGTGAGTAATGTATACCTTGCTGACATAAAAGAAACTCTTTATGCAAGGGATCTAATCTATTCCTAAAATGTATTTATGTCCATGCATGGATCTCCAGCAGCTATATATTTGATAATATGGGATGTTTTTATAGAAATCATTTGATTTAAGACCACTATGGTTATGTACAATCAAAGATGATTTTTCTAGGACCAATTGGTGAAGGAAATTAGATTTCAGTGTTAAGTACAACAGGACTTGAAAGCATAGTGAGTAGGCTAAGATACAGTGACAAAGAGACTCCAAAGTACAGTGAATTAAACAAGATAGAATTTTATTTGTTTCATGTGAACAGCCTCGAAGTACATAACGTAGGACTGGTTGGGCAGCTCTTCTATCCTCCGCATGTGGCTTTCATCTCTGGGTGCAAGGGGGCTGCTCCAGTTCTCACCATCAGAAGAAAGGCAGAGGCTTCCCTGGTGGCGCAGTGTTTGGGAGCCCGCCTGACGATGCAGGTGGCGCGGGTTCATGCCCCGGTCCGGGAAGATCCCGCGTGCCGCGGAGCGGCTAGGCCCGTGAGCCATGGCCACTGAGCCTGCGCGTCCGGAGCCTGCGCTCCGCGATGGGAGAGGCCACAACAGTGAGAGGCCAGTGTATCGCAAAAAAAAAAAGAAGAAGAAAGTGGGGACAGGGGAGGACCCATGGAACTCACTGCCAATTCTTGTAAGAGCAAAACCTGGAAGAGACACACATCACTTCCAAGCAGAGCCCATCAGAAAGAATTTAGTGCCAAATGGCCTGCTTAACTGTTACTGTAGAAGAAATGGAGAATGGATCCTGGGAGACAGCTAGCAGCCAGCCACAGCTGAATATTTTTCAACAATGTAGTTAACAAAGTGTATAAAGAACATCCCAAAATACTCCTTCAGTGATTTAAATGTCTGCAACTTAAAATCCATAAATAAAGGTGGCCCTGCGGTGAGGTTCTCAGTTATCTTATTAACCGATCTGTGATCAGTCTCACTTTTAATGACATAAAGACATGTGTAGTGACTGAAGGTGGGGTTTGATTTGTTGCGTTTGAATCTACCTGTTAAAAAATCCCATAACATTATATAAACCTGATAGACAAAATAGGAAACAGTTCTTAAAAATCAAAGTGGTGTCCCACACTGAATCTATGAAAAACCAAATGCTACATCACATCTTTGGAGAATGTGTGCTTTCATGCTGAAACAAAACAGAGCTAAGACCATCATTGAGGTTTGTGGTGGAGAGGAGATACACACCTGAACTTGTCAATGAGCCTGTCTTGATTGTTCTTTAGGTGGTTTCAGCCCCTAAAGTTCTGTAAAGTTCCAACATTTGCACCGAGCATACTAGCTCTTCCAATATCTGCACCTACTTTTCTTATCTACTCACTCTTACTTTTTAAATTGATTCTTCTATCACTAGTTTACAAGGCTTGAGAGGAAAGTGGATATTTTTGGAGAAAGGTATGCACGCCTGGGATCAGATCTTAGCTCTGCTACTTTCACCATGTATGTCATTGAGCAAGTTGTTTAATCACTGTAATCTTTGGTTTCCTCAATATCAACCACATGGTGGTGTAGTGAGGACTAAAATATATCATAATAGCTACTGGCCTTGTGATGAGTGTTTTACATGTATTTTATATACATTATATTTATATACATTACCTCCTTTAATCCTTTTAGTAACTCTTTGAGATTGCTCTTATTATCTCTACACTGAAGGAAGGGAAGTTCAGAGGTTACACGAATTGCCCAAGGTCCTAGAGTAAGCGTAGAGGCTGGATTCAAATCCACATCCAACTGACTTCCCAGCCTGTTTTACAACCTAATAAATTACAAGGAGTACTTACATAGACCCTGGCACATGATAGGTGCTGAGAAGAGCTAGTTCATTACATTGTTACTATAGCAACAACCAAAAAAAAAAAATAGAAGAAATATTAGATTCAGTGCCCTTAGGCCTAATACCTAATTGCCCTGATTTACTTTAGATGCCTAAGGACTTTTTTATTTTTCTGGTTCTCTTAATATGTTCACCAAACATTTTTTGAATAATTTAATTTCTCTTTATGATACTGTAAAAGGATTGTTTAAAGACACTGTAAGATCTTTTAAAGGTGGGAACCACTGTACAGAATTCAGGCATCTTCATTCTTGAAGTCTATTCATAGCAAACTTTAAATAAACCAACTTAAAACAAATGTCCATGGGAGTAATGCCTGGATTTTCAAGTGGGTGCCAGAAAGGAGCCAGTACATGTATTGACATTTAGAATGTGCTTAAGTGACCAACCAGGAAAAGAATGCAGATGCTCTATTTTGCAAGTTTTTATTTAGCGATATGCGCGCGCACACACACACACACACACACACACACACTCTGCTCCTATGTCCATTCTCTTCTTGAAAAGAATGAGGAACAGCACATCTCTAAATTAATTTGCTAGGACTGAGGGAAGACAGAAATAATTTTGTGAAACTCAACTTTAAATTGAAATTTTAAGTTCTAAACTCAGGACGTTTCTTTTTTGAACTCACCCTGGGAAATTTTCTTTTTATGTTTCCAGTTCTTTTAGATCAGCCTGAGATATGGGGTCCAGGCCAACCTATTAATCCAAGCACGGAGTCGCCAAAGTTAACAAGGCCTTTTCCCACTGGAAGTAAGTTATGTGTCTGCTCTGTCTGGAAAAATAAGTGACTCATTTTACTGTCTGCCTACATAGTGAAATTAGGCAACCCTTACAAAGTCTACATAAGCCACATTTGGACTGTTTAACATTAAGAAGAGATGTTATCCTGATAAGCTTTAGAGTTAAAGGGACCTAGGACAGTTGGTTGAGACAGGAATAATATAATAAATAAAGTAGAATAAGTAACTTGGAATCATAGCTTCTTCTGACATCCCACAGGCTCATTCATTCGTTCAATAGGTTTATGTAGGAGTGAAAAGCAAGTGAACTAAAGACCCTGCTATGCTCCAGGCATGGGTTAGCACACAACACAGAGCTAACCAAATCAGATAAGGTCTCTGTTAGTCCTACAGAACTGAGGCTGCAGAGAATAGAGAGGACACATTGAGAGGAAAGAGAGATAATTGGAGAACAAGAGAAATGATGCCGTATGGTAGAGAGAAGCTTAGACAGGAGATCAGGGCAAATTCATCTCAAAGCAAAGAGAGCCATCTTCTCCACATATTCCAGAATGCCCCCAACCCCTACTCCAGGTGGCTGGGGAAAGAAGTCCTGAAGAAAAAAGTGAACTCATCAAATCTACCAAATATAGCAGTGAGAGGAAAACATACATTTAAAGAAAGAATAAGAAAATTTCAACAGCATACCTGTTGAGATTCTTAACTTTGCCCACAAAATGACAAGCCCAGTTCAGAAGGCTGAGTCTCTGGGTTGGGGCTATAATATAATACTTTTTCTATCTCATGGATTTTTTTTAGCTATAATTTCGTCAAAGGAATCTGTTCATTCTTCCTTGATCCAAATCATTTTGCTTCAGTCTTTCAAAAATATACCCAAATTTAAGACATATAACTTTTAGAAATCTTTCCAGACTCCATCCAAGACATAATATCCTGACTCTATTAAAAAACGCCTCCCCTGAGCCCCTCCCCAAGCTGTTCTCATTGTCCTTGACCATACTCTGGACAGTAATTGCCTGTGACCATGATCTTCATTCATTCAGTAGTAAATTCCTTGAGGGCAGAGGCTCGTTGTAATCAACCCCATGTCCTTCATTCCTAATACAGGACATGGGACCTCATTGGTACTTGAGGTATATTGAAAAAAGGAACCAATGAATGAAATGATGGTGTTATTGTTGTTACTATCTGACTTTCTCTTGACAAATTCTTATCATAAAATGGAAGAATCTGAATGAGTCCTGCTTCAATCCCTTAGCTTTGAACTTTAAAGAAGATGGATTGTTAATGGCTATTCCTTTTCCAATAGCAGAAGTATGAGCGAAAGCCCCAATCCTGCCTACCTAGGGAATACTGTGTAACTTAGGGAGAGTGTGATCAGCAATGCTTGGCTTCTTATCTCCTGGCAGCACCTCCACCATTGCCTCCAAAACACGTACCAGCCACCCCACCCCGAACAGGCTCCCCCTTAACAACTGGACCAGGTAAGCTTTATTTTTTCTGTTCTGGAATAACGTGGCAATCAGCAGTGGCCCCGTACCTCAACATGCTCTTGATGTGTTGGAAGCTATAGGCTAGACTAAACATGAAACTGTTTGTGTTATTGCCATTACATTTCACTATGTAAACTTCTTTTAAAGTATCACTCCCAGGTTTCACAAAAGGGTTCACTTTCCTTACTCATTTTTTCTCTGTATAATGTTGAACAAAGGCCACATTTACTTGTGAGATGGAAGAAAACAAACTCAACATCAAAAGTCATTGTTCAATTGACATCTCACTTCATTGGATCTCACTGTAATGATTTATAAATTAAAAGGCATAACTTGTATTGTTCCAAGAACCAATACGTTTTTTTCTAGAATTAAAACTGTGTTATCACAATGATAATAGAATGGTTCCCGGGATATGCAGCATACAGGTAAGCTTGGGTGGTAGAAATTTTTCCCAGTAGTTATTAAAGTATTTATTATCCCATGGCAAAGAGATGTGTAAGGATGATGAAATATGGCAAGGAATTGCTGCATGCCTTTAGACAGATAATTTCTAAGGCACATCTTTACCGTCTATTAAAATCAATACTATGTATTCCTACAGTTTATAATCTACCTAGTCTTACTGGACTAGCAAGTCAAAAGCAGTAGTAGTTATTTTACGTGCCTGGGTCCTTACAATGCAGTTCTTCATCACCTTTGGAATTCTATTGCAGCTTCATCCTTAGCTATTTATGCAGCCTGGTGAGTTTGATAGCTACAGAGTGGGGTATTTACCAACAAGAGCAAATGCAAGACATAGTCATTTATGAAATTTACATTGATTCAGACCCAACAGAGAGTCATCCAGAGTGTCACAGGTAAAGGTGTTTGCAAGTTCAAATCGTTTTGGCCCCTTGGTTTCCCATGAATGTGTTAGAGATAAATAAATCTACCAGCAACAAAATTATAACTATTGTAGCCCATGCAAACTGCTATGCCATTTATCTCTAGCCTTGGAACCTTGAAGGTTAACTCTTTTCAAATGTGAAATATGGAAATACTAAGCTGGCTCTTATAGCTAGAAGCTTATTTAAAGGTAAAATGGCTTCTGCTCACGCCTTGCAATTATTTAGGTAACAATTACTAATTTAAATAACCTCGGTTTAGTAAAAGGTACACTTCCTCACATTTCAATTGTTATCAAGTATTTCCTGCCAAGCTGTAGAAGATAGTTTTCATTTTTTCTCTTACTACTGATAAGAATTAAAAAGAATAGCTAATGCTAATATTTAAGCAAAAGAGACTTTTTTGTTTTGCGACTTCAGATAGATATATATCGGTTATGCCTTTGATGTTAACAGCTTAGACTTGAGAAAAGAAATTATAAAGATGTTTTTATAATTTTCTTCCCTATAAAACAGGTATGTATATAACAGTTCTAATAAGTAGTAAATGTATTCTCATTATCCTATGTGTGTGTGGTGTGTGGAGTGTGTATGTGTATGTTTGTAAATATTCATGTGGGGATATCTCTTTAAATAATCTTTGTGCTGTGTTTCTGGTGTGTTCAAGGTGGAGGATATACAACTAATTATGATGTGATAATTTTTTTTAACTAACAGATATTGTCATTAGTTTCATGAAACATTTTCATTTAATATGCCAGAGTAGACAATATTTATCAAATGAGGGTGATTTCCAGCTATCAGTTCTTTTTCGGTTGTGTCCTCTGTATTTCAGTAGGCCAGATTTTCCAAAGGGACCTCCCTTTTGGAATTTCCAGTTCCAGAGCTTGTACACTTCTGTGAACCTAACACTGCCTTCTCAGAATGACCACACTTTGCTTGCCTGTGAGCAGCCTTGGAGGGCAGTCACGTGCTCAAGTGCTTTCGATAATGGTAGAAGTAGCCAACTCGGGTCACCCCACACGAGGGTAAATAATAGCAAAAAAGGCGATACTCATATTGTAGACGCAGGGAACTCTTCCCTCCCCTTCAACTCCTATCAAGATTTTCCATTGTGAAATAGGCCCACCTAGGCGCCTCACAAGACAATCTATTTACCAGGCTTTGCCTCACCCCTCCCACTTCCCATACAACTAATTTTAACAAAGTCAATTAAATTTTAAAATCAACTACTTTAACCACAGGAAATGACCAGTCAGCCACAGAGGTCAAAATTGAAAAACTACCATCAATCAATGACTTGGACAGCATTTTTGGCCCTGTGTTGTCCCCCAAGTCTGTTGCTGTTAATGCTGAAGAAAAGTGGGTCCATTTTTCTGATACATCCCCGGAACGTGTTACTCCAGAGTTGACTCCAAGGGAAAAGGTGGTGTCCCCACCAGCTGCCTCAGACAACCCAGCTGACTCCCCGCCTCTGGGTCCCCCGGGCCCTCCTGGCCCCCCAGGACCTCCGAGTCCTCCTCGCAATGTACCATCGCCACTCAACTTAGAAGAAGTCCAGAAGAAAGTCGCTGAGCAGGCCTTCATTAAAGATGATTACTTAGAAACAATCTCATCTCCTAAAGATTTGGGGCTGGGGCAGAGAGCAACTCCGCCTGCCCCACCACCACCCACCTACAGGACTGTGGTTTCGTCCCCCGGACCTGGCTCGGGCAGTGGTACGGGGACCACCAGTGGTACGTCTTATGTTTGAGTGTGCTTCGTGTGACCGGGAATGGCCGTGGCTACTGCAGTGTGAGCAACGCCCTCCTCCCGCCTGGCAGTTGGCTTTAGAGCTTCAGCCATCCCTCCTTTGGTGTGGGTGTCCTGTGCCCTGTGGCATGTCCTAGTCCATCGAATGCTCACGGTCATAGTGCAAGTCTGTGGATGTGTCCTGCCCTGCACTCGCAGTCCTTAGGAGTGCCCTGCCTTCCACCCTGCAGATAAGGTGTATATTTTTTAAAGAAAGCTGTGATGTCATTGTTTAGAATTCAGGAAAAGTTCTAGGAAGACAGGTTTCACAGCAAATGAGTTTCATGTTAAATGTCTGATTTCCTCATCAGATGCCTCCACGAGAGCCCTAGTGTGTTTTTTTGTTTTGTTTTCCTCCACTTTATTGAGATATAACTGACAAAATTGTAAGATATTTAAAGTGTACAATTTGATGATTTGATATACACATACACTGTGAAGAATTCCTCCCACCAAGTTGATTAACACAGTCCATCACCTCACATATTTACCTTTTTTAATTTTTTTTTTTGGTGAGAAATTTAAGTTCTACTCTCTTAGCAAATTTCAGTCATTACAGTGTTATCAACTATAGTCACCATGTTATACATTAGATCCTCAGACATTATTCAACTTATAAGCTTATAAATCTATGTTTGTATTTTTTTCAAGAGTCCTAGTTTTTGTAGATCAATGCGTTTTCTTCTATTTTTTTTTTCTGTTTATTTTCCTTATTGTGAGAGAACTATGTTAACCCCTCTAATTACTTCAGAGAAAAAGAAGTAGGGTTTGAAAAAAGAGATTTTAGAGGACAGCAAAAAAGAGGCTGCCTTATTGCATCCCCAGCCTAATCAAGCTGCCACTGAAACAAACTGCTCTCTGATGTCATCATTTGACATGCTCGTCAGTCTATGAGGTCAACACTAAGTATAGTGACAGGTGATGGAGCAGTTTATCAGAAATGTACATTTGGGGATTCTAAATGCAGATGTTGACACTGAATCTGATTTTTTGGTTTCCCTTATTTGAAGCTTCATTTTGTGCTCTCTAATTATGAAAGGATGGGAACTACCAAGCATATCCAAGAAAGACCAAGATTTTTCTAATGCATCTTCTGTATTATTCATTCCATTGGTGCTCGTGTTTGTCTGACAAGATCCTCCAGTGCCTTCCCAACTGTTCCTGTGGGTTGGTTTAGGTTCCTTTGCAGGGGTGTCAAGGACTATTTGTTTTTTTATTTTCTTTGAAAGAGGTGACCAAGTTTAAGTTATTTAGATCTAGTAAGAGACAGAAAGGAAAGGCATTTGTCTCTGTTCCAATAGTCATCATTGCTTCCACTTTCAATGGAGTATCTTTCAGTGCTTGCTCTGGTTTGCAAACTGCTCTGTGCTTTAAAGTGAGAGCATCCAAGCTGATCAAGGAGAGGACTGGAGAGTCACCTGCACTGCACACAAAATCAGTGTTTTATATCATTAGGTGTGCCCTTCCTCCGCCAAAAATGGAAAAGAATGCAGTACTAAAATTTAAGTTTGGGAAACTATGTTAAAGCAAAATCGGTAGGCTTCTTTACTATAGGACCTCTGAGAGCCATTATTTTGCCAATAAGAGCAACAGCTATAGTTTCTTGTCCTGGCTTCATGCCAAGAACTTTATGCACATCATTTCATCCTTACAACAACCCCAGGAGGTGAATACTCTTATTTCCCCCATTTTACAGATCAAAACACCAAGGCTCTTGGATGTTTAGTAATTTGCCCAAGTTACACAGCTGCAGGTGGTAGACTTGGGATTCATCCTCGGGTCTCTCTGATCTCGAGCCTGTGTTCTCAACCACTATGCCCTCTAGGCACTCTTGTAAGGTTTAGTGGCAAAATATCCCAAACTTATTTGAGACTGACACGCAACTGTACTGCACAGTGTCATCAAGATCACCAAAAGTCTTCTCTCCAAACCTACTCCTCTGTGTTCCTTTCTATAATTCTGGAGGGTTAGAGCCTCACTTCCACCTTCTATTGCTTTGTAGGTCTTTGGGGTTCTTACTTAACTGTAAAGATAATAAAGGGCCCCTAGGTAAAACCTTCAGTTCAGACCTCAATCCCAAAGAAGCTGGTTGTCCTCTGTCAAAGAGGGGCATGTTTCCATTGCCTTGGATGGGACTCTCTTTCCTGGGCCAGACTCTGAGTCTTCCGAAAGAACTTTTCAAGGAATAATGCCTTCTCTCCGGTGGCCCGGCCACTATGCTCTCCTCAAAGTAAACACCTTTGGTAGGGGGAGGGGAGCTTTGTTACTCACCCAGCTCCTCCAACACCTTCCACAAGGCTCTGGGAGATGCTTGTTTGATTGAATTGACCACTGAGCTAATGAGTGACAAGAGAAGCTCTAGCTTTCTTTCTAGAATCCTTGGGAGTTTTGTTGTTTTAATGTTTAGTTTCCATATTCTTATTTAAAATTACTTTAAAATGTTACCAGTAAAGACTATCAATTCTTAATAACTGAGCTGGAAAAAAACTATACTTTGCTGATATTAAAGGATTGAATTTCTAAGTAGAAGACTGAACTGGGCCAATGAGGCTCATGAATAAATAAAACTGTGCACCATTATCTCCTTAATTAAGTCCCAGTTTATTTGCTTGTAAATCTTTTATTGATGAAATATACACAGACTGGCAGAAATGTAAATTTAGGATTAAAACAATAGGATACGGTCTCATGTTTTAAAGATTCGTAGTGCTTATCACTACCTGCTTCTTAAAACTTAACCTGAAGGGAGTAACTCTTCTTGTATACCTCAAACTATATTTAATTAGATACCATTATGCCTACTTTAGAAATTTCATTCACACCGAGATGACTGCCACTGACCAAGTTTAGACAGTACTCAGCCCTCGTGAAGCAGAAGAGTTACCTGCTATTGAAAAAGTTGGAAGCTAAGAATTTGCTCCAAGAACTTTAATTTCCTTATGGCAAAAGTTTAAAATACATAGTTTGGCCAACACATTGCTTTATTGGAATGCAGACACTGATTCTTGGCAAAGGCTATCTCTTCTCCTATGTGGGCTGTGTGTGCCCAGAGGATGGAATGGGGAAAGTGTTTTTTCTTGGACTGCAGCAAGGTTGGAGGCCAGGGAAAGAGAGGTGTCCGTAAAGATAGAACGTTCAGTGCAACGTTTCCCGACTGGGGAAACTAAAGCAATATAAAAGCATGTTAAACACAAACAGACACACACATACAACCCCCCATAAGCAAATAACTTTGAGCTAACTGGGATTGAATTAAACAAATATATTGCCTAACTACATGTCCAATATGGAAGCCACTAGGCACATGGGACTATTTTAATCTTAATGGTAATTAAATTAAAATTAAAAATCAGTTATTTAGATGCAGTAGGCACAATTCAGTACTCGGTGGTCACATGTGGCTAATGGCTATCTTACTGGACAGCACTTGTTCCAGAACATTTTCATCATTGCAGAAAGCTCTGTTGGACAGTATTGTTTTAGGGCTTTTAATGTGCTGGTCACCAAAAAAGAAACGCAGTGTGAAACCATTCCCACATATGTTTAACACTTTCTTCAAAGCAATGGTATAATTGTGTCCTAAGGAACACAAGTTGGGAAAGACTGATTCTTTACATTTTTCGAAGTGCATATATTTTAATTCATTTGATTCTTCTCAACAACATTGTGATGTATTAGCCTCATTTTACAGATAAGGAAACGGATGCTGAAAGATAGGACTTGCCACCATTACAAAGCAATAAATAGCAAAGCCAGTATCTCTCTGACCTCAGGTCTGTTGGATTTGGTTTACCACTTCTCCCCCCACTCCCCTCCCCCACCCACGAGCACACACACTAAAAGAGACATGAAAGTTGAAGTCATCCTTGTGAGGTTCTCATACCAAAGCTATGATCGAACTCCAGGTTGACAGCAGTCAATGGTTGCCAACTTTTTTGAACTCACAAAACTCAAATGATGTACATGTGATTTTTAAAGTTAAACAATGTTGTCCAGTTATTTTCCAGCATTGTTCTTGGGAATAAACACTGCTTGAAGGGAAAATGAAAGTATAATTGAAGGTAGAAGAATGAGGAGAGAGATGTACAAATAATAACCCTCTATATTCTTGCAATACAAAATAATTGTGTAATCTCACAAAATCGTGTGAAGCCTAAGCACAGTTGTGAAATACTCCTTAGGCCCTGACTACTCTCTGCTGAATGTGTGGGTTCTGTCAAGCAGGTTTTGCTTCTTAAACACTCCCTTGGTGTCTTCTAACTGCACAATGAATCAATGAAATCAATTCAGTAAAGAAAAAGTGAGTAAAACAGTAAAGAAAAAGTGCCCCAAAAGGAAAAGGAAACCAGTTAACTAGTCACTTTTTTCCTTGCTTCTAGTTGTGCCTGTATCAAAAAACAATCTTTACCATCATCAACTGCCTTCCATTTGTGTAGTATTTTATAGTTTAGTAAATACTTTAATAAGCATTGTCCATTCCAATTGTTACAACCCCTTTGCAAAGTAAAAACACGTCTTACTTTTTAAAACAGGAAGGTGAGGCTCAGAGAAGTCAAGATCCCACAGCTGATAAGAGGTGGGCAGGGCCAGAACTCAGGTCATCCGACTTTTCATCAGTTTTTTCAGTATTCCACACTGCCTCGGTGACAATTCCTTACTGGTTTTCCAAGTATTACTGAAACTGGATTTTAAAATTTCCCTTCTAGAACTTGTAAGAAAAGGATAAGCAGCTGACCTTTTCCTGAGATTGACTCAGAAGACTATTTCTTGGAAATAGACCCATGGATAGACATTTTGACCCACTCCTATAGCCTAGTTTTCCAGCAAAATAGAACCCTCAAAAAAGCTCCATAAAACTTCCTGACAAAGACTTTGCTGTGTAAAGATTTATTTCCCATCTCTTTGCTGTCACTTCTGTTTTCTGAAAACATCCCGGGTATAAAGAAAACTTTGTAGTGGGACCTGTCAAAATATACCCTATTCTTTTACTCAGAGAAGATTAGCCAAAGACTAAGAATATTTATATTGAGAGAAAAGTATGCAGTCTGTCCATGCGAAAACAACCTTTGTGCAAAATATGGGGCTAAGGTCCACCTAAAGCTACAAGACACTGCATTTAAAAGCTCAGGGTTTGTAGTTACATAGACCATTTGAGCTACGTGACCTTGAGCAAGTTACTGAATATCTCTGAGCTTTACTTTCCACTGAGATAGTAGAAGTACCTTCCTCCAAAGCTTATTGTGGGGATAAAATAAGATAATACATGTAAAATGCCTAACCATAGATACTGTCCCAATAAAATAAAAAGTGAGTATACAATAAAAAGTTGGTAGTGGTGGAGAGGAGGTATCGGTAGGGATGGGTGGTAATAATTAGTAGGGTTTTGCACCAATGAAACTACACTTAGAATAAACAACACAGAGAAACACAACTCACTCAACATTTCAAATTGTTTAAACAAAGGAGCAAGATTTTCACCTCCAGGACATGCCTAAGATGGGAGCAGATGCTGAGGTGATGGGTTTTGCTGCCCAACTCCAAAGCTCCTTGAGAATCTGAAAATCTGGACATGGAGGTGCTGGTCTAGGATTCTCCAGAGAACAGAGTTTTGTGGCATGGTGGAGGGGAGGCTAGGTGGGGACAGATATTTTCCTGGGGCACAGTTTCTTAGACTTTTCTTGGAGTGATTTGATACTTGTGCTTCTAATCAAAGTGAAAAAAACCTCAGGAGTAGTTGGAACTTCTCTGACTGAACAAGAACAGTTTGGAATATTGATTTGACTTTCTTAAGGTTGTTAGCCAAGTAGTTTACCCGTGTATCCTGGACAGATGACTGAAAACAGGCAGACCCCTGAGTCTAGAGACCTCTCTGGTGTGCTCATCAGCGTGCATGCCAACCTCTGTGTGTCCTCTGTGTTTCACATGCTTGTCATTGACAGCCAGAAAAGTAAATCCAAGAGGCTCTTTTAAAAATCATCACAAAAATCATCGCAGGCAACCTCTACACAGACAGATTCCTACGTAGCCTCCTTTGAAAAATAAAATCCTCTAAATTCAATGTGTTTCTGTTAAGATTCTACACACAAAGTATGCACGTACCATCTAATTTACTTTCTTATATTTTGTCCTTTGCTTACCATCAAGTGTTTGCTTACATTTACGAAGTTAGCACTCATATCTTGAAGCACAGTAAGAAGGATACTTCTGCATTTTATATATATAAATATTTATATACATATACACATATTTATATATATGTATATATACATATAATATGAAAAATCTTTTTTTTTCAAGTTCTAAGCTCCATTTTCATCTTGGACATAAATAAATTCTGAATATGCAAAAATCAAGAGAATTTATCATAAGTTTGGTGTGTGCCATGGTCAAAATGAAGGATACCCACCCACCCAGCCAAAAGAGTCTTAAGAATACATTTTCTGTCACAGGGAGTAATGAAAGGATTTACCTTTCACTGGGTGTCACATGACAACAAAAGGCAATGAGCTTCAGCTTCTGCCATCAACCATAGTTCAACCTAGTGATTTTTTTTCTTTATTGAAAAAAAAAAAAAAAAACCCAAACCCCATGTGCTACAGAGTTGACTGTACTAACTGCTGAGGTGAAAAAAATGGCTGTGATTGACACTGTGTCAGGGAATGGGGAAGGTGGGATGCAGTGATGACAGCACTTTTGGCCACCTGCGTTCCTAGCCATTTTTAACACCAGCTTGTTTTTCAGGTGCATCATCCCCTGCTCGGCCAGCCACCCCCTTGGTTCCTTGCAGCACCACGACCCCACCTCCACCTCCTCCCCGGCCTCCGTCTCGGCCAAAGCTACCTCCAGGGAAGCCTGGAGTCGGAGATGTGGTATGTTCCCTTCTGCCCTGGCCTGCTCAGAAACATCCAGTGGGAATGAGAAACAGGAGTCCAAGTGCCTGAACACGGGTCATCTCAACTTCAGGTCTAAGTCTTACTTACAGTGCTTGTACAAATGGCCCTGACAGGTGACATCTGAAAGACAGTCACTGCAATCAGAGTGTACATTTCAGTTGCCCTCAAATCTCTACCATCTTTCGGGCCAAGGTCGAAAATAGTAGGAATAGGATCCTGGGGCCCTTAGTTCTTCTACAGTGGGTTTGATGAAAATTAAGATAATAATGCTCAATTGCGCTAAATCCTTTATAGAACGGGAGGTATTTCCTTTCACCATATTTATCTGATTTTGGAAGATTCCAAGGGAGGGCAAGTCCTGATTTCTGTCCCCAGACTACACAGAAGTTACTGGTGGTAGGCACACTATGTGAATATAAAGGAGGGTGGTATGACCCAATGAGTTTTTTCTAGATGTTTCTTGCATCATGTTTTAAGGCTGAGGGGTGGGAAACATTCTGTGTGAACAATTAAGAGACTTCTGGCAGAGGTAAATTTCTTTGGTATCTGTACACAGGTGTCACAGACTGGTGATGTCCCTGATATCTAGTTTAGCTAGCACAACACAGTATTCTGTATTCAAATATCTTTCAGTGGGTATAAGCTCTCACATTATGTTACTTGCTTAGTCCCTGGGGGCATAAGAGGCCATCCTCCTTAAACATCACTGACCACATCCCAGACCTCAGCTTCTCTAAATGTGATGTTCCTGATGAGTGTAGCGCATTACGGTTGATGGTTCCTCAAGCTCCATCCACAAGCTCCTGTACAGATATAATCAATTTCAGGGTAAAAATGTTGCCACCTGTTCTCTTTTAAGAACCTGAGTTGTCATATCTGGGGCCGGGAGACGCAAAAAATATGGAGGGCAGACCTGTGAATCTAACTTTCCATTTCTTCTTTTCTTCTCCCTGCAGCCCCGACCTTTCAGCCCTCCCATCCATTCTTCCAGCCCTCCTCCGATAGCACCCCTAGCCCGGGCTGAGAGCACTTCTTCAATATCGTCCACCAATTCCTTGAGTGCAGCCACCACCCCGACAGTTGGTAAAAATTATCTCCTCTATTCTAATCCGTGTGTGGTTTTGACTGGCTATTATTTATGATCTGAAAACTCTAATGCCCAATGTTTCTGATCAAAATTGTTTTGCTGTGTGTTTTGCTACTATCATCTGACTCTTCTTTGAAAAGCACCTTCTCAGCAAAGGCAAAGTGCTTTAAGTTAAGCAAATAAGCAAATAAAAGAATGTGAACACCTGTGTTTTGCAGGAATTCTCTTATGCTATTTCCATGCAGAGCTATTCATAAAAGTAAAGAAGAAATCGTCAAATAAGATCCTATAATTTAGATATTATTTCTTCTAATGAAAATAGTCTCCACTGAGGGAGGAATGTTTTTTTTAAATTCCAACCGTGTAACACATCAGAAATCACAAAATTTAGAGCTTTTATTTTCTTGAAGCTTTCATTTCTTCATCACTTTGGTTCTCCTTATGTTGACAGATGGTATAAACATGGGCACTGTGGGACGTGAGAAAACTCTTCGACATTTTTTGTAGTGCTTTTCAGTGATGTGCGGTCAAATTTTCCCCAAGAAATAAGTCATTGCTGGCATTTTCAGTAAAAACCTTTATGCCTCTTTCCTTATGGTGTGATGAAAGTGAAGAGTTGAGAATGGCTGCTCAGCTGGATGGCTTTCCCAGGTTGAAATGCCTCTCTTTGCCTGGAGCATCTTCCCCCTTCCCAAGGCGGTCTCTGTCTACACCTCTTTACCCACCTTCCATAGCTCCTGCTACCTCTCTCGTGTTTGCATGGCATCTCTGACCTGGGCTTTGTCTTCCTTTATTGTCTGAATGCCCTCCAAGTCTCCCGTGTTATAAACCAGCTGGCTCATGCTGCATTGGGGGCATGTGCTCTTGCCAAAAAAAGAGCACACTACAGAGCTGCCCATGTGAGGAGTAATTTGATCAAAGCCTGAAGCTCTCCTGGAGAAGAAATCCCTCTTTTCCCAGGGAAATCAGTTAAGATGTGCCTCTTAGGCCCCCAAAGAGAATTTCGACCATATCACATGCTCTACAGTTTTAATCAGATCAGCCCCAAAGAATTCTTCAAACTTGGTGAAAATATAGCCAGCTATCCAATTTCATATGATTCTTTAACAGAGAGATATTTAACATCATTTATATAACCACGTCTATTCTTTATCTGCATCATCAGCTGGGGCAATTCAGGGCTCCCTAATTTTAGATGCCTTTTAGTTAGTTTCTCTCTGGGTTTTGTTGTTGTTGCTGTTTTGTTTTGTTTTTTTCTGTAACTTCCAACCTTATTTTTGAACTCTTTTTAATACTCTTGATTGCTACAACCATTTCCCCGCCTCCTACTCTGCTGTTTTTCTGTTGTTTTTTCCTCAAGGTCATTTGTTCCACTCACTCTCTGTGATTTTCCTGGTGGTTCAGAGAGGAAAGTAAGGATAATAAACGGTCACTCAGAAAGCAGACGTCAAGTGACCTCAGATGACAATCTAATCTATTCCTTCAACCCATTGAGATTCATAGAGAAAATTGCACACACAGAGCCTTTGACCTGTGGCCATGTTTTGTACCATGTGTTCTCATGCTACCTGCTGCAGAAATCTCAAATCCTGGCCAGTGACTCTGATTCTTAACACAGCTAGTACGCATTCTTTTAAGATGAACCACAGAGGGGCTAAAAAGAGAAAAAAGCCACCTGAGAGGCTGGTCACATTGCTTCATTGCTGATGAGCATTCTGATTTTATCTGTTTGGGTCTGTTATTTGTGTTTGATTTTCATCTTCCTCACTCTCTTGTTATTTATTTCCTGCTGCTGTGGGTCACCTGACAGCCGTTTCTCTCTGAAGTAAATACATTGTCAACGACCACCCAGCGGCACATTGTGTAGCATTGTTTATCTCTTTTTGGAGAGGATGTGCTTTGGCTGTTCAGCACTAAGGTGCTGACTGTTCATGACCGCCTTTGAACATCAACTTAATGTAATCAGATGGCTTGGGGGAGATAGAATTTCAGCAGCAAATTCCTGACATCGATGGCTCAATATTTCCCTCCCTCCACCAAGATATTTTGCTGACATTTCCTGTGACACTTGTGCCAAAATTGGGACATGTGTGGCAGAAACTGGATACTTATTATTTGTACTTGCTTATTGCAAAGTTTAATATAATTCAAGTATTAAATTTTTAAGAGCATGTCTGATCTTCCTACACAACAATTCAAATAAGAATTCGCTCGTGCCAGACTTTGGGTGTAAAATCTTTTTCATGAGACCCGCGATTATAAAGTAGTAAATCTGTTGCCACAACTGAAAACAGGACTTTCTGTGCATTGTCACATTCAAATAATGAAGAGTCCCTTTGCAACTGTATGTCACTGAATTTAAGTTACCTTCAATTGGAAGATGCACTATTATTTTTATATGACTGAGAAAGGGCAGAGAAAGCTGCCAGTTGAGGTAAGGTGCAATACTTTCTTATCGTATTGATTTTAAGACCCATCCCAATTCCAGAGAGGTTAAAAAGTACACATAGTAGAATCAATGAAATACAATAAACTCCTTTTGTACTGAACAAAGCTCACAGGACCTTCACTATTTGATTTTGGGGGGAAGAATCCTATTAATGTTATGTGAATAAAGAAAGTGTTTAAAGTTATTCTATTGTAAGAAACAAATTCCTAGACATTTAGAGATAGAGATAAACAGGGAGTTATCTCTAATTGTATATATCCAATTTATTATTTGTTTCTTATTTCTATAGGTGATACTCATTTTTTTCGATGTTTGCAAAACCCTCCTTTGGTACCCCAATGCAAAAAGACCACCATGAAGACAATATTTCTTCATTGTTAAATTCACTATGAATTATATTCCTTCACTGTTAATTATGTATTTTTAAATTACATCTTTAACATCCCAGGAATCTGTAATGAATGAAAGGTAATCATTTACGGGCACCAAAGGAAGCATCAGATGGACTTTGATGCTTCCTTTGGTGTAGATCTTTGAGCAAAAGTGATTTGTATTCAGTACAAGAATATTAACCATAGAATTTAAAACTTAAAATATTTCCTCCAAGTCTTTGTCTCTCTAAGCTGGGTGGCAATTCTGACTTAGATAAGTTTTTTTAAAAAAATATATCTGTATTAACATCAATTATTCTGGACAAAAAGAAAGACCTTTGGAGGTGGATATTCTTGATCCCAATTTTAAATTCTCACACTTTAGTATTTTTTTCCTTCTGCCTTTTTTTTTGGAAAAGCCTGTCTCGAGTACTGACTTCCCCATCTCAGATCACTCTGAGGCAATTTCCATGGTTAGTTCTTAAGGAAATTTTTCTTCTGTACTTGATTTGAGTGTTGCCCTTATTTAAATTAAGCACAGAGCTATGCAACCACCCATTTTTTAAGTTCTCTGATTTATTTAGTATGTTTTCTTCTAAGCGCTCAATGTCCACAACCACAATAAAAAATGATAGCCACGCTGTTCAACCCTTACGAACCATTCTTTTGTAACTTCAGCTCAAAGAGCAAATGACAGTATTGGAGGAAATTGTAAACAAAAGGAAATTGTAAACAAAAGGAAATTGTAAACAAAAAATTAGTTCTTCAAAAGAAAGGAATATTCTCCACCATTCCCCACTAATAGGTATAAAAAGGCACTGTTACATTCAGTTACTGCCAATGTAACTTTTTTGTGTCCTATTTTCTGGAGATATTATGTGGTATCCTTTTTAGGGCCAGTTCTTGTTCCTCTCCTACAGATATTATAGGAGTTGCATTCGCTTATTCTAGCCACCAAGGAAGCCACATATATATATTACAAACTGCTTGACAGGTGCTATCCTAGAGCCATAAGAATTGACAAAGAAATAGTTTCCCTGCCTTATTCACTAAGTCTAAGGAGGCAAGCTAGTAGAATATTTTCCAAGGAGCAGAGTTTTTCAAATAACTTTACTACCCTCATCCATTTCTCTACGTTCTAGGGAAGATTCTCCCTTACCGGCCTTTGTACAGAATTTATTCAATTTTCTATTAAAGTTAAAGTAATACCCTTCAGACGTGTGGCATTGATTGATCTAAATCACATAGAATAAAACTTCGCAATTGTCTACATTTGTTTGTTGGTGAGGAGGGAGACCGTGTACAGAGATCCAGAACGGTTGGGATTCAGAGCAACTGTTGTGACCAGTTTACAAAGACATTTGGCCATGCCTGATACCATAGCCAAAGATGGAATTACAATAATGCTGTTCAAAATTAACAATCCATAACTACTAAGTACAGGTGCAAGGCAAATTGAATTTGGATATTGATGAAGTTGAACTGGGATACTTCATTCAGGGACCTCAGATTCATACTGTTGCATTTTTATGATCTCATTAAAAGCTTCCGCTTTCCCCATGGGGAGGAAGGTGCATGCTGGGTGATCCCATTGAGCTGTCAGCGCTCTGTCCGGAGGTTCTGTTGATGGATATATGTCCAGCCACTTGAGAATTGTGTCTGAGTGAAATACACCTGCACGAGTCAATTATTAATGACAGTGCTTTTAACAACTCCCTGAAAAGGTGGGGGTGTGATTTCTTCCATGGAGCTGACTTCAGTGAATTCACAGATGCTAAAATCTGGCATTTTTTTAGATTTCCATTTCTTCTCATAGGCTCATCATGAAATAAGCACATCACTTTTTTATACCCTTTCCATAATCTCAGTGTCTTAGGTTTTGTTTCCTTTTCCATTGAAATCATTCCTGTGTTTCGATCAGTAAAGTGTGTTGCTTGATTTCATCTGAGATTTGTGTTTGTGTTTTTGTTTTCCATTCCTTTATATTTCTTTGGTTCGTAGTGTCAGAAGCTGATGTTTTTTATGACAAACTGCCCTCGTTTGAAAGGCGCTGTGAAACGCCCGCAGGTATGGTGCTAGTCGAGTGACCTCTAGATATCTAGACTTTAAAACTCCAAGCTATTATGCCATCTGAATGCTAAACTTCATGGACATGCTCCTCGCCTCATGAGTGTCCAGTGCCAATCAGATGCACCGTCTCTTTACTGCTCATCGTGGAACTCATGCCACTGAAATGTTTTTTGAGTGAACATTTTATAAAGCAGCAGGTTGCATGACAGTTTCTCAGTGAAAAGGTTCAAAAAAGGTGAGATGCTATTGCTTTGTGAATTTACAAAAGGAGGGATAATTTAACTGCTCAGAATTACATGTCCAGTGACGGCTTTTTAATTAAAAATATAGTAGAGCACTGTTAGTAATCTTGTTTTTTCTTTGGTACGTAGGTAAAGGGTGTTTTGTGTCTGGATGCCTAAGGTGATTCCAGGGGAGGGGATGGAAGAAATATGACATCTTCCATGAACTTTCAATTGATATGCAATGCTGTTGTCACTGAAAACCTCAGCTAAGTTTTATGTAACCTATAACTCTGAGTTTATCTTTTTGAAAACATAGAAGGGGATGACATTGAAGATGAAATAAATACAGCAATTGCTGAATGACAGTTTGGCCCAAATAGTGCAGTTAAAATATGCTGACGCCCCTGCATGGCCAGGAAGACATCTGCTCCATGCGCACCAGCACCGAGTACCAAGCTACCGGCAACACGTGCCCATCCCTTTAGGCCTCCATAGCTTTGCTTTTGCTTTCTGTTTCCCAAACTGAAAACAAAATAATAATAATAATAGATTGCCAGCCTTCCCTTTTTCCTGCACGCTAACGGCATGCAGTGAGATTAATGACCTGCTCTGTAACTCATACTGTGTCCTTCTCTCTCCCTCTCCTTAACCTTTCCCATCCCGCTTCAACTCCTGGCCATACAGAGAATGAACAGCCTTCCCTCGTTTGGTTTGACAGAGGAAAGTTTTATTTGACTTTTGAAGGTAAGTAGTACATAGCATACCAGATTCTAATTTCTCCTCCCCTCCTGCTTTTTCCCCATTCACATTTTTAAATTCCAATTCTCTTCAAAAGACCTGGTCTCACTTTCTATATAAAAATGCTATGGCTACTTCGAAAATATTCAATACTAAAGAAAATATTCCATGAATTTGGTTTGTATGGGATCTTTGATTTTTCCATATTAAAAAATTAAAGCTAACTTGCAGTTAATATCGGTTACTTAATTAACTGTGTTAAATTGAAAAAAAACAAACACCTTTTTTGGGCAAGGAACTTAACTCTGTCAACCAGGGCTCTTTCCTAACTCTTTTGCAAATGCAATGCAACAAATATAAGGACATTTTTGGTTGGAATTGGCATTTAACTTTGCTTTGGATAATTAATATTTCAGATACAACATCCATTATTGTAAAATGTAAATGTGTAAATATTCTTATGACAAGGAATACTGCATGGGAGGTCAGAAAAGTGAGGAAAAGAAAAAAAGTATTTTAGTAAGTTCTATTTACATCTTCTGAAATGGAAATTGAAACTGGAATGACTAGTAAAATGGACAGCTACCACTGGACTTGCCATTTTAGAAGATGAAAGAAAATATACGTAAATATAATGTCAGATATCTAACCTCAATGTTGGATAATTTGTTATATTCTGTATTAAGGATTAGCATTCTTCTGTTTTATATTTAAATTCTAAATCATTTTAACAGACCACGCATTTGATAAAATGGCCTGTTTAAACTATTGTATAGGAAAAATTAAGTAGTTCAACTTGATTAAAGGACTATCTTACACATATCACTTAAGCCTCTGCTTTCTACAATTTTAAATAGCTAAGTTTATCTTGGGATAAAAAGTTGGCCAAAAAATATTCTACTCTAGAACTGAACCTAAATATTGAACGTTTTATATTTCATGACAACAAAAAGAACTTTCTTAACTTAAGTGTGTGTTTTAGCACAATTGTAAAAAATCAGAATGACTGATACAGATTTTGAAGTAGTTTTTGTGGTGTGGCTTTTTTGTCTTAACAGTGACTTTTCCTTGCAAGATGGTCCCAGAGATGGAAGTCCTTAGCTTGGAGTAGCTTGGGTAGCAGCAGGAAATATTGTCTGATTTAAAGCTTCCCAAATACTTGATGTCTGTCCTGGGTCAGGCAGAGAACAGGTGGATAGGCAGTCTTTAGGGGAAGATGCATATTTTCCACATGATGTCAGAAACCTTCGTTGCCTCAGGCCATTAATTTTGTGATAACCAAGATGCAAAATCCACAAACTTATGACCTGCTAAACTTTCTCTTCGAATCAGATGGAATTAAAAAGTGCCCAGGTGTCTTTTTATTGATCAGCACATCTCAAAGCAGAAGCTACGGTTGAATAGGTTGGTGAGCCTGACTTATAGCCAATACCTGCATACATAAAGGCCCTTTCTCTGGTTCAGTCTGGCCACAGTAGAAGTTGTAGTTTACTCTGCTTTAACCAGGAAATTAAGCCATATGCTACTGGACACCTTCAAGTAACATCTGGGGCTCCAAAAAATATATTTCATAATTTTTTGTTGGTGTGGTTTGTTTTGGCTTTGGAGTATCTGTTGGTTTGCTTGTGCTTTGGTTTGGATTTCTTTAAACAGAGAGAGGTAGACTTTTTCTGAAGATACCAATCTAAAGAGAACTTTTGGTTGTTGGTTTGTTTGTTTTTAAAATCCACATCAGCAATCAAATATAAGTATTAATAAACATATGGAATAACAATGTGAACTCCTTTTTTTTCTTTTTAGGGAAAGAAAATATTTGTTAGTAGATTTGGGGGTATCTAAAGTTGGTAACATTGCCATTTTAATTGGTAAGATACAAATTCCTTAAGCATCTCAATTTGAGCCAAGAGAAGTCATACAAGAAAGAGGTTGAATAGAAATTAATTGGAATCTCTAGTTTGGTGTTAGCTTCATCTTGGACTTTGCTCAAGGCTGGAAAGTATAGGCAAGGCTTCTTAAGGGACTATAGGAGCAGCCATTTCATAAATGTGTCCCTAGTCTTCTCATCAAGAAACGCTCGTGCAGATGAAAATACATTACAATGAACTTCAAGAGA